>NW_027507878.1:349048-761548 GCF_037356315.1 Lithobates pipiens | reverse complement strand
GAGGGATCTGGGTGATATCCCGGAATTTGTGATCCTGACAGATACTGCAGCCGCCTCTTATAATCACAATAGATTGCAACATATTATATGTGTGGGCAATTTTCCCGTATGAAGCCTAACATACGTGCCAAAAATTCAAGTTATGTGTAAAAGTTTTACGAGTTCAATTTCCAGAGAAATGGTGCTTAAAGTTCCATCCACCTCAAAACAGGTTTTGGACTTTTTTTTTTGTACAGCAAATAAACAATAAATTGAACAAATAAAGAGCAGTTACAAATTGAACATAAATAATTATTAGGGAGAAGCTGTTAAAAAGTTAAACTTTTCTATATTATGCCCCCCCCCCCCCCGCCCCCAAAGGCTGAAGCCTGCATGCCTATTGGCTCCAAACTCAATCCTGGGACTCAGGTTTATATCGTCTTCCTAAAACCAATTTAGTGAAAAGGTATGCTGATCCTCAGAGGTTATTTGTCTGCCTCCCTTTCCCATCCTGTACTTTCTCAGGGATAATACAGACTGGGGGGTGAACAGAATGTTCAACCAAATCCTCAAATTATGGGACGCATCATGGGAAGTGCTTAGGGGAATCGCCAAAGCCAGCATTGGTCAAAGTCTTGCACCTGACCTCTAGGGATGAGCCAAACATGCCCCCCCGGTTTGGTTCGCACCAGAACCTGCGAATGGACCAAAAATTTGTGTGAACTTTAGAACCCCATTAACCACTACAGCCCCAGGCCAGAGGTCTTTTTACAATTTCGCACTGCGCTGCTTTAACTGGTAATTGCGCAGTCATGCAATATTGCACCCAAACGAAATTTGCGTCCTTTTCTTCTCACAAATAGAGCTTTCTTTTGATGGTATTTGATTGCCTCTGCGATTTTTATTTTTTGCGATATAAATGGAAAAAGAGCGAAAATTTTGAAAAAAAATGATATTTTCTTCTTTTTGTTATAAGAAAAATCGAATAAACTAAATTTTAGTCATACATTGAGGGCAAAATTTATTCAGCCACATGTCTTTAGTAAAAAAAATGTCAATAAGCGTATATTTTTTGGTTTGCGCAAAAGTTATAGCGTCTACAAACTAGAGTAAATTTTCTGGAATTTACACAGCTTTTAATTTATGACTGCCTATCTCATTCCTTGAGGTGCTAAAATGGCAGGGCAGTACAACCCCCCCCCAAATGACCCCATTTTGGAAAGTAGACACCCCAAGGAAACTGCTGATGGGTATGTTGAGCCCATTGAATATTTATTTTTTTTGTCCTAAGGGATTGAATAATGACAAAAAAAAAAAAATATTTTTTTACAAAAAGTTGTCACTAAATGATATATTGCTCACACATGCCATGGTTATATGTGGAATTGCACCCCAAAATATATTCAGCTACTTCTCCCGAGTACGGGGATACCACATGTGTGGGACTTTTTGGGAGTCTAGTCGCGTACGGCACCCCGAAAACCAATCACCACCTTCAGGATTTCTGATGCCCCGTACACACGAGAGGAATTAAGTCTGACAGACCTCCAAAGGAGTTCCGCTGGAGTTCCGACGGAGTTCTGGCGGACTTTTCGACCGAACGGACTTGACCACACACCATCACACCAAACTCCGACGGAGTCGAACGTGATGACGTACGACTGGATTCGACGTAGGAAGTTCATAGACAGTAGCCAATAGCTGCCCTAGCGTCGGTTTTAGTCCGTCGGAGTAGCACACACACGAGCGGATTTTTCAAAGGGGACCGGGTCCGGCGGAGTTCCGTCGGGAAAATTTAAAGCATGCTTCATTTCTAAAGTCCGTCAGACTTTAGCTTCGCTAAAGTCCGTTGCAGCCCACACACGATCGGATAGTCCGCCGGACTCAGTCCGTCGGAGTTTGGATGTCGAAAAGTCCGCTCGTGTGTACGGGGCATAAGGGTGCAAATTTTTGATTTCACCCCTCACTACCTATCACAGTTTCGAAGGCCATAAAATGCCAAAATAGCACAAAACCCCCCAAAATGACCCCATTTTGGAAAGTAGACACCCCAAGCTATTTACTGAGAGGCATGTTGAGTCCATGGAATATTTTATATTTTGCCACAAGTTGCGGGAATATTACAAACTTTTTTTTTTTTGCACAAAGTTGTCACTAAATGATATATTGCTCACACATGCTATGGGCATATGTGAAATGACACCCCAAAATACATTCTGCTGCTTCTCCTGAGTACAGGGATACCGCGGCATTAGGAGCAAAATCGCTCCTCCACCCCTTATGCCCCCATGCTACGGCATATATGCTCTTTTTAAACTGTGGTGGTGAAATCACCTCCTACAGCACTGGAGTCACGGCTTTATGTATCGTGGGAGCAAACGATGTTGCTGTCAAGATAAATAAATCCACGCTGCAGCTGAATGGCGTACCTGCTAAGCAAATTATGATTAACGTTAAAACAAAGTAACATCACAGTAAAACCTTACCATACCATACCTGCAAAGCAAATGCCAAAAAAAAACAGTAAAAAATAAAACATTTTTTAACACAACCTGTGCCTAAAATATATATATGCCGAAGCATGGGGGCATCCTCCCGCAAAAAAGTTATGCCGCGTACATACGTTCAAACTTTTCCACGGGCAAGCCCTCCATCGGAATTTTGACCGTATGTAAGCGACATTAGGAGCAAAATCGCTCCTCCACCCCTTATGTCCCCATGCTTCGGCATATATGCTCTTTTTTAACTGTGGTGGTGAAATCACCTCCTACAGCGCTGGAGTCGCGGCTTATGTATTGTGGGAGCAAACGTTGTTGCTGTCAAGATAAATAAATCCACGCTGCAGCTGAATGGCGTACCTGAAAACATGAAAAATGGTTAAAAATAACACAGTAAACAGTAAAGTATAAAAAATTTGAGAGAAGAGAGAGAGAGAGAACAATAAAACGACAACTATTTTTGGTTTTTATATTTTATATTTTTTTTGGTTTTTATATTTTACTTTTTTTTTTTTTTTTTATACACTTTTTTTTGAACTGTAAACTGTAACGGTTCGGGTCTCTCAAAATGCGATGGCATCTTGGGAGACTCTGTGTTAGTGTGCCTAGCCTGTGAAATGCTGTACCCTACGCTAATACTTCACTAGTGTGTGGTAGCGTTCAAAACACTCACCCTGACAAAGACCAGGACTGCCAGGACAGCGTGGACAATAAGAACGGGTGTCACGCCTAAATCCGCGCTTGCTACAGACACGACATCTTTTTTGGGGGGTTCGTTGGGTAGGGGTACTCGGGAGTAGTGATGGACGAACTTCCGACGGGACGTTTCGCGAACGCGAAACGCGAACGGACACAAACGTTCGCGAAAACGACCGTTCGCCGCGGGCTCCATTGACTTCAATGGGAGGCGAATTTCGCAAACCTTTAGGTCGAATTTGCGGCCACGGGGTAATTATTAGGGGGTAGCACGTAGTCCCACCACCTGGACAATAGCATAATACATGTATGAGGTGAATTTGGGATCGATAACTACAAGCATTTTTTTTTTATTTGGGAAATTGTTCTGACAATTCAGGACTATGGAGCTAATGAAGGCAATGGAGGAGAGGGAAGGTCAGGGACCAGGGTAGGCAAACAAGAGGGTGCAGGAGATACAGAGCACTGACAGCAGCACCGTAATACAGAGCACTGACATCAGCACCGTGACATACAGCGCTGACAGCAGCTCCGTGACATACAGCGCTGACAGCAGCTCCGTGACATACAGCGCTGACAGCAGCTCCGTGACATACAGCGCTGACAGCAGCTCCGTGACATACAGCGCTGACAGCAGCTCCGTGACATACAGCGCTGACAGCAGCACCGTGACATACAGCGCTGACAGCAGCTCCGTGACATACAGCGCTGACAGCAGCTCCGTGACATACAGCGCTGACAGCAGCTCCGTGACATACAGCACTGACAGCAGCTCCGTGACATACAGCGCTGACAGCAGCTCCGTGACATACAGCGCTGACAGCAGCACCGTGACATACAGCGCTGACAGCAGCTCCGTGACATACAGCGCTGACAGCAGCTCCGTGACATACAGCGCTGACAGCAGCTCCGTGACATACAGCGCTGACAGCAGCTCCGTGACATACAGCGCTGACAGCAGCTCCGTGACATACAGCGCTGACAGCAGCACCGTGACATACAGCGCTGACAGCAGCTCCGTGACATACAGCGCTGACAGCAGCTCCGTGACATACAGCGCTGACAGCAGCTCCGTGACATACAGCACTGACAGCAGCTCCGTGACATACAGCGCTGACAGCAGCTCCGTGACATACAGCGCTGACAGCAGCACCGTGACATACAGCGCTGACAGCAGCTCCGTGACATACAGCGCTGACAGCAGCTCCGTGACATACAGCGCTGACAGCAGCTCCGTGACATACAGCGCTGACAGCAGCTCCGTGACATACAGCGCTGACAGCAGCACCGTAAGCAGCCCCAGGAGGAAGTCAGCACAGCACAGGGATGGTGTGATCCCCTCATAATAAGAACCCCCAGGAGGAAGTCAGCACAGCACAGGGATGGTGGGAGCCCCTCATAATAAGAACACCCAGGAGGAAGTCAGCACAGCACAGGGATGGTGGGAACCCCTCATAATAAGCAGCCCCAGTAGAAATATGACACCGCTCAACCTCTTCAAAGAGGAGGGTAGGGGCATATAGTACGGTGTGCTTTTTTGGGTCAGGGAAGTGAGCCAAATGAATTAAGAAGGTCTGTGTGCTTGATTCCAAAAATTGTTTATAGACATATACATGGTCTACTGATCACATGTGTTGAATTCCTCCGAGATCCATGCCTCATTCATTTTTAGAAATGTGAGGTAGTTAACACTGTGGTGAGCTAGGCGAGTACGCTTATCGGTCACAATCCCCCCTGCTGCGCTGAACGTCCTTTCGGACAGGACACTGGATGAGGGGCAAGCCAACAGTTCGATTGCAAATTGGGCAAGCTCTGGCCAGAGGTCAAGCCTGCCCACCCAGTAGTCTAGGGGTTCATCACTCCTCAGAGCGTCCACATCGGCCGTTAACCCAATGTAGTCGGACACCTGACGGTCTAGGCGTTCCCTGATGCTGGATCCGGATGACACCTGTCGATGGGTCGGCTGAAAGAATGACCTCATATCCGAAGTCACCAACACATCTTCAAACCGGCCTCTTCTTGCAGGCGCTGTTGGATTGGTACCCGCAAATCCTTCTCTGGGAGTGGGAATTGCTCCTCTGCCAGCGCACGCAAAAGCAGAATGCAGCATTTCTCGAAGCAAGGCCTGGAAGTGCTGCATTCTGACAGCCCTCTGCGACGGCGGTAACATTTCCGCCATTTTGTGTTTGTACCGGGGGTCTAAGTACGTTGCCACCCAGTACTGGTCCTTGACCCTCATGCTTTTTATACGGGGGTCCCTATTAAAACACTGGAGCATGAAGGCCCCCATTTGCACTAAAGTGGAAGCGGTGTGGTGGCCTGGCTCCTGCTCATCATCCAGGATAATGTCGTCCTCTTCATTCTCCTCTCCCCATCCTCGCACAACAGGGATCCCAGAAAGGTTTAAAGCATGCTCTTCTTGCTCCTGCTCATCCGCCCCGGCACCATCCTCCTCTGACTCCTCATCAGACTCCTGTTGTTGACTTGTCTCAGATAGAGTAGCCCCCCCTGGGAATTCATCCAGCATTGCGACTTCCTCATCTTCCCGCTCCTGCTCCTCCACAGCCTGATCAATGACACGACGCAATGCACGCTCCAGAAAGAAGGCATAAGGTACCATGTCACTGATGGCGCCATGGCTGCGACTGACCAGTTTGGTGATCTCCTCAAATGGCCGCAGAAGTCTGCATGTGTCGCGCATGAGCAGCCACTGGCGCGGTGAAAAAAAACCCAGCTCCCCAGAACCGTTTCTTTCGCAGAGTTCATACAGGTAGACGTTAACTGCACGTTTCTGCTGGAGCAGCCTATCAAGCATATAGAAGGTTGAGTTCCATCGCGTCGGGCAATCGCAAATAAGACGTCTGACCGGCAGATGGTGTCGCCGCTGAATGTCAGCAAGGCGAGCCATGGCCGTGTAAGATCTTCTGAAATGGGCCGAGATTTTCCTTGCCTGCCGCAAGATGTCCTGGACCCCAGGGTATTTGACAAGGAATCGCTGCACGACCAAGTTTAAGACGTGTGCCATGCACGGCACGTGCGTGATTTTGCCCTGTTTCAATGCGCTAAGCAGATTGGCACCGTTGTCACACACCACTTTACCAACTGTCAAATTGAGCGGTGTTAGCCACTCATCTGCCTGTGAACGCAAAGCTGAAAGGAGTGCCGGGCCAGTGTGGCTCTTTGCTTCCAGGCACAACAGACGCAGCACGGCATGGCAACGTCTCACCTGGCATGTGGAATAGGTTCTGGGGAGCTTGGGCGGTGCAGTGGAAGAGACGCTAGCAGCGGAAAAGGAGGAGGCAGCTGAGGAGGAGAGGGAGGAGGATGGAGTAGGAGGAGGAGAAGAAGAGTCAGGCCTGCATGCAATCCGTGGCGGTAAAACCAAATCTACACGGGTGCCACGGGTTACATGCTTGACGGCCGTCAGAAGGTTCACCCAGTGGGCAGTAAAACTGATATACCTTCCCTGCCCGTGTTTGCTAGACCACGTGTCTGTGGTCAGATGTATCTTGGCACCGACACTGTGTGCCAGAGATACATTCACTTGCCGCTGAACATGGCCATATAGCTCTGGGATGCCCTTCTCTGAGAAATACTTCCTTCCTGGGACCTTCCATTGTGGTGTTCCAATGGCCACAAATTTGCGAAAGGCCTCCGAGTCCACCAGTTTATATGGCAGTAGTTGGCGGGCTATGAGTTCTGACAAGCCAGCCGCCAACCGTTGGGCAAGAGGGTTATCCGGCGTCATCATTTTTTTACGCTCAAACATTAGGCCCACGGAAGCCTGCCTTTTTGCAGAAAAATGTGAGCTTGGCGTGATGGAAGGTGGAGTGGAGGACAATTGTGAGGAGAGAGGAGAAGGAGAAGTAGAAGACGAGGCTGGACGGTGAGAGCCTGCAGTGTGGCTTTGTGTGTTCCGTTGCTCCCACTGGGCTCGGTGATGGCTGCTCATGTGCCTTCTTAAGGCGGTCGTCCCTAGGTGAGTATTGGGCTTACCGCGACTAACGCGTTGACTGCAAAGATTGCAGATGGCAACGCTATTGTCAGCAGCGGACACGTTAAAAAAAGCCCACACTGCGGAGCCATGTGCCGGTGTCCTGGGAGCGCCAGATGTGACCGTACATGGTCGATGACTCGCTCCTGATACATTTGCAGTCTGCTTTGTCCCTGCTGTGCAATGTAAGTCATTGCTGCTTCTCCTCCCTATCTGCTGGTCCATATCTCCCTCTGAACTCCCCTCCTCTTCCTCTCTTGTGGGCACCCACGTGACATCACTAGACACGTCATCATCAACGTCACCTTCCCCACCGCTATAAGTAGAGTAGGCAGCAACACCGGGGACCAACCTCCTCCTTGGGCTGATCTGGGTACTGGCGTCAGACTGCTGAGTAGCGCTTGTTGCTACCTCCTCTTCCTGATCCAATACCAAGAGTGGCTGCGCATCAGAAATGTCCTCTTGATATGGATCGGAAAATAATTCCAGTGACTCAAGCGGAAGGTATGTGGTGGTGGTGGTGGTGGTCGTGTTGTTGGTGGTAGTGTCTTTGGGGGTGCACATAGCAGAGAGTGAAGAAGAGGGTGCAGATCGAGAGGATGAGGAGGGTGCAGAAGAGTAAGGCTGAGCGAGCCACTCAACCAAGTCTGGTGCATCCTTTAAAGTAATTGAACGCACCTTCTGCAACTTCCCACTTTGGCTCAAGCCTGTTGCTCCTGCCCTACCCCTACCACCCCTGCGGAAGGGCCTGCCTCTTCCTCTGCATGTCATTTTTTAAATGACCCTGTGACAAAACTCTTAGTCCCTATACCGCTGAAGGACTGCTGCAGTATAGGTGAGCGGTCAGCAGTGGTGCACGTCAACCCTATCTATTGTGGACCTATAGCGGTCCTTACAGAACAGCAGACTGTACCGCACTCAAGCCTATGTACCGTAGCACCCTATACCAAGTTACCAGTCCTTATAAGAACTTTTGTGGACCAAGCAGGTTGTGTATTAGTGTTTAGCAGACTGTACGTCAGTCCCTATACCGCTGAAGGACTGCTGCAGTATAGGGCAGCGGTCAGCAGTGGTGCACGTCAACCCTATCTATTGTGGACCGATAGCGGTCCTTACAGAACAGCAGACTGTACCGCACTCAAGCCTATGTACCGTAGCACCCTATACCAAGTTACCAGTCCTTATAAGAACTTTTGTGGACCAAGCAGGTTGTGTATTAGTGTTTAGCAGACTGTACGTCAGTCCCTATACCGCTGAAGGACTGCTGCAGTATAGGGCAGCGGTCAGCAGTGGTGCACGTCAACCCTATCTATTGTGGACCGATAGCGGTCCTTACAGAACAGCAGACTGTACCGCACTCAAGCCTATGTACCGTAGCACCCTATACCAAGTTACCAGTCCTTATAAGAACTTTTGTGGACCAAGCAGGTTGTGTGTTAGTGATTAGCAGACTGTACGTCAGTCCCTATACCAATGAAGGACTGCTGCAGTATAGGGCAGCGGTCAGCAGTAGTGCACGGCAACCCTATGTATTGTGGACCGATAGCGGTCCTTACAGAACAGCAGACTGTACCGCACTCAAGCCTATGTACCGTAGCACCCTATACCAAGTTACCAGTCCTTATAAGAACTTTTGTGGACCAAGCAGGTTGTGTATTAGTGTTTAGCAGACTGTACGTCAGTCCCTATACCGCTGAAGGACTGCTGCAGTATAGGGCAGCGGTCAGCAGTGGTGCACGTCAACCCTATCTATTGTGGACCGATAGCGGTCCTTACAGAACAGCAGACTGTACCGCACTCAAGCCTATGTACCGTAGCACCCTATACCAAGTTACCAGTCCTTATAAGAACTTTTGTGGACCAAGCAGGTTGTGTATTAGTGTTTAGCAGACTGTACGTCAGTCCCTATACCGCTGAAGGACTGCTGCAGTATAGGGCAGCGGTCAGCAGTGGTGCACGTCAACCCTATCTATTGTGGACCGATAGCGGTCCTTACAGAACAGCAGACTGTACCGCACTCAAGCCTATGTACCGTAGCACCCTATACCAAGTTACCAGTCCTTATAAGAACTTTTGTGGAACAAGCAGGTTGTGTGTTAGTGATTAGCAGACTGTACGTCAGTCCCTATACCAATGAAGGACTGCTGCAGTATAGGGCAGCGGTCAGCAGTGGTGCACGTCAACCCTATGTATTGTGGACCGATAGCGGTCCTTACAGAACAGCAGACTGTAACGCACTCAGGCCTATGTACCGTAGCACCCTATACCAAGTTACCAGTCCTTATAAGAACTTTTGTGGACCAAGCAGGTTGTGTGTTAGTGATTAGCAGACTGTACGTCAGTCCCTATACCAATGAAGGACTGCTGCAGTATAGGGCAGCGGTCAGCAGTAGTGCACGGCAACCCTATGTATTGTGGACCGATAGCGGTCCTTACAGAACAGCAGACTGTAACGCACTCAGGCCTATGTACCGTAGCACCCTATACCAAGTTACCAGTCCTTATAAAAACTTTTGTGGACCAAGCAGGTTGTGTGTTAGTGTTTAGCAGACTGTGCGTCAGTCCCTATACCGCTGAAGGACTGCTGCAGTATAGGGCAGCGGTCAGCAGTGGTGCACGTCAACCCTATCTATTGTGGACCGATAGCGGTCCTTACAGAACAGCAGACTGTACCGCACTCAAGCCTATGTACCGTAGCACCCTATACCAAGTTACCAGTCCTTATAAGAACTTTTGTGGACCAAGCAGGTTGTGTATTAGTGTTTAGCAGACTGTACGTCAGTCCCTATACCGCTGAAGGACTGCTGCAGTATAGGGCAGCGGTCAGCAGTGGTGCACGTCAACCCTATGTATTGTGGACCGATAGCGGTCCTTACAGAACAGCAGACTGTAACGCACTCAGGCCTATGTACCGTAGCACCCTATACCAAGTTACCAGTCCTTATAAGAACTTTTGTGGACCAAGCAGGTTGTGTGTTAGTGATTAGCAGACTGTACGTCAGTCCCTATACCAATGAAGGACTGCTGCAGTATAGGGCAGCGGTCAGCAGTAGTGCACGGCAACCCTATGTATTGTGGACCGATAGCGGTCCTTACAGAACAGCAGACTGTACTGCACTCAGGCCTATGTACCGTAGCACCCTATACCAAGTTACCAGTCCTTATAAGAACTTTTGTGGACCAAGCAGGTTGTGTGTTAGTGTTTAGCAGACTGTGCGTCAGTCCCTATACCGCTGAAGGACTGCTGCAGTATAGGGCAGCGGTCAGCAGTAGTGCACGGCAACCCTATGTATTGTGGACCGATAGCGGTCCTTACAGAACAGCAGACTGTAACGCACTCAGGCCTATGTACCGTAGCACCCTATACCAAGTTACCAGTCCTTATAAGAACTTTTGTGGACCAAGCAGGTTGTGTGTTAGTGATTAGCAGACTGTACGTCAGTCCCTATACCAATGAAGGACTGCTGCAGTATAGGGCAGCGGTCAGCAGTAGTGCACGGCAACCCTATGTATTGTGGACCGATAGCGGTCCTTACAGAACAGCAGACTGTACCGCACCCAAGCCTATGTACCGTAGCACCCTAGACAGACCAAGTTACCAGTCCTGATAAAGAGCTTTGTGGAACAAGTGAGTTGTGAATGATTAGCAGACTGCAGCAGAAGGGCAGCAGTCAAGTATAATATTCTTTCTATATTTGGAAGAAAGAATATTATACGTGTACAAGCCTATTACCGTACCACTGATACCAGTCCTGAAAAGAACCTTTGTGGAACTAATAGTAACAGCAAGTCTTTAAAATTATCCTCACTGCCTGACACACTGCTTCCTGCCTGTCCCTATACAAATTGGCAAAAAAGAGTAGGCTGGAACGATTAGCTGGAACAGCTCTTTTGTGGACCTGATAGTAACAGCTAATGATGATGATGATGATGATGATGAAGAAAGACTAATCTGGCTGAGCTGTCCCTAAAATAGCAGCATACAGCGCTCTGTCCCTTTATCTAAACTGACAAAAGAAACTCAGGCTGCTGACCTAACACCTATACCAGTCCTGAAAAGAACTTTTGTGTACCAAATAGCTAGCGTTTTCTCTGTCCCTACTCCACACAGGATCCTTTCCCTACAGTGACAGAAGAAAGAATGTAAAATGGCCACCGGATCGGGTGTATTTATAGGTTAGGGGGAATGTCCAAGTGTCCATGAGCTGTCATGTCTCAATTGGTTGTCCTGTAACACATGATAAACGTGTCACGAAAGGTTAAAGTTCTTGTATACATTAAACACGTAAGTCCGCCGGGGCGAACGACGGAAAAAGGCGTTCGAACCCGCGGACGGCGAAAGTCGGAAATTCGCCGCGAAACGACCGCCGGGCGAACCGTTCGGCCATCACTACTCGGGAGGACATAAGAATAATGCCTCTCATGCAGCCGGCTTACTGCATTTGGTTGGGAATGGTGAGGTACAGAACCGTCTGGAAACAGAAGCTCTGTGACAACCTCTCTTTGAAAGAAAAGAAAGGTTAATGTTCCGCCTGAAGTTTTGTATAGCACAAAAGCATTTAGCAAAGCCAATTGAAATAAGTAAGCAGACACTTTTTTGTACCAGCGTCTGGCCTTATGGGAAGCTAGATACGGCGCCAACATCTGGTCATTGAGGTCCACCCCTCCCATATTTTTGTTATATTCGTGGACACAGAGGGGTTTCTCCACAATACCAGTCGCCGTTGAAATTTGAACCGTCGTGTCTGCATGAAGGGAGGTAAGAACGAAAACATTCTTATTATGCCTCCACTTCATAGCGAGCAAATTATTACACCGATAGCAGGCTCTCTCCCCCAGCCTAATCTACAAGCCGCTGGGGAAAGCCCCGGCGATTAGGTCGCACGGTGCCACATGCTCCAATCTGAGGATCAAATAAATGACTAAACAGTGGCACGCTGGTGTAATAGTTGTCCACGTACAAATGGTACCCCTTTCCGAATAAGGGTGACACCAATTTCCACACTATCTTGCCAGCGCTTCCTATGTAATCAGGGCAGTTCTCCGGCTCTACGTAACTATCTTTACCCTCATAAACCATAAAGCTCCATGCATAGCCTGTGGCCCTGTCACAGCACTTATAGAGCTTGACCCCGTATCTGGTACGCTTGTTGGGAATGTACTGTTTGAATGACAAGCGACCAGTAAACTTAACCAGGGACTCATCAACGCAGACAACTTTTTGGGGAGTAAACAAGTCTGCAAAACGTTGGTTGAAGTGGTTTATGAGGGGCCGAATTTTGTAGAGCCGATCGTATTCAGGGTCTCCACGTGGACGACAAAGTTCATTGTCACTGAAGTGCAAGAACCGCAAGATCTGCTCGTATCGTTTCCTGGACATGGAGTTAGAGAACACGGGCATGTGGTCAGCCGGATGCGTGGACCAATAAGCCCGCATCCGCATGAATTTATGTGTGCCCATGTTGAGGGAAAGGCCCAGAAACGTCTTAAATTCGGAAACCGTAACTGGTTTCTAATCTCTGGCAAGAGACGGCAACTGGGGATTAGCGGTGATGTGTTGACCAGCATATAAATTGGTTTGGTCCACAATAGATCTATAGAGATCTTCCGTGAAATACAGAGAATAAAAATCGAGTGGCGTAAAATCATCTGTATCCACCTGAATACCGGGTTGGGCAGTGAATGGGGGAAGTACTGGTGCTGCAGAAGTGGTGGGCACCCAATCAGGATTGGCGAATTCTGCAGGAAGGGCACTATGGAAACGACGGGCCTGTCTTCGTCTTCTTGATGGCAGCGGGACACTACTTGTGCTTGCCACCTCGCCAGCTTGAACTGCACTTATGGGACTCGCCACGTCACCACGTGATACTGCAGTGCTGGATGTACGTCCAGGGTGTACTAGGCCGCTGGTGCTTGCCAGTTCACCAAAAGGATGAGCGGCGCTAGTACTGGCTCTATACTCCATACGAGGGACTTGCGGTTCCTGCACCTCAACAACATCAGAAAATCGGGGTCGGGTACGCCTGACGTTAGCAGGGACCTCTTCTTCGACGTCAGAGCTATCTGACATGGAGGCGCTGTCCTCTGCAGGTTCGTATTCTGAGCCTGAATCTGACAGATCAGTGTCTTCCTCTTCACTATCTGTCATGCTCAGAAACGTGTAGGCCTCTTCACTAGTGTACCTTCGCTTTGCCATTTTGGGCTCTAAATTTAGGGGTACAGTAGTGAGACTCACAGGTAAAAAAGCACCTAGCCTGTCAGCGACTGTATAAAACACTACAAAAAAAAACTGTTAGCGATCGCAGGGATCAGGCCTGACTCTGCGAACGCTGCAGTTATGTGTGTTGTGTTTTGTAAGTGACAGTGATCGATCGATACTGCACTTGGGTGGGCTGGGCTGGGCAGAGGGGCAAAACGCAGGTGCTAGCAGGTATCTGGATTGATCCTGCTAACAATGCGTTTTTTTAGAACCCTAAATTGCTGGGCACGCTAGTATAGATCTGATCAGATCAGATATTGATCTGTTCGGATACTATACCACTAAGGGAGGTGTATGCTTTGCGCGTGGGTGTTAGCGGTACTGGCACTAACCTAGCACCGCCTGGGGCGACGCAAACCCTTTCTGACCCTAAAATCAAATTTATATCACCTGCTGGGTGATCAGGGGGTTAAACCTTTATTAGGTAATAAATGGCGGGTGCCCTGATGCTATAAAAAGCGAACTACCTAACCAGCGTCACCCGTAACACTTATACGGTGATCACTGGTGAAAGGGTTAACTAAGGGCAATCAGGGGTTAAAACCTTTATTGGGTATTTATATGGGGGTACCTGAAGCTTTATAAAAACCTGACGGGGAACCTAAATAACTAACTGGCTAACCAGCGTCACCAGTGACACTTATGCAGCGATCGCTGGTGAAAGGGTTAACTCTATGGGGCAATCAAGGGGTTAAAACCTTTATTAGGTTATATATCGGGGTACCTAACGCTATAAAAACCTGGCGTTGAACCTAAAAAAAACTAGCTTCCTAGCGGGACCAGTGACACTATTGCAGCGATCAGAAAAACAATTGCTTAGTGACACTGGTAAAAGGGGGTGAAAGGGTTAACTGGGAGGGCAATCAAGGGGTTAAACCTTTATTGGGGGGGGGTAGGGGGCTACCCTGGACCTAAAGGGACCTAACACTAGCTGCCCTGACACTTTTTACAGTCACAACTGACACTAAATGTACTGATCAATAAATAAATGAACACTGCATTAGTGATACTGTGACTGGGGGGGGGGGGGGGGGGCCCGGTCAAAAAGACCGCCACGAGGAGTGTGACATCACTTCCTCCTCCTGTGTTTACATTTTCACAGGGGAGGAAGTTCGTCACTGGCCAGGAGCGATCGAGAGGGGATGGCCAGAAACCAACGGCCATCCCCTCATCGCAGATCGCTCCAGCACCAAAAGGGACCGCCGTATCCAGCGGGAGGGGGTCCGATCGGACCCCCCACCCGCTGGAAGGCAGGCACGTACATCTACGTGCTTGTGCATGCCTGTGCCATTGTGATGACGTATAATGGCAATACGGCGGTCCTTAAGTGGTTAAAGTCTATGGGACTCAAACGGTCAAAATCAAAAGTGCTAATTTTAAAGGCTAATATGCAAGTTATTGTCCTAAAAAGGGTTTGGGGACCTGGCTCCTGCCCCAGGGGACATGTATCAATGCAAAAAAAAGTTTTAAAAACATGATCCGCACCCACCTCCTCCCAGCTACGTACAAGTCCACGGGTTTCTTGGGACTGTAAATGATCCCTAAAAGACTGCTGCTGATGCTGAGTGCCAGGCTCCACCTACATGCTGACACAATCCTCCCCTCCTCCTCTTCCTCTTCCTGTGTGATCGGCGGGCCAGCAGGAACACTGACTGGATAAAGGGGGCCTTGAGAGGTAAGGAAGTCCTCCTCTTCCTGCCTCTGTTCTGCCTCAAGTGCCCTGTCCATTATTCCACGCAGCGTCAAGAGGGACAGTGTCACTGATGCATGAACTATCATTGCTCACCATCCTCGTGGTCTTTTCAAATGGGGACAGGACAGTGCATGCATCCTTGATCATGGCCCACTGGCGTGGGGGAAAAAAACTGAGCTCCCCTGACCCTGTCCTGTTGCCGTAGTCGCACAGTGTCAGGTCACCTTGAGGCCAGGTGACAGATCAGGAGTGCACCGCAAGGTTGTGGACCCTACGGCTGACTGCTGTGGATGGGAGTCAAGGTGATAAGGAAGGCAGGGCCGCCAGAACACCAAGATGGATCCCACCTAGGTTAGAGCGTAGGATTCCTGGGGGTGCGGAGTCTAATAGCCAGCAGGTTTTCACCAGAGCCTCTAGTGGTGAAGATGGACTGGGCTGCAACTGGCTCCAGGTCGCGACCCCCCAGGGTCCCCCAGCTCACACCCATAGTAGGCAACAGCAGGATAGGGATAGTGAGGGATAAAGCCAAGGTCGGGGCCACAAGCAGACAAGGATAGTCAGGGACATGCCAAAAGGTCAGGATCACAGTGTCAGGAACCATGAAACAGACAGAGACAGAAGTACAATAAAATCACACTTGTTTATTCATAAAAATAAAAAGGTAAATAGGAAAAAGCGTAGTCAAGCATAGCCAGAGTCCAGTAGCAAGATCGGGTAGTCAGCCAGTCCAAAGTTCATAAACCAGATCGGGTAATCAGCCAGTCCAGACGTCAGGGATCCAAGGAGAGCAACCGCAAGCAGGATAGAAGCCAGGAGGGATGTCAGCAAGCCAGTCTTGAAACAAACAGCAGGAGATGGTTCCTAGTGATGTGACCAACGTGAAGGCAAAGGAAAGAGTGAGCTGGAAGGCTTTAAATAGGCAGGTCAGACGAGCATCATCGGGAACAGCTGGTAACTGTGGAAAGAGAAGAGAGCTGACAATTAGCCGACAGCTGAGCGGCCAGCCCAGAGGAGGAAGGGCTAAGCCAGCCCTAACACACAGGCAAACAGGGATAGTCAGGGACACGCCAAAGTTGGTGACAGAACAACAGAAGAGCACACGGCAGGTAACAGGAAGCCAAACACAAAAAGGTTGATCAGCAGGGTTGGCCTGCAGTGTGCAGGTTAATATAAAGTTCTCTGATAGGAGCTAGGATGGAGCCATGCCAGAGGATGGATTACAAAAGCAGTCAGGTGAGGGTCGGCTGGTCTCTAGAGATGAACACATGGAGACAGGTAAGCAGACAAACTCTATTGCATAACCATGACACACAGGTACTCATGATGGCCCTCTGCTGTGTGTGCAGCTACTGCAGCATGGCCAATGTTGAGTTCCACCTGGTGGGCATGTCACATATAAGGCGGTTCTTGGGCAGGTTCAACTGCTTTTGGAGCTCAGCCAGCCGAGCACAGGCATGAAATGATCGGCGGAAATGCACACAGACTTTCCTGGCCTGCCTCAGGACATCCTGTAAGCCCGGGGTACCTGCCCAAGAACCGCTGCACCACCAAGTTAAGGATGTGAGCCACACAGAGCACATGGGTCAGTTGTCCCTGTCAGAGGGCGGAGAGGAGGTTGGTGCCATTGTCGCAAACCACCAATCCTGGCTTAAGCTGGTGTCAACCACCTCTTGGCCTGCCTCTGCAGAGCTGACAGAATATCTGCCCCAGTGTGGCTCCTGTCCCCCTAGCACACCTGCACAAGCACCGCATGACATCTTTTTGTCTGCGTACTTGCGTAGCCCCTTGAACGCCTACGGAGAACCTCTGGTTCAGAGGACAGAGCACTGGAAGAGGCCATGGAGGAAGAAGAAGAGGAGGGGGTGGAGGAGAGAGGTGTGTCAGAATCACCAGTAGTAGCATTTTGGAGGCATGGCGGCGGAACAACCTCCAACAATACTGCACCTTGTTCTGCATCCTTCCCAGAGGCCAGCAGAGTCACCCAATGCGCCGTGAAAGATAGGTATCTATCTATCTCTCTCCCTATCTCTCTATCTATCTATCTTTATCTATAAGAATTGTGAGGGGGCCCGGTGCGCCTGGCTCGCTTTGCCCCATCCTATTCCCCTCTTTGTTTCAGGGAGTGTGCACAAGAGGGCACTATGGCCCATATTTGGTGGACGTGCCCGCGGGTGTGCAGACTATGGGTCAGGGTGTATGCATTGCTCCGTAGCCTGCTTCGAGTAAATCTTAAAAGGGATCCGTTTGAGGCGCTCCTTGGCAAACCAATCAATGCGCTATTGCGCCCAGAGCGCCAATTGGCGCAACATCTTTTTACTGCAGCTAAATTGACAATAGCCAGAGCATGGAGAACCCCAGCCCTGAGCTTCGAGGCAGTTAAGAATCGGCTAAATGAGGTTATGGTCAACGAAAAATTGTCTTCTGTTCTTTCTGACACTCATGCCAAGTTTCTGCGTGTCTGGCAGCCCTGGATCGCGTATCATTATTCTCCTAGATTCAATGTCGCTATATTGTCATTGTAAGAATCGGCTGTGCATACCCTGTGAGCCCAATCTCTTCCCCCCCTCCCCTCTCTCTTCCTCAACCTCCCCCTCTTTTTTTCTTCTCTTTCTTTCTTTGCTCTTTCCAATTTACAGTAGATGGTTACTATGGGCTGTCAAAGTATTGAACGACAAGCTTCTGTTGCAGTCATGTGAACACCCGGGTCCACCCGGACACAGAAAATGTTGGCATCGTTTGGGCAACAGCCTGCTTTACTTAATATTATACTGTGAAACACCTGAACTGTGATTTGTATGAAAGCCTATTGTATTCGAATGCACTTAATAATAATAAAAACTTTTGTAAAAAAAAAAAAAGAATTGTGAGGGGGTTAGCTCGGCAGCGGGTGTGTGTGACCCCCTGGATGGGTTCACAACACAAAATTAGGCACAGCAGACAGCGTTGTAGGTGCAAAAAAACAAAAGATGCAGTTTATTTATGCTACATGCAGTGAAACATATAACAGCCAAACAAAAATAAAACATGAAAATAAATCCTGGTCAGCTTGACCTCTAATTACACACTTAGACTCCCTATCTAACAACTGAGTGAAGCCTTGTGCTGCTCCAGTCCCTGTCTCTGTTGTAGGGGTTTGCCACACAGGCGTTAACTCACCACACAGAACAGGTGTCACACTCCCCAGTCTATACACACAAAACTGGTTCCAGGATGGAGCATCTCCCTAAGCATGCTGGGGTTTTTTGTAGAGGTCTTAATGAGCCCACTTACTTCAGCTGGGCTCATTAACTCTTCCCCTCTAATTGTAAAAGTCTGCATAAAGCCTGAATCTAGGGCACACATATTTCCCATCCTGGATACAACCAGGTGACTTTACCTGCGTGCTGCCACAGAATGTAATAAGCAAAGTGTACGCACTGCCTTCACCATATAGTAGTGTAGCGGCCATAACCCTTTGTAGGGCGGCCTTAACTTTATGGGCTTACCGGTTACCACTGCTTGGCTTGTTCTTCCATATCTAGGGGTTCCCAGGGTTGATACCCAACAACTTGGACGCTGACACCAATAAAGTTCATTTGAAAGGTTTTATTTTGCAGGGGTAACATCCAACAAACACAGTCTCGTATAGGAACAGAGGGCAAGGGTGAAGAACTCAGGCACCTTGAACTGCAGACATAACAAAGTCTCTTGTACCACCAGAGAGTAGCCACTCGCAGCTGGGCGCTTCAAGGCTGAAAAAATCTCTAGCCAGAGATTATGGCAATCGGCACTTTGATTAAGAACTTGTAAAATCTCTGACCTTGAACAAGTTGTAACTGAAAGTGAACAGGAACCTTTTCCTCAGTACCTGGAACGTTCTCTGTCTCCTTGATAGTACTGGAAAAAGCGTGGATTCGTCAATGTCCTTCCCAACTCAGTAACCAGGCACTTCTCCGGATGCCACTTGTCGGCCCTCCTCCGAAGAGTCCTCCCCCGGTCACTTTCACGTGCTGTGGTGTCCCTCCAAGCCGAGAGCACACCCGGACACCTTGAATCCTCCCTCAGTTACTGCGCCTCGGACCAGCCGGTTCCGAGACTCGGGAACAGACGGATCCCTACCCCAGACTAGGCGGGTCTATTGGGGGTAACCAACAGGAGCATATTGCGGGATGTCGAACACCCCGTGAGCAGGACCCCTCGTGGGGCTACCCCGGTCCAGGAAACAAGACACAGCCCGCTCGGGCCTCACAAACTCCTACTGAACAGGTGACTTCAACATCTTAAGTACCCCTCCTCATCGGGGCCCGGCACACCCACTGATTGGTTCCGAGAAGGCTGATACCCAAAACGTCCAACCAGGCCTGGTTCTGGCCTGTCATGTGCCCCTCACTGTACACATGACCAAGCAGAACTTCTAACACTTTGTCCAAAATGTCATCCACTACAGTAGGAAGGAGTTTGCTGCGGCAAGAAGTTCCTGGAATCCAGAGGAGCCCCATAGTGAGGGATCTGGGTGATATCCCGGGATTTGTGATCCTGACAGATGCTGCAGCCTCCTCTTATAATCAGATTATAATATAGAATAGATTGCAACATATTATATGTGTGGGCAATTTTCCCGTATGAAGCCTAACATATGTGCCAAAAATTCAAGTTATGTGTAAATGTTTTTTCGAGTTCAATTTCCACAGAAATGGTGTTTAAAGTTCCATCCACCTCAAAACAGGTTTTGGACTTTTTTTTTTGTACAGCAAATAAACAATAAATTGAACAAATAAAGAGCAGTTCCAAATTGAACATAAATAATTATTAGGGAGAAGCTGTTAAAAAGTGAAACTTTTCTATATGCATGCCCCCCCCCCACCCCCAAAGGCTGAAGCCTGCATGCCTATTGGCTCCAAACTCAATCCTGGGACTCAGGTTTATATCGTCTTCCTAAAACCAATTTAGTGAAAAGGTATGCTGATGGTCAGAGGTTATTTGTCTGCCTCCCTTTCCCATCCTGTACTTTCTGAGGGATAATACAGACTGGGGGTGAGCTGATTGTTCAACCAAATCCCCAAATTATGAGACGCATCATGGGAAGTGCTTAAGGTAATCGCCACAGCCATCATTGGTCAAAGTCTTGCACCTGACCTCTAGGGATGAGCCGAACACGCCCCCTGTTTCGCACCAGAACCTGCGAACGGACCAAAAATTTGTGCGAACTTTAGAACCCCATTAAAGTCTATGGGACTCAAACGGTCGAAATCAAAAATGCTAATTTTAAAGGCTAATATGCAAGTTATTATCCTAAAAAGGGTTTGGGGACCTGGCTCCTGCCCCAGGGGACATGGGTCAATGGCAATTTTTTTTTCAAAAACGTCCGTTTTTTTTGGGAGCACTGATTTTAATGACGATTAAAGTGAAAAAAAAAAGTGAAATATTCCTTTAAATATCATGCCTGGGGGGTGTCTGTAGTATGCCTGGGAAGTGCCACGTGTTTCCCGTGTTTAGAACAGTCCCTGCTCAAAATTACATTTAACGAAAAAAAAGTCATTTAAAACTGCTTACGGTTTTAATGTTATATCTGGTTCCGGCAATATGGATGAAAATCATTAAGAAAAATGGCATGGGTAGCCCCCCCTGCCCATTACCACCCCCTTTGGGTCTTGTACGCATATTAAGTGAAACCCTGTACCCAAATTAAAAAAAGGAAAGGCGTGTGGCCCCCAGGCCCTATATACTCAGAACAGCAGTATACAAGCGGTGCAAACAAGACAGGGACTGTGTAGGTTTGTTGTGTTAAGTAGAATCTGTTTGTAATTTTGAACTGGTACATTTTTAAAGTGTAGCTCCAGTCAAAAAAATCTATTTTTAAGCTTTTAGGAAAGGGTTATCACCCCAGTATAATTTTTTTTGCCGTCTGCCTTTTTTCATCTCACTTCCTGTTGTCTCCTTCCGTTTGCAAGTAGGAGACGTTTGTAAGTTGGATGTTTGAAAGTAGGGGCCTGCCCTATATGCTCTGCAGAAATGGGGGCCTAAGGTGTTGGTGTTGCCACAACACTGTAAGCCCTCAAAGTGACTCTTGGTGGGCGCTGGAGCACCCTGCTGTGAACAATTATATCAAGAATTGTAATTACATGCCATTGTTGAACAGTGGTAGAAAAATTGGGCCTTTGGTGGTTGTGGGTGGTGGTGCTGGTGCCAGAACACTATAAGTCCTCACAGTTACTCTCGGTGGGCACAGGAACGGGCCCTGCTGTTAAATATTATATCAAGAATTGTAATTACATGCCCCTGTTAAACAGGGGCTGAAAAATTGGGCCTTAGGCACTGGTGCTGGTGCCACGACACTGCAACCTCTCCCAGATACTCTAGTTGGAGTGCAGGAATGAGCCCTGCTGCAAAGCATTGCATCAAAAATTGTAATTACATGCCCCTGTTAAACAGGAGCTGAAAAATTGGACCTTAGGCACTGGTGCTGGTGCCACGACACTGCAACCTCTCCCATATACTCTAGTTGGAGTGCAGGAATGAGCCCTGCTGCAAAGCATTGTATCCAATTTGTAATTACACGCCCCTGTTAAGCAGGGGCTGAAAAATTGGGCTGGTGGCATCACCCAGAACCAGAAATGTTCTTCCAACATATCAGCGGAGGAGGAAGAGGATAGTCAGTCAACATAACAGGACAGTCACTCAGCATCAGCATAGGCAGACTTGAAGGGATGTGACATTTCAAATTATTCGGTTACATCAGCTTCAGGTGCTTGGTAGCTGGTGGTGATACAAGGCTGATTATGAAGGTCAGTCGATCAACCGAGTCGGTGGACAGGCGCACCCTGTGATCGGTTACAAAGCCTCCAGCAGCACTGAAGGTGCGTTCCGAAAGAACGCTGGATGCAGAACAGGCCAGTAGCTCAATTGCATACTGTGCAAGCTCTGGCCAGTGATCCATTCTCAAGACCCAGTAAGGCATAGGATTTTCGGTGGGAACGGTGTCCAAGTCTGACCTTGCCCCTAGGTATTCCTGCACCATGTAAATCAGACGCTGGCGATGGTTGCTGGAACCGATCATACCTTGGGGCTGCGGACTAAAAAATTGTCTGAAAGCATCGGTCAGATGGCCACCTTCTCCACCGCTCCTTCTGACCGAAGCCTCAGCAACACGTTGTCCAGGACCAGGAGTTTGGAACCTCCCAGTCTCTGGGAACGCATTGCACAGACCTTTCTGCAAGGCCTCCCGGAGATGTCTCATCCTCTGCTCCCTCTGCGATGGCAAGATAAGGTCGGCAACCTTACCCTTGTACCGTGGATCAAGGAGAGTGGCCAGCCAGTAATGGTTCCTCTCCTTGATCTGAAGAATACAAGGACCCTTCCGCAGGCTTTGCAGGATCAGGGAGGCCATGCAGCGTAGGTTAGCTGAGGCATTCGGTCCAGAGTCCTCTAGGTCACTAAGGACAAAATGATCCGCAGCTACCTCCTCCCAGCCATGTACAAGTCCACGGGTTTCTTGGGACTGTAAATCATCCCTACAAGACTGCTGCTGATGCTGAGTGCCAGCCTCCACCTCCATGCTGACACAATCATCCTCCTCCTCCTCCTCCTCTTCGTGTGTGATGGGTGGGACAGCAGGAACACTGTCTGGATAAAGGGGGCCTTGAGAGGCAAGGAAGTCCTCCTCTTCCTGCCTCTGTTCTGCCTCAAGTGCCCTGTCCATTATTCCACGCAGCGTATGCTCCAACAGGTGGACAAGAGGTACAGTGTCACTGATGCATGCACTGTCACTGCTCACCATCCTTGTGGCCTCCTCAAACGGTGACAGGACAGTGCATGCATCCCTGATCATGCCCCACTGGCGTGGTGAGAAAAAACCGAGCTCCCCTGACCCTGTCCTGGTGTCGTAGTCGCACAGGTACTCATTGATGGGCCTCTGCTGTGTGTGCAGCATGGCCAACGTTGAGTTCCACCTGGTGGGCCTGTCACATATAAGGTGGTTCTTGGGCAGGTTCAACTCCTTTTGGAGCTCAGCCAGCCGAGCACAGGCATTAAATGATCGGTGGAAATGCACACAGACTTTCCTGGCCTGCTTCAGGACATCCTGTAAGCCCGGGTACGTGCCCAAGAACCGCTGCACCACCAGGTTAAGGACGTGAGCCACACAGGGCACACGGGTCAGTTGTCCCTGTCGGAGGGCGGAGAGGAGGTTAGTGCCATTGTCGCATACCACCATTCCTGGCTTAAGCTGGCATGGCGTCAACCACCTCTCGGCCTGCCCCTGCAGAGCTGACAAAATATCTGCCCCAGTGTGGCTCCTTCCCCCCAAACAAACCAGCGCAAGCACGGCATGGCATCGTTTTGCCTGCGTACTTGCGTAGCCCCTTGAACGCCTACGGAGCACCGCTGGTTCGGAGGACAGAGCACTGGAAGAGGCCATGGAGGTAGAGGAAGAAGAAGAGGAGGGGGTGGAGGAGAGAGGTGTGTCACAACCAGTAGTAGTATTTTGGAGGCGTGGTGGCGGAACAACACTACTGCACCTTGTCCTGCATTCTTCCCAGCTGCCAGAAGAGTGTCCCAATGGGCCGTGAAAGACAGGTAACGTCCCTGTCCATGCCTGCTGGACCATGAGTCAGCGGTAATATGCACCTTACCGCTGACCGCCCTGTCCAGCGAGGCAAGGACATTGCCTGCCGAAATCACCTTCCGTGAGAAAAAGTGGCATTTGGGGACCTGCCACTGAGGAACCGCACATTGTACAAATTCACGGAAGGGGGCCGAGTCTACCAACTGAAAAGGCAGCAGTTGAAGTGCTAGCAATTTAGCCAAGCTAGCATTCAACCGCTGGGCATGTGGATGGCTGGGAGTGAACTTCTTTCGCCGGTCCAGCAGCTGGGGCAGGGACATTTGCCTGCTATAATCTGACGTGGGTGTACTGCTAGCAGAATGCCTGGAAGCACTTGGCTGTGACACACCTAATTCTACACCTTCATTCCTCTAAGAGTAGGTTTCAGAGAGGACTGATGGTCTAGTGGGGTTGGCGATCCCAGCTAATGAGGAGCAAGGAGAGGTCCGCTTTGTTCTTTGGTGTGGGTCTTTGAGGTATGCTTGCCAATGAGCTGCATGGCAGGTCAACATATGTCTGGTCAAGCATGTGGTGCCCAAGCGGCTGATGTTTTGGCCATGCGAGATACACTTGAGACATATGTTGCAAATAGCAGCGATGCGATCTGATGCACTCGTCTCAAAAAAGGCCCACACCAAAGAACTTTTAGAATAACGCGCAGAGGCAGCGCCCTGCACAGGTGGAGCTCTGCGGTGTGATTCAGTCGGTGTGCTGCCCCTAACCTGGCCCCCGGAGGGCATCTTGCCTCGTTGCCTCCTCCTCCTCTCTCCTACCAGGCACCCATGTGGAGTCAGTGCCCTCATCATCCCCTCCCTCTTCATCGCTGGGGCAAACCTGGCAGTATGCTGCAGCTTGTGGAAAATGACTGCCAGATTGCTTTCCTTCTTGAGCATCCCCTCTCTCTGCGCTCACGCTACTGCCTTCCTCTAGCTGAGTATCATCATCAGAGCCTACAAAACACTGGGCATCCTCCTGGAGCATGTACCCAACACTGTGCCCAAAGAGTTAAGGGGACTCCTCAGGAGGACGTGGTGGGTCTAGGGAAGGAGTCACTGATGAGACGAGGGAAGACGATGCATTGGCAGCTGCTTTGCTACTACCCTGAGCCTGGGTGAGAGAGGATGAGGAGGATGAAGAGGGCTTGGTCATTAACTCTACCAAGTCTTCGGCATTATGGGGCTCAACACGTCCAGCTGCCGAAAATAAGGACAAGTGTGTCCCATGGCAACGTGCTGATGATGATGCACCGCGTCCACGATCAGCACTGTTGTCTCTAGACACAGAGCCTGCTTGCCCTCTTTTATCGGCTTGTGCCTGTCTGCCTCTCCTTGTTGGCCTTCCAGACATGGAAATGACCTGAAGGGAGATGGGAAAACCAGCAATTGGGTAGTGTATATTGTGCTGGAGGCACACAACACCCACTAACTCCTGCAGATGCCTTTATTATAGAACAGGAATTAAAGGGTAGATACTGGTGTATACTATTCTACTTGCAAAAGGAATTTTATCCAAATTGCTCCATTCATCCCTAGTTAGAAGAAAAAAAGTATTTAAAGAGATAAAAGACTATGGGCATCTTGGTGCCTTGGAAGAAGCACAAAGACATTAAGAAATAAGAGATAGGCAGTGGGCATTTTGGTATCTTGTGTAAAGCACCAAGACACCAAAAGATAAAATATAGACATTGGACATTTTAGTGTCTTGGAAGAAGCACAAGGACACCAAGAGATAATAGATAGACAGTGGACATCTTGGTGTCTTGGAAGAAGCATGAAGACACCAAGAGATAAGACATAGACAGTGGACATCTTGGTATCTTGGAAGAAGTACCAAGTTTTTCGCCAGAATTGTTGTAAGACAGATCTGGGTCTTCACAGAGAAAAGAAGCTTGATAATTTGGTAGAAAATGACCTGTAGGTTCATCACAGTGTTGGTGAGAAAAGGGCTGCAAATGACAGGAGAAATGGAAAGATTGTCACACTGAATCATTTTTACTTTTTGTGATTCGGATCAGCGCATTCTTCACGTCTTTGTTCCTTAAACTATATATTAGAGGATTCAGCATGGGAGCAACAGCTGCGTACATCACCGAGAACGTTTGGTCCAATTCGCTGGAATACTGTGAGGTGGGCTTCATGTACATAAAGAGAATGGTTCCGTAGAACATAAAAAGGACCATCAGGTGGGACGTACAAGTTGAGAAGGTTTTCCTTCTACTGCTGGCTGACATGCGTAAAACTATTTTTATTATTCTTATATAAGAGCTCAAGCTAAGCAAGAGAGGGCAGAGTCCAAGAACAATAACTTCTACATAAATAAGGGCATCAAATCTGGTATCGGGACAGGAGATTTGCGCCAGCGCCTTGACATTGCAGAAAAACTGTTGAATTTTATTTGAGTAGCACAAGGGCAAAGTGGAGGCAAAAAACGTGACCAGAGCAGAATTGACGCAACCAGGAATCCAGATTCCAACCAAAAGCAGGACCAAGTTTCTTCTGTTCATGATGAGGTGATATTGTAAAGGGTTACATATAGCAATGTAGCGATCATAGGCCATGGAAGATAATAAAATGACCTCAATGCTGCCTACGAAGGTGAAAAAGAACATCTGGGTGAAACACTGTACAAAGGATATTGCGTTATCTCCAGTAAGTAGCATGTCCATCAGTTTTGGCAAAGTGACGGAGGTGTAACTGATGTCTACAAAGGACAGATTGCACAGGAAGAAGTACATCGGGGTGTGTAGGTGGACGTCCGCGCAGGTTACAGTTATTATAATTAGATTTCCCAGTAATCCGATTAAATATATAAATAGAAACACAACAAAAAGGAGAGGCTGCTTTTCATGGTCGCTAAAGAACGCTAAGATCTGAAAGTCTTTAGTGGTCGTTTCGTTATTCAGAAGGTTTGTCATCTTCTAAAAAAAAAAAAAAAAAATGATGGAAATAACATTCAGAGGATAATTCAAATACAAACACAAAAATGTTTAACCACTTCCCGACCGGCGTACGACGATGTACGTCGGCAGAATGCCACGTGCAGGCATATTGGCGTACAGGTAGGTCCAATTTTAAATGCCGCCCTGCCATCGCGAGTGCGCTGCCAGCGGCGCGCTCGCATGACGGTCGGGACCCCTGTGAGTCCGGTCGTGGGTCCCGCGGACTCGATCGCCGCTGGGATACCCACGATCCTCTCACAGGGCGGCTGAACAAGGAGATGCCCTTGCAAACAGCATTTCCCTGTTCTGCCTAGCAACAAGTGACGCTGATCTCTGCTCCATGTGATTGGAGCAGAGATCAGTGTTCACTAAAACAAAGCCCAGCCCCCCAACAGTTAGTAACATGCCCCTGGGAACACGTAACCCCTACACTGCCACCCACTGGTTAACCCCTTCACTGCCAGTGTCATTTACACAGGAATCACTGCATTTGTATAGCACTGATTGCTGTATAAGTGACAATGGTCCCAAAAATGTGTCAAAAATGTCCGATGTGTCCGCCATAATGTCGCAGTCACAACAAAAATCGCTGATCGCCGCCATTACTAGTAAAAAAAAAAAAATATTAATAAAAATTCCATAAAACTATCCCCTATTTTGTAAACGCTATAACTTTTGCGCAAACCAATCAATAATCGCTTATTGTGATTTTTTTTTTTTGCCAAAAATATGTAGAAGAATACGTATCAGCCTAAACTGAGGGAAAAAATGTCATTGGTATCGGTGCTGGTACTAAGCATTTGCACGATACCTGAAATACCTGAAACTGACACTTTCAGGCTCGGTTCTTTCAGCTGTCAGTGGGATTCCCCCACTGACAGCTGAAATGTAAAAAAAAAAAAAAACTGTAATTATCGGTTGTTAAGGATCTAAGCCGCCAGCAGCCTTAACAACCGATGACTCATTCAGCTGTTAATGGCTTTCCCTTGTTGACAGCTGAAGTGTTAAAGAAGTCCGGCAATTGGAGCTGTCAAAAAGAAAAAAGCAGCCCGGCAATGTTTATCAACAACATTGCTCAGCCCCTGAAACACTAAGATAAAAAGAAACATTGTTTCTTTTTGTATGTAGCGCCCTGCTCCTGATGGGCAGACACTATAATTATGAATTTAGTTTGTCTGAGCTGTAGTTTAGCTCAGACTGATTGTGTTGAAATTCTGGTTCTGTTCCAGTTCAGCTGGATGTGTGGTTTTCCCTTTGGCCAAGGGGTGTTGCGCCCTTATAGTAGGCCAAAGTTGGAAATTGCAACGAGCTGAGTGCATTGTGTGCCACTTTGCCCAGAAACAGTCAGTGGGAGTGATCTGCCCACTGTGCATTCTGGGAGAGGGTATTTAAGGGACAGACCCTGTGATAGGGTGTGTTCCGACCTGATGGCCCTCCTGGCCTAAGGTGTGCTGCTGCTTTTCAATTTGTCTCGGGGGCCGGCTGGCCTGAGGCTTCATTACTGAAGGGTAGGCCCAGAAGTCTTGGGACCTACCGATTCAGGGGTGGTCCTGTGCTCTCTTGCCTGCGGGGAGAAGCCAAGCGAGTGGAGGATCCAGGGGAGGACTTTTTAGAGAGAGGACCGAGCACCAAGGCTGGTACCTCTAGAAGAGCTTGGAGACTCAGTTGGAGGTCGCATCCCGGGTCATCTACCTCACAGTACCGCTGGTTCGGCTGAAAAAAAATGGTACTGTGGGACTGTTCTTTAACATTGCAACAAGTTGCTGGTTGCGCAGTCCTGTGGCAGAGGATTGTGCAACGGTTCTACAAGATCTTCAAGTCTGTGGCAGAGACTATGACCGAGCATCGCACCGGCTGCTAGGTCAGTGAGAGAGGCCTATCCGGTGGTTGTTAGATCCAGTTGTGAAGCTGTTTGTCCTCTGGATCAAGAAGTACCCCTGACCCGCAATTACAAGGTACCTGAATTCCCCTTAACTCTCCATCCCTCTACTGGAATTGTCTTTTGTCAATAAAGAATTAGAAAAAGTGTCGGAACTAAAATCTTTGAGCAGCTCTTTAAAGGGACCCCTATGACGGACACGGTGGGACGGCGAGGAAACGGTAAGCCCAATCAAATACCAGCAGCTCCTTTGGGGGTAAGTGCTACATGTATATTTCTGTTTCTTCATCTACAAATAAAAAGGATGAACTTCGATCTGCAGATGAAGTCAGTTTAACCACTTCAGCCCCGGAAGGATTTTCCCCCGTAATGACCAGGCCATTTTTTGCAATATGGCACTGCGTCCTTTATTCTCCACAAATAGAGCTTTCTTTTGGTGGTATTTGCTCCTCTCTGCGGTTTTTATTTTTTGCGCTATAAACAAAAAAATAGTTACAATTTTAACGTAAAAAAAAAATGTCTTCATCAGCTTAGGGCAATATATATTCTTCTACATATTTTTGGTAAAAAAATATTGATTGGTTTGCAAAAAAGTTATAGCGTCTACAAAATAGGGGATAGATTTATGCCATTTTTATTATTACTATTTTTTTTTTGCTAGTAATGGCGGTGATCTGCGATTTTTAGCAGGATTGCGACATTGTGGTGGATAGATCAGACACTTTTGACACTTTTTTGGAACCACTGACATTTATACAGCGATCGGTGCTATAAAAATGCACTGATTACTGTATAAATGTCACTCACAGGGAAGGGATTAAACACTAGGGGGCGGTCAAGGGGATAGGTGTATTCCCTCGTGTGTGTTTCTAACTGTGGTGGGATGTGACTGACTGGAGGAGGAGCCATATGGCTGTTCCTACTCGTTTTTTCATTGGAGGTCTGGGATTAATCGAGTTGTCAGCCATATATTTCTTGATGTTCACCTTTCTGATATATTTTTGAATGCCTACATAGGTTTGGAATTTGTCTAAATTCTTTATGGGTGCGTACTTTAACCCTTTGTCTAGTACTCAGCTTCTTTAGCAAGGCAGTGGTGGTCTTGGAGGTGTGTTGCGGCCCAGTCTCCGAAGGGAGGGGATCATGCTCTGCTTCAGTATGTCACAGTACATGTTGGCATTCATGGCCTGCCTTAACTGTACTAAGGCTACTTCTTGGTCCCCAGCCGTGAACTGTAGACTGTGCCAGTCTGCCCTTACCTGTGCTGAAGCAACTTCATGGCCCCCAGCCTTGAACCTGTAATCTGTTCCAGTCTGCACTTACCTGTGTTAAGGCTACTTCATGGTCCCCAGCCTTGAACCATAGACTGTTCCAGTTTGCCTTTACCTGTGCTCAGGCTACTTCATGGTCCCCAGCCGTGAAACGTAGACTGTGCCAGTCTGCCTTTACCTGTGCTTAGGCTACTTCATGGTCCCCAGCCGTAAAACGTAGACTGTGCCAGTCTGCCTTTACCTGTGCTTAGGCTACTTCATGGTCCCCAGCCGTAAAACGTAGACTGTGCCAGTCTGCCTTTACCCGTGCTCAAGCAACTTCATGGTCCCTAGCCGTGAAGCGTAGACTGTTCCAGTCTGCCTTTACCTGTGCTCAAGATAACAAATTGTCCTCAGCCATGAACCATAGACTGCTCCAGCCTGCCTTCAGCTGTGATCAAGCTACTTTGTGGTCCCTAGCTGTGAACCTGTAGACTCTTCCAGCCTGACTTTACCCATGCTCAAGCTTCTTCATGGTCCCCAGCCGTGAACTTATAGACTGTTCCAATCGTCTTACATATGCTGCTCTTATTAAGTGAGTAGTGTCCTTTTCTAGCTATACCTCACGTTTTGGAGTAACCCATACCACCCGAACTTCCTCCTGTTACAACTTCTACAAGCAAATAAACTTCAAAAAGGCAACCCCTAGACCAGTGATGGAGAACCTTGGGACTGCAGATGTTTTGAAACTACATTTCCCATGATGCTCAACTACACTAGAGTACAAGAGCATCATGGGAAATGTAGTTCCAAAACCTCTGGGGTGCCAAGGTTCACCATCACTGCCCTAGACTGTTTAATGAGCCAGAGTGGATGAAGTGTTGGTGTGTGCCTGTCTACCTCTGTGCTTGTTGGGGAAAAAACCTGTCTACTCTACTGCGGCCCCTCCAGGGGTACATACTGTATGTAGCAATCTAACTGTACAACCTTCTTTAGATCTACTGTACAAATCACAATGAGATGTAAGGCCAAACTTATACCCAAATAAGTTTTTACAGTAAATTGTAACATGCCTGGTGAACTTCTCATTTTTGCCAAACAGGGCAGGAAAAGTAAAGATGTAGATCAGCCTTTCTCAACCTTTTCAACACGGAGGAACCCTTGAAATAGTTTTCTGGTCTCTGGGGAACCCCCTGCTAAAAATGAGAACTCTACAACTCATGATACATTAGTGTGATGGTCAGTGGGAAGAATTGTCCTCACACTTGTGGTCATTGGGAAGAAGGTCCTTACACTTGTGGTCAGTGAGAAGAATGGTCCTTACACTTGTGGTCATTGGGAAGAATTACCTCCTTACAGATAGCTAAAAAGATCAATGGTGTCTGTGGGAACTTATCTGAGAGGCAAAAATTACCAATGCTGAAGGAATCCCTACAACCTCTGGAGGAACCCTGGTTGAGAATCACTGATGTAGACAATACCTTTGGTTGGCTCACTGAATATATATGGGAGTGCAAGCTTTCGAAAAGACTCAGATTTCTTCATCAGACATGGATTTATGCAAATAACTGAAAAGCCATAGTTATATACAGTATACACAAACACAAGAACATCAAAGAGCATTGAAGAACATCAAACAACATTGAAGAACTTCGAAGAACATCAAACAACATCAAAGAACATCGAAGAACATCAAAGAACATCGAAGAACATCGAAGAACATCGAAGAACATCAAAGAACATCGAAGAACATCAAAGAACATCAAAGAACATCAAAGAACATCGAAGAACATCAAAGAACATCGAAGAACATCGAAGAACACCGAAGAACATCAAAGAACATCGAAGAACATCAAAGAACACCGAAGAACATCGAAGAACATCAAAGAACATCGAAGAACATCGAAGAACACCAAAGAACATCAAAGAACATCAAAGAACATCAAAGAACATCGAAGAACACCGAAGAACATCAAAGAACATCAAAGAACATCAAAGAACATCGAAGAACATCGAAGAACACCGAAGAACATCAAAGAACATCGAAGAACATCGAAGAACACCGAAGAACATCAAAGAACATCAAAGAACACCGAAGAACATCAAAGAACATCAAAGAACATCAAAGAACACCGAAGAACATCAAAGAACACCGAAGAACATCAAAGAACATCAAAGAACATCAAAGAACACCAAAGAACATCAAAGAACATCGAAGAACACCGAAGAACATCAAAGAACATCGAAGAACATCGAAGAACATCAAAGAACATCGAAGAACATCGAAGAACATCAAAGAACACCAAAGAACATCAAAGAACATCAAAGAACATCAAAGAACATCAAAGAACATCAAAGAACACCAAAGAACATCAAAGAACATCAAAGAACACCGAAGAACATCAAAGAACATCGAAGAACATCAAAGAACATCAAAGAACACCGAAGAACACAGAAGAACATCGAAGAACATCGAAGAACATCGAAGAACATCAAAGAACATCGAAGAACACAGAAGAACATCGAAGAACATCGAAGAACATCGAAGAACATCAAAGAACATCGAAGAACATCGAAGAACATCAAAGAACATCGAAGAACATACGTTAATTAAACCAACAACAAGGAAAGATCGGGTGACAAAGATACAGATCGGTGTATACGGTTGTATCAGTAATGGCCGGACTGGAAGATCAAAATCTCCCGAAAGATATCACCTGTTATAGCAAATAGAAAAAAATATTAATATACAGAACTCAACTGTTACATTCACTAATATGGCTACACTTATTTTACACATTTCATCACCCAATAATTGTGTATTTTTCGTAATTAGGATTTTTTTGCAGTCACATGGAACATTAACTAGTTAAAAAAAAAACTGGAAAATATGAATGAATAATTTACCTTTAAATTGAAGGAGCTTTTTCTTTTTTTTTCTTTTTTTTTTAACACAACATGAGACTTTAGGCCAAGGGGTCTCAAACTGGTGGCCCTCCAGCTGTTGTGAAACTACAAGTCCCATCATGCCTCTGCCTGTGGGAGTCATGCTTGTAACTGTCAGCTTTGCAATGCCTCATGGGACTTGTAGTTTTACAACAGCTGGAGGGCCGCCAGTTTGAGACCCCTGCCGGGGTAGGCTTTACTTATTGGATCACACTGTGCCAGTCCAAACATGCACTATATTGTCAAAAGTATCGGGACACCTGCCTATATACGCACATGAGCTTTAATGGCCTCTCAGTCTTCGTCCGTAGGGTTCAGTATTGAGTTGGCTCCGCCCTTTGCAGCTATAACAGCTTCAACTCTTCTGGGAAGGCCGTCCACAAGGTTTAGGAGGGTGTTTATGGGAATGTTTGACCATTCTTCCAGAAGTGCATTTGTGAGGTCAGGCACTGTTGTTGGACGAGAAGGCCTGGCTTGCAGTCTCCACTCGAATTCATCCCAAAGGTGTTCTATTGGGTTGAGGTCAGGACTCTGTACAGGCCAGTGAAGTTCCTCCACCCCAAACTTGCTCATCCATGTCTTTATGGACCTTGCTTTGTGCACTGGCGGGCAGTCCCCAAACTGTCTCCACAAAATTGGGAGCTTGAAATTGTCCAAAATGTCTTGGTGTGCTGACGCCTTAAGCGTTCCCTTCACTGGAACTAAGGGACCAAGCCCAACCTCTGAAAAACAACCCCCACACCATAATCCCCCCTCCCCCCACACCATAATCCCCCCTTCACAAAATGATTTTGGACAAGTGCACAAAGCAAGGTCCATAAAGACATGGATGGGCAAGTTTGAGGTGGAGCAACTTGACTGTCCTGCACAGAGTCCTGACCTCAACCCGATAGAACACCTTTGGGATGAATTTGAGCGCAGACTGTAAGCCAGGTCTTCTTGTCCAACATCAGTGCCTGACCTCAGAAATGCGCTTCTGGAAGAATGGTCAAACATTCCCATAGACACATCTCCTAAACCTTGTGGACGGCCTTCCCAGAAGAGGTGAAGCTGTTATAGCTGCAAAGGGCCAACTCAATACTGAACCCTACCGACTAAGACTGCCATTAAAGTTCATGTGCGTGTAAAGGCAGGTGTCCCAATACTTTTGACAATATAGTGTATTGATGAAAAAAAAAATTAAAATTAGAAAGGAGATTACCAGTAAAAATGTAAAAAAAAAATCCAAATATGTATAAATGAATGAATTTAAAAAATGGGACGGATTTGATGGATCATTTGGCCTTTTTTCTGCCGGCACTTTTCTATGTTTCTATTGCCAATAAGATATCAAAGCTGAGTAGTTTGTATCAATACATTTACTGACCAATGACCACGGGGGGGGGGAGGGGGGGGGTCTACAAATTGGAATTATTTAATCTTTTTCTTCTTTTCCTTTGTCCGTCTTCCATTATTCACTTCTCAGAAACGGCAGCTGGAAATGTTATCACAGAGGGAGGAGCTTTTATACCTCCCGGATCCTTGTTTACGGTGAAAGACGCGAACGCGCGTCCCATAGAGACGCAGATACATTGTTAATGAGCCCATTGGGTCTGCAGGGAATTCCTATCTCTAGATTAAGAATAATAATAATAATAATAATAATAATAATGTCGGAGTCCCTTTTGGGTTTTATACTTTTTTTTTTTTTTTTGCTTCTTAATTGCCATTTTTTTTTTTTATTGCGTGAGAAACATCGTTTTCTTTTATTCATAGACTACAAAAGGAAAGTTGAAGAAATGTAACAACAAAATTCATTAAACTTCAGGAGCATTAACCCCTTTGCTGCCTGGAAGATTTACCCCCCCCCCCCCCACCCCTTCATGACCAGGCCATTATTGGCTCTACGGCACTGCAGTTCTTTAACTGACAATTGCGCGGTCGTGTGACTCTGTGCACAAATAAAATTGATGTCCTCCCCCCCCCCCCCCCCCCCACACACACACAAATAGAGCTTTCTTTGGGTGGTATTTGATCACCTCTGCCGTTTTTATTTTTTCTGCAATAAAAAATCTCCAATAAAAAAATTGAAAAAAAAATCAAATGTATTCATCAATTTGGGCCAATATGTTTTCTGCTACATGTTTTATTGGTAAAAAAAAAAAAATCCCAATAAGCGAATATTGATTGGTTTTACACTGGGGGTTCCATCAATACTCCCTTTTAAAGACAGAGAACTCGCTGATACCGATTACCGATACTCTTTTTTAATGTCATGTGACAGTGACACTAATATGCAGCACTGATGAGGCGCAGATTGTGTCAGTCGTTTTTCTACTTTTTTTTTTTTTTTTACAACTTCTTTTTTTGTCAGTTTTTTTTTTCTTTTACAATTTAACTTTGAAATATTTATTACAATTTTTTTCTTTTGACACCAATGATGGGGCACTATTCCTCCCACTGACACCAATGATGAGGCACTATTCCTCCCACTGATACCAATGATGAGACACTATTCCTCCCACTGATACCAATGATGAGACACTATTCCTCCCACTGATACCAATGATGAGACACTATTCCTCCCACTGATACCAATGATGAGACACTATTCCTCCCACTGACACCAATGATGAGACACTATTCCTCCCACTGACACCAATGATGGGGCACTATTCCTCTCACTGACACCAATGATGAGGCACTATTCCTCCCACTGACACCAATGATGAGACACTATTCCTCCCACTGACACCAATGATGGGGCACTATTCCTCCCACTGACACCAATGATGGGGCACTATTCCTCTCACTGACACCAATGATGAGGCACTATTCCTCCCACTGACACCAATGATGAGACACTATTCCTCCCACTGACACCAATGATGGGGCACTATTCCTCTCACTGACACCAATGATGAGGCACTATTCCTCTCACTGATACCAATGATGGGGCACTATTCCTCTCACTGACACCAATGATGAGGCACTATTCCTCCCACTGACACCAATGATAGGACACTATTCCTCCCACTGACACCAATGATGAGGCACTATTCCTCCCACTGACACCAATGATGAGACACTATTCCTCCCACTGACACCAATGATGGGGCACTATTCCTCTCACTGACACCAATGATGAGGCACTATTCCTCTCACTGATACCAATGATGGGGCACTATTCCTCCCACTGACACCAATGATGGGGCACTATTCCTCCCACTAATACCAATGATGGGGCACTATTCCTCCCACTAATACCAATGATGGGGCACTATTCCTCCCACTAATACCAATGATGGGGCACTATTCCTCCCACTGACACCAATGATGGGGCACTATTCCTCCCACTCACACCAGTGATGGGGCACTATTCCTTCCACTGACACCAATGATGGGGCACTATTCCTCCCACTGACACCAATGATGGGAAACTATTCCTCTCACTGACACCAATGATGGGGCACTATTCCTCCCACTAATACCAATGATGGGGCACTATTCCTCCCACTAATACCAATGATGGGGCACTATTCCTCCCACTAATACCAATGATGGGAAACTATTCCTCCCACTGACACCAATGATGGGAAACTATTCCTCCCACTGACACCAATGATGGGGCACTATTCCTCCCACTAATACCAATGATGGGGCACTATTCCTCCCACTAATACCAATGATGGGGCACTATTCCTCCCACTGACACCAATGATGGGGCACTATTCCTCCCACTCACACCAGTGATGGGGCACTATTCCTTCCACTGACACCAATGATGGGGCACTATTCCTCCCACTGACACCAATGATAGGACACTATTCCTCCCACTGACACCAATGATGGGAAACTATTCCTCTCACTGACACCAATGATGGGGCACTATTCCTCCCACTAATACCAATGATGGGGCACTATTCCTCCCACTAATACCAATGATGGGGCACTATTCCTCCCACTAATACCAATGATGGGAAACTATTCCTCCCACTGACACCAATGATGGGAAACTATTCCTCCCACTGACACCAATGATGGGGCACTATTCCTCCCACTCACACCAATGATGGGGCACTATTCCCCCTACTGATACCAATGATGGGGCACTATTCCTTCCACTGACACCAATGATGGGGCACTATTCCTCCCACTGACACCAATGATGGGGCACTATTTCTCCCACTAATACCAATGATGGGGCACTATTCCTCCCACTAATACCAATGATGGGGCACTATTCCTCCCACTAATACCAATGATGGGGCACTATTCCTTCCACTAATACCAATGATGGGGCACTATTCCTCCCACTAATACCAATGATGGGGCACTATTCCTCCCACTAATACCAATGATGGGGAACTATTCCTCCCACTAATACCAATGATGGGAAACTATTCCTCCCACTGACACCAATGATGGGAAACTATTCCTCCCACTGACACCAATGATGGGGCACTATTCCTCCCACTCACACCAATGATGGGGCACTATTCCCCCTACTGATACCAATGATGGGGCACTATTCCTTCCACTGACACCAATGATGGGGCACTATTTCTCCCACTGATACCAATGATAGGGCACTATTCCTCCCACTGATACCAATGATGGGGGACTATTCCTCCCACTTACACCAATGATGGGGCACTATTCCTCCCACTCACACCAATGATGGGGCACTATTCCTCCTACTGATACCAATGATGGGGCACTATTCCTCCCACTGACACCAATGATGGGGCACTATTCCTCCCACTCACACCAATGATGGGGCACTATTCCCCCTACTGATACCAATGATGGGGCACTATTCCTCCCACTGACACCAATGATGGGGCACTATTCCTCCCACTCACACCAATGATGGGGCACTATTCCCCCTACTGATACCAATGATGGGGCACTATTCCTCCCACTGACACCAATGATGGGGCACTATTCCTCCCACTGACACCAATGATGGGGCACTATTCCTTCCACTGACACCAATGATGGGGCACTATTTCTCCCACTGATACCAATGATGGGGCACTATTCCTCCCACTCACACCAATGATGGGGCACTATTTCTCCCACTGATACCAATGATGGGGCACTATTCCTCCCACTGACACCAATGATGGGGCACTATTCCTCCCACTCACACCAATGATGGGGCACTATTCCCCCTACTGATACCAATGATGGGGCACTATTCCTCCCACTGACACCAATGATGGGGCACTATTCCTCCCACTCACACCAATGATGGGGCACTATTCCCCCTACTGATACCAATGATGGGGCACTATTCCTCCCACTGACACCAATGATGGGGCACTATTCCTCCCACTGACACCAATGATGGGGCACTATTCCTTCCACTGACACCAATGATGGGGCACTATTTCTCCCACTGATACCAATGATGGGGCACTATTCCTCCCACTCACACCAATGATGGGGCACTATTTCTCCCACTGATACCAATGATGGGGCACTATTCCTCCCACTGACACCAATGATGGGGCACTATTCCTCCCACTCACACCAATGATGGGGCACTATTCCCCCTACTGATACCAATGATGGGAAACTATTCCTTCCACTGACACCAATGATGGGACACGCTGTATGTTTCGGGTCGTTGTCCTGCTGGAAGGTGAACCTCCGCCCCGGTCTCAAGTCTTTTGCCGACTCTAACAGGTTTTCTTCTAAGATTGTCCTGTATTTGTCTCCATCCATCTTCCCATCAACTCTGACCAGCTTCCCTGTCCCTGCTGAAGAAAACCATCCCCACCACATGATGCTGCCACCACCATGTCTCACGGTGGGGATGGTGTGTTCGGGGGGATGGGCGGTGTTAGTTTCCCCCACACATAGCGTTTTGTTTTTAGGCCAACAAGTTGAATTTTGGTCTCCTGTGACCAGATCACCTTCTTCCACATGTTTGCTGCCCCCTCCCCCACATGGCTTCTCACAAACTACAAACAGGACTTCTTATGACTTTCTTCCTCCAATGTCTTTCTTCTTGTCACTCTTCCATAAAGGGCAGATTTGTGGAGAGACGACTAATAGTTGTCCTGTGGACAGATTCTCCCCCCTGAGCTGTGGATCTCTGCAGCTCCTCCAGAGTCACCATGGACCTCTTGGCTCTTCTCTGATGAATGCTCTCCTTGCCCAGCCCGGTCAGTTTAGGTGGACGGCCATGTCTTGGTAGGTTGGCGGTTGTGCCATACTCTTTCCATTTTCCGATGATGGATTGAACAGAGCTCCGTGAGATGGTCAAAGCTTGGGAGATATTTTTATAACCCAACCCTGCTTAAGGCTGGCTTCCCCACATCCAATATTCAATAACAGAAGATTGTGCCCGACTCCCTATAGAGCCGGCCGAGAGTGCGCTCCGATCTAGACATGTGCGGTTCGTTTCATTCCGAATTAAAATTCGGACAAATTTTAGTTTTCTGGAAATTTGGATGTATCCAAATTTTCCGAACTATAATAGTATAGAATTTAAAACGAATCCGAAATAACGAAAAAAAAAAAAACTTGGACAAAATTCAAATTGTTTTCTAATCGCTTTCAAATACTTTTCAAATTCTAAATGTTTTCAAATTCAAATTAGAAAACTTTTTGGATTTTAATAGTTTTTTTTCCAAAGAGAATAAGATATAATAGAAAATAAAGGAGTAGAACATAAATTATAATTTTTTTTCCATTCTATTCCTTTATTTTCTATTCTATTTTATTCTCTTTGAAAATTGGAAAATGTTTCGAATTCGAAAACTCCTCAAAACTGATGCGAAAACGATTCGAATGGATCTGAATTTGAATTAGAAAAATTTAAATACTTTTTCAAATTCTAATCGTTTTTCAAATTCGTATTCGAAAACTTTTCAGATTTTAATCGTTTTCCGATTTCCAAAGAGAATAAAATAGAATAGAAAATAAAGGAATGGAATAGAATTTTTTTTTCTATTCTATTCCTTTATTTTCTATTCTATTTTATTCTCTTTGGAAATCAGAAAACTTTTCGAAAACGGTTTGAAAATTGATTTGAAAACGATTCGAATGGATCTGAATTTGAATTTGGAAAAATAGACATTGTTTCGAATACACGATACAAATTTCCGAAAAACGAATGAAGCAAATTGAACTAAACAAATTTATGTAAATGACGAATTGAAGCGAAACGAAACAATTTTTTTCCTTTTTTCGTTCTGCACAGGTCTACTCCGATTCCACCCAAGGTGTGCTACAACAGCGAATGAATATTTTGCCGTTGTAACACGGATCCTCCTTTCCGGCCAATCGGGAAGTGGGTTTTGACACCGGTCACCCAATTGGCTAAAAGGAATAGGCGATCCTATTGGAGGCCTAGAAGGTGAAGGGGAGGAGCTGGAAGCCGCCATGGAGGAGAGGACTCGGAGCCGGCACGCTGCCTGCCACCGGCCACGATGGGGTAAGTGCCACCGCCCCCCCCCCCCCCCCCAAAAAAAAAAAAAATCACCAGCCGCCATTGATTGGGAAATAAGCGCAGTACTCTATACTTTATCTATTTATTATCTATTGAGGTTCCTCTATTGTAGAGATGTTTCTGTGCTTTGTATAAAAATGTTACGCAATGTCTGCTCTGCAGTATGAACTTTGTATATCATTTATCTTCTCAGTATGAACAGGAAGAGAACAGCAGGAAGTTTTTTCAGCCAACACTCAGCTTCGGCCGCCTCGTCTAGAGAAGTTCAGAAAATGAGTCCTACAAAGAGATGGATGGATTCCTCCCGTTCCTCCGGTCACCGGATGGGAAGCTTGTCTGTCTTCCTTCTGCTGCTCTTTGTGAAGACTTTTCTGGGTTTCTCATACAGCTGTCCTAGAGAAATAGCGAAAGGCAGAGCCTACAGCCTCCTCTACTTCATCCTGCCGGTCGTCCTCCTGTTCATTCTGGGCTTGTTGCTGAGGCCGAGAAGATCTCCGGGCTTGTTTTCCGCAAGGTGTTGCTCCTTCGGCTACTTCTTCTACGTGACGGTTCAGGCCGGGAAGGCTCCGCTCATCTGGATTCTGCTGTCTATGATTGACGATCGATATCTTTTATGCCTTGCAAAGCATATAAACAGCAGATGGGAATATGATTATCTTATGGAATCCTTTCATGCGATTGTCCAGGTAAGAAGCAATGGAGCTGAATCCAAAAAAAGAAGAAGAAAGCGCCCCCAAAAAAAGAAGAAGAAAGCGCCCTTTAGCCCTTTTAACCCAAAGCCGTTTTTTTTTTTTTATATATATATTTTTTGCACACGTGTTTAAAAAGTTATTTTAGGCCTGAAGATTAGTTAAAACCCCACAATATGTCTGGAAAACATAAAGACAAGGCACAAAACCCAGAGTGTAGCCTGTAGAGATAAAAAAATGTATTAACCGCTTAAAGAGGAAGTAAACCCTGATGAGTTTACTTCCTCTTTCATTCCCTGCAAAGGTAAAGCATAATGGACTACTGTGCATCGCATCGCATTGCATTGCATCGCATCGCATAGTTGTCCATTATGTGTCACTTACATGACACAGGAGCCAGCGATGTCACCGCTGTCCCCTGTAGTCTGCCGCATCCATCTTCTCGGTGGGTCTCGCTGCTCCGCCGCTGTCATTCGGCGAAGCCGCGATGAAGTCACTGCCGCGCATGCGCACGGGAGCCGCCACGCTCGGCATATTCACCGTTGACGGTGCCGCGCTCAGTGCGCCTGCGCGCCGCTGTCTACGGCGCATGCGGTGCCTGTCTTTTGGCAAATATCTCCTAAACCGTGTAGGTTTAGGATATATTTATTGGACCTACAGGTAAGCCTTAATCTAGGCTTACCTGTAGGTCAAAGTGTGTTGTAAGGGTTTACAACCACTTTAAGCCCCGGACCAATTTGCAGCCAAAGGACCAAGCCCCTTTTTGCCATTCGGCACTGCGTCGCTTTAACTGACGATTGCGCGGTCGTGCGACGCGGCTCCCAAACAAAATTGGCCTCCTTTTTTTCCCACAAATAGAGCTTTCTTTTGGTGGTATTTGATCACCTCTCCTGCTTTTATTTTGTGCGCTATAAACAAAAATAGAGCGACAATTTTGAAAAAAATTCAATATTTTTAACTTTTTGCTATAATAAATATCCCCCAAAGAAATATAAAAAAACATTTATTTTTCCTCAGTTTAGGCCGATACGTATTCTTCTACATATTTTTGGTAAAAAAATAAAAATAAATCGCAATTAGCGATTATTGATTAGTTTGCGCAAAAGTTATAGCGTTTACAAAATAGGTGATAGTTTTATAGCATTTTTATTAATATTTTTTTTTTTAATAGCAATGGCGGCGATCAGTGATTTTTATTGTGACTGCGACATTATGGCGGACACCTCTGACAATTTTGACACATTTTTGGGACCATTGTCATTTATACAGCAATCACTGCTGAGTGACGTACCTGTACGTTGATGTGCCCAGCCGTGCCATTCTGCCAAAGTATATGTGCAGGAGGTGGTCCTTAAGTGGTTAAAATGGTATTTTCACTTCTGTGCGCAGCCTATGGCATTACGGTGTGCACCCCAGAGCACAAACACACATGTGTGTATATCAGCAGAGCAGTAGACGGTGTCAGTACAGCAGAGATTAGTGTCAGTAAGGCGGTGGATGGTGTCAGTAGGTTTTTATTTTTTATTATTTTTTACAATATAATTTTTTTTCCACTATTTGTTTTAAATCATTATTTACAATATTGTTTTTATTTTTATTTTTTTACAAGCAGAGCAGTAGACAGCATCAGTAGAGCACAAATTGGTGTTAGTAAGGCAGTCTATGGTGTCAGTAGTTTTTTATTTTTATATTTTCTTTATTATTTTTTACAATTTTTTTTATTTTATTTTTTTTTACTATTTTTTTAATCATTTTTACAATATTGTTTTTATTTTATTTTATTTTTTTTACAAGCAGAGAAGTAGATGGTGTCAGTAGATCAGAGATTGGTGTCAGTAAGTCAGTCGATGGTGTCGGCGGTTTTTTCTTTTTTTTTTTTTCTTTTTTTATTATTTTTTACAATTTGTTTTTTTATTATTTTTTCAATTTTATTTTTTTAATCATTTTTTTACAATATTGTTTTTAATGATTTTTTACAATATTGTTTTTATTTTTTTACAAGCAGAGCAGTAGACAGCGTCAGTAGAGCAGAGATTGGTGTTAGTAAGGCAGTGGATGGTGTCAGTAGTTTTTAATTTTTATTATTTTTTAAATAGTTTTTTACAATTTTTTTTTTTTTTAACAATTTTTTAAATCATTTTTTACAATATCGTTTTTATTTATTTATTTATTTTTACAGTAGTACTTCATTCATTTTCATAAAGTCCGCTGCCTCAGTGTTTATGATGGTAATTTGCATTTCCTCCAGAATGTTATGAAGAGCGATCAGATTGTAATTAATTACAAAGTTCCTCTTTGTCATGGAAATGAACGTAATCCCATATTTAAACTTTTCCACTGCATTTGTGAAGAAGGCTTCAGGGCGTCCAAGAAAGTCCAACAAGCGCCAGGACTGTTTCCTACAGTTGGTTCAGGTGCGGGATCGGGGGCACCACCAGTGCAGAGGGGGAGATCGGGGCACTACCTGTGCAGAGAGGGAGATCGGGGCACCACCAGTGTAGAAGGGGAGATCGGGGCACCCCCTGTGCATAGGGGGAGATCGGGGCACCACCTGTGCAGAGGGGGAGATCGGGCACCACCAGTGCAGAGGGGGAGATCGGGGCACCACCTGTGCAGAAGGGGAGATCGGGGCACCACCAGTGCAGAGGGGGAGATCGGGGCACCACCAGTGCAGAAGGGGAGATCGGGGCACCCCCTGTGCAGAGGGGGTGATTGGGGCGCCCCCTGTGCAGAGGGGGAGATCGGGGCACCACCTGTGCAGAGGGGGAGATCGGGGCACCCCCTGTGCAGAGGGGGAGATCGGGGCACCCCCTGTGCAGAGGGGGAGATCGGGACACCACCAGTGCAGAGGGGGAGATCGGGGCACCACCTGTGCAGAAGGGGAGATCGGGGCACCACCAGTGCAGAGGGGGAGATCGGGGCACCACCAGTGCAGAGGGGGAGATCGGGGCACCATCAGTGCAAAGGGGGAGATTGGGGCACCACCTGTGCAGAGGGGGAGATCGGGGCACCACCTGTGCAGAAGGGGAGATCGGAGCACCACCAGTGCAGAGGGGGAGATCGGGCACCACCAGTGCAGAAGGGGAGATCGGGGCACCTCCTGTGCAGAGGGGGAGATCGGGGCACCACCTGTGCAGAAGGGGAGATCGGAGCACCACCAGTGCAGAGGGGGAGATCGTGCACCACCAGTGCAGAAGGGGAGATCGGGGCACCTCCTGTGCAGAGGGGGAGATCGGGGCACCACCAGTGCATAGGGGGAGATCGGGGCACCACCAGTGCATAGGGGGAGATCGGGTCACCACCAGTGCAGAGGGGGAGATCGGGGCACCACCAGTGCAGAGGGGGAGATCGGGGCACCACCTGTGCAGAAGGGGAGATCGGGGCACCACCAGTGCAGAGGGGGAGATCGGGGCACCACCAGTGCAGAGGGGGAGATCGGGGCACCACCAGTGCAGAGGGGGAGATCAGGGCACCACCAGTGCAAAGGGGGAGATCGGGGCACCACCTGTGCAGAGGGGGAGATCGGGGCACCACCTGTGCAGAAGGGGAGATCGGGGCACCACCAGTGCAGAAGGGGAGATCGGGGCACCACCAGTGCAAAGGGGGAGATCGGGGCACCACCTGTGCAGAGGGGGAGATCGGGGCACCACCTGTGCAGAGGGGGAGATCGGGGCACCACCAGTGCAAAGGGGGAGATCGGGGCACCAGCTGTGCAGAAGGGGAGATCGGGGCACCACCTGTGCAGAGCTTGCTCAGGAATGGCAGCAGGCAGGTGAGAGGACATTGTCACGCTCAGTGAGGAGAAGACTTTTGGCGGACGGTCTGGTGTCAAGAAGGGCGGCAAAGAAGCCACTCCCCTCCAGGAAAGACATCCGGGACAGACCGATATTCTACAAAAGGTCCAGGGATTGGACCACTGAGGACTTGGGGGAAAGTCCTTTTCTCTGATGAATTCAGATATCCCAACCTGCAAAAACTCATGTCTGGAAGGTGGCACTTCGCACACACAATACCCTGCGGCAAAATATTTTTTTAAATCACTTTTTGTATATTTTTTCACAGTGCTTCTGGGGAAGGGGGTGGGGGGCGGCTGGTATGTGGCAGTGGACGGCGTCAGTAGTTTTTATTTTATTTTTAATAATTGATTTCTTTACATTTGTTTTTAATTGTTTTTCACAATGCTTTTTGAGTTGGAGGGGGTTGGGGCAGGGGACAGTGTTGGCAGGGCAGGGGAGAGTGGTGTCATTAGCCTTTGGCCAGTCACAGCTCTCATAGTAGAGCGCGCTGTGATTGGCCAAAGCATGCAAGTCAGGTGCACGCTTTGGCCAATCAGCAGCCATCAATGCACTGCGATCTCGCAGTGCATTGATGGATGGTCGCGCCGTTCATCATGGGACTTTCCGCGGGCGCTCGAATTTCCCGCGAACGCCCCATAATATTCTAAATTTGGCGAACGGACGAACATCGGGCTCGTCCCTATCCATTCACACACAAAGCTGCATCTCAGCCCTGCCCTCTCTCTCTCCTCATTGGCTCACAGAATACATGAAGGTAAACAATTTCATGGGTATAAGCAACCATTTTTACTGAATGAAAATGATTCATTCAGTGTATTATGTTGTGATTAGCTCTGATTGGACACACTTAATCCCATGGTAAAGGTGGACTGTGATTAAACCTGTCTGCACCATGTGATCACTGTGACCAATCACAGCTAGTAACACAATTGTATACAATGAAAGGCAAGAAAGAAAGCCATCCATTGTTTACAAGTGTCACCTGATCTGATGTGGTTGGGCACAGTGATCACATGATACTGGCAGCGGGGGCAGGTTAGTGATCAGTCATTGGCTGTGTCCGGCAGACACAGCCAGTGACAGGTCCCACTGCTTTGCGGTCCAACGGCTACGCCAGCGGTGCCTTCTGAGAGGATGTCACACGATGGAAGGAAGAAAGACAAGAAAATGGGAAGGCAATTTGCTATGGTGGAAAGGTGTTAAAAATGGGTATGAAACATGTTCCCCAGGGCAGTGCCAACCCCCGTGCTATTTTCTGACACCCTGTGGCCTATTAGTCCAGGCAACGGCCATTTTTAATTTTACAAACTCAATCCCTATTGAATGCTCCCATGCATTTCAGTGGGATTTGGGTTCAGCATCCAAACTCTTTTGAAGTTCTCTGGACCCTGCTGGAACCGAACGCAGGGCTCAACCGTAAATTAATAATCTGTGGGAACATTAGGAGGAGTTTTGTGTTGGTTCTGTAGGACCTCACAAGGAGCTTGTTGCTTTCTTCTTCGTATTTACTAGTAGGTGGAGTTTTGTGTTGGTTCTGTAGGACCTCACAAGGAACTTGTGGCTTTCTTCTTGATATTTACTAGCAGGTGGAGTGTTGTGCTGGTTCTGTAGGACCTCACAAGGAACTTGTGGCTCTCTTCTTGATATTTACTAGCAGGTAGAGTGTTGTGCTGGTTCTGTAGGACCTCACAAGGAACTTGTGGCTCTCTTCTTGATATTTACTAGCAGGTAGAGTGTTGTGCTGGTTCTGTAGGACCTTACAAGGAACTTGTGGCTCTCTTCTTGATATTTACTAGCAGGTAGAGTGTTGTGCTGGTTCTGTAGGACCTTACAAGGAACTTGTGGCTCTCTTCTTGATATTTACTAGCAGGTAGAGTGTTGTGCTGGTTCTGTAGGACCTCACAAGGAACTTGTGGCTCTCTTCTTGATATTTACTAGCAGGTAGAGTGTTGTGCTGGTTCTGTAGGACCTTACAAGGAACTTGTGGCTCTCTTCTTGATATTTACTAGCAGGTAGAGTTTTGTGCTGGTTCTGTAGGACCTCACAAGGAACTTGTGGCTCTCTTCTTGATATTTACTAGCAGGTAGAGTGTTGTGCTGGTTCTGTAGGACCTTACAAGGAACTTGTGACTTTCTTCTTGATATTTACTAGCAGGTGGAGTGTTGTGCTGGTTCTGTAGGACCTTACAAGGAACTTGTGGCTCTCTTCTTGATATTTACTAGCAGGTAGAGTGTTGTGCTGGTTCTGTAGGACCTTACAAGGAACTTGTGGCTTTCTTCTTGATATTTACTAGCAGGTAGAGTGTTGTGCTGGTTCTGTAGGACCTTACAAGGAACTTGTGACTTTCTTCTTGATATTTACTAGCAGGTGGAGTGTTGTGCTGGTTCTGTAGGACCTTACAAGGAACTTGTGGCTTTCTTCTTGATATTTACGAACAGGTGGAGTTTTGTGTTGGTTCTGTAGGACCTCACAAGGAACTTGTTGTTTCTTCTTCATATTTACTAGCTACAGTATTGAGGTTCTACTTCCTCCTTTTCAGAGACCTTGGTGTGCTTTATGTCAAAATGAAACGCAATGTGCGGAGGGGCGTCTGTCTTGTTATGTCATTCTTCATCTCAGATTTATTGCCTTAGATATAAAGAGCATTTGTTTCATGTATCTTAGCCGGACATTGAAAGAACAATTACACTTTTTGAAACAAAGTGGCCGCCTGTGCCTGCAATGTTGAGCTCAAATACATAAAACAAATGCTTTTTCTATCTAAGGCACTAAGTAGCATATAAACCCCGCTCCACTCTCAAGTAGTAGGAGCCCAAACTTTGAACAGTGATGGGGTAGGACTTCAGCTACCTATCCCACAAATTTGGGGCCTCTATGACTCCAGATCTCCAAGCCACGTCCCTCGAATCTCTGTCATTTTTTTTTTTTCATGGCTCTGCCTCACCTGACTGCACGTCCCTGGTCTGTAGTGGGGTTGGCTATCCTGAGGGGTCTGCTCTGGGGATAGGTGGGTGATTTCCTTAGGAGTGAATGTCCTGAGGGGTCTGTACTGAGCGCATAACTGCCCTGAGGGGTCTGTACTGAGGAGGGGGGTCTGTACTTTGGGGATGACTATCCTGAGGGGTCTGTACAGGTGTGGTTACTGTCCTGAAGAGTCTGTACTAGTGAGAGGGGCTGTATTGTGGGGGTGACTGTCCTAAGGGGTCTGTACTGGGAATGGGGGTCTGTACTTAGGTGTTACTGTCCTGAGGGGTATGTACTGGGAAGGGGGATCTACACTGTAGGGGTGGCTGTCCTGAGGGGTCTCTACTGGGAATGGGTGGGGGCTTTACTTAGGAGTGAATGTCCTGAGGGGTCTCTACTGAGGGTATCTCACCAAAGTACCACCTTCCCCAAAAAACAAAACAAAAAAAAAAAAACTGTAAAAAGTAAAAAAAAAATAAAACACAAACATAGTAAGACCCCCCAGGTCTGCCCGCACTCACCCCTCCACGGTGACAGTTTCCTCCCCCCACACTTACCCCTCCAAGGTGACGGTCCCCCCACTGCACTCACCCCTCCAAGGTGACGGTCCCTCCACTGCACTCACCCCTCCAAGGTGACGGCCCCCCCCTGCACTCCCCCCGCACTCACCCGTCCAAGGGGACGGCCACCCCTGCACTCACCCCTCCACGGTGACAGTTTCCTCCCCCCGCACTCACCCCTCCAAGGTGACAGTTCCTAACCCCATACTCACCCCTCCAAGGCGATGGCTCCTCCCCCTCCACAGCTTCTTCTGCTTCTCCTCCCATCCTGATTGGTCAGGAGGAAAAGCCAGAAGACAATAGCTAATATTACTTCGCTATTGTCACAAGTGGGTGGGTTTGGCAGCAATGATCTGCGACCCGAGCCCAACCTTTTTCACATCAATGTGGCTTGAAAAAAAATCAAAAAATCATACAAACGCCCCTGCTATCTGCTGATCCCCGCTGAGCAGGCGGATGACAGATCCGTGTCTACTCTGCATCAGCCCGCTGTTCTCTGTGGTGCGGTTGGATGGAAACGGACCGCTTGTCCATTTCCATCCGATTCGCTAGATGGATGGGGAATAGAATCCCCATCCGTCTGTTTTTAGCGGACTGGACTGGATCAGGTGCAATTGGGTGTAAACAGGAAAACATGTCCATTTACGTCAGCCTCTCCATAGAGAACAATGGGTGGTCCGGTTGGGCCCCGCCAGAAAAACGGACAGGAAAACCCGATCGGTTTGCTTGTGTGAAAGGGGCCTAAGGCCTAGTTCACACAGGGCATACACAGCGTGACTTTATGGGGACGGAGACGAGTTCGGTGCATTTGTGTGCAGGCAGTCTCAATGGGGTCATTTGGGATGTAGCCCCTTGCACCAGCAGAGACGTTGCTCCCAATTTTACATCCATGTAGGTCCGCATGCATGTCCCTGAGCTCACACTGTCTGCGTTCAGGGTCATGTACCCACACCCACACGGATGTCAGATTGGGAGCAGCAGCTTTGTATGAACACACGATCACTCTCTTCTCCCCTGAAAAAAAAACGGGAACTGTGTGTTTACACCTACAGATCCCGGTTCTTGCTGTCATGAGCGATCGTGGGTGCCCTGCGGTCATCGCACCCGCCGGGCACTAGCACCGGCTCCGGCGGGGAGTCGCGGGCACGCGCGCGCTTGCCCCTAGTGCCCACAATGGGAAGCGACGTATGGTACCGACGATTTGCCCAGCCAAGCCAACCTGCCGCAGTAAAACTCCGGCAGCTGGTCAGCAAGTGGTTAAGCTTTTATAGCTAGTAGAGATTTAGCAGGGATTTTGTAAAATTAGCTGTGTTTCTATCTGCTAATCATGATTTTTGTGGATTTTTAGTAAAAATGTTGTTTTGGTAAACATTTGCGCAAATATCGTGGGACCTTATAAATCAGTAGCACCTTCATTTTATTCTACTGGTCATGTGCTCTCAGAAAATATATGGTTTGGGGGGTCTTTTACAAACTTTGAAAGCTATAAGTGAAAAATAAAAAAAGCAAAGGAAAAATTGCAAAAATGGTCTGGTCACCTGAGGGTAAAAATGGAGCACAGGGACTGGCAACGAAAGGGTTAATCACGTGCTTTAAAAAAAAAAAAAAAACCCATTGGAATTGATGCATCCGGCTCCCTGCACGTAGATTAGGGGGCACCCCTGTATGGACACTGGTCCTCTAAATAGCACTGACTTAACAATAAGGTGGAAAAAGACTGCCATTCTGACTGCAACAAAAATACATGGGAAACGGATGGGCAGTTGTGGCAATACCAAGGAAACAAACATGCAATTCTTCTGACCCTATGTGGGTAATAAATGGGGAAGTCATGGTAATATCCAAAGAGATCCCATTTAAGTTTAAGATAGTTCTCTGGCTAACTAAATATCATTCCTTTTTTATTTTAATAAAATAAAGGAAAACTAAAGCCCCCTCCCCCTGGGATAAATCCCAACAATTTATTTCTATATAAATGTATTTACATTTTCTGCACTCTATTAATAATATATTTTCTTATATTCCTTTTTTTTTTCTTCATCCAGATTGCCGGTCTAGTAGGCCTGGTTGTACTTTTGATTTTGGATTACTGCATACCGCAGTCCACATGGGCACTGAATTGCTTCTCCTGCTACTTCCAGAAGCGGAATGAAGATCTCATGCTGGAGGAAGTGGAGGTTGTGCTACATCAGAAAGCGAAGGAGAAAAGGAAGGCCTTTGTGGAGGACTTGATCCGATCTGATTTGGATCATTTATCACCCGAAGAACTCTTTAAGAAGGGGACGGTGCCGGAGCTGGTGTGGAAGTATAAGGAGATGGTGCAGAAAAAATGCGCTGAGGGTAGTCAGGAGATAAATGACGCGAACAATTTTATATAGTTATAGCTATCACATCTACACAATAATCAACCTACAGTATATTTTTACTACAATGTAACTCCAAACCTTACCTTCCTCAGCAGAAAGGGTTACACCATCTGCCAGATTTTTATTGCATTTTCTGGCCCTTTTGGGGAGATTTGCCCTCACTTCTCCTCCAAGTGACCATCCACCTTCACTTTACACTGTCAATGCATTTGTACCTAATATATATATATATATATATATATATATATATATATGTCGCCATTGGTCTCCTGTCCTCCTGGCCACCTGTCACCAAGACAGGACGTGAGGGAAAATTCCCGAAATTACTCTGTGGGCTGAAAAATGCACTGCCATGGCTTATGTGGAACACAGAAATAAAAAATCAGAAAAAAACTTTTGAAAATGTCATTTTTAGTCCAGAATATAACCATTAAATAAATAAACTATATTTGAAACTATATATACAATATATATACAAGTATATTCCATGTAAAGTGAAAAATATAATGTTTAATTACATCTGATAAGTTGTGGATATTGCTGTAAATAGCATAAATTGTTTCTGTGGTGACTGCTCTTGTGTATACTCTATGCTGTGTATGCTTTAACTGCATTCTCTACCTATTCTTTGAGCATGCTGTGCCTGTGTGCGCCCACTGTTTGTGCAGGTGTCAGGCTCCGCTCGCCGTTTGTGCAGGTGTCGGGCTCCACTCGCTGTTTGTGCAGGTGTCGGGCTCCGCTCGCTGTTTGTGCAGGTGTCGGGCTCCACTCTCTGTTTGTACAGGTGTCAGGCTCCGCTCGCCGTTTGTGCAGGTGTCGGGCTCCGCTCGCTGTTTGTGCAGGTGTCGGGCTCCGCTCGCCGTTTGTGCAGGTGTCGGGCTCCGCTCGCCGTTTGTGCAGGTGTCGGGCTCCGCTCGCCGTTTGTGCAGGTGTCGGGCTCCGCTCGCCGTTTGTGCAGGTGTCGGGCTCCGCTCGCCGTTTGTGCAGGTGTCGGGCTCCGCTCGCTGTTTGTGCAGGTGTCGGGCTCCGCTCGCTGTTTGTGCAGGTGTCGGGCTCCGCTCGCTGATTGTGCAGGTGTCGGGCCCCACTCGCTGTGTGTGCAGGTGTCAGGCTCTGTTACTAGTGTGTGTGCAGGTGTCAGGCCATAAGTTGGGGGACTGGGACTGGGATCGAGGAGGTACAGACAAAGTAACACCCAATCTCAACTGCTGAACATCTGAAATGCTCGCTGAAGTCCAGTGCCCAGGCTGGGATGTTCAACTCTCAATGTAAAAAGTCCAAAGCAAAAAGACGCTGGCCACCCAGTAATTCCTGTTAGTATTCTTTATTGACTACATAATGTAAAACAAGATAAATGCTTAAAGAGGAGTTCCCATTCTAAAAAAAAAATTAGAAGTCAGCAGCTACAAATACTGCAGCTGCTGACTTCTAAGAATCGGACACTTACCTGTTCCGGGGTCCAGTGTTGCAGGGGATCGAAGCCCCGCTCCTTTCCCCCTCCATTCGGTGGTGCCAGCATTGTAACTGTGGGCACCGGCTGTGGCTTCACAGCCGGGCACCCACTGCGCATGCGCAAGCGGCTCTGCGAGCCGTGATTGGCCGCGCAGTCATCTGGGACCTGTCACGTGTCCCAGATGATTGACAAGAGGGAGGGGGCAGAGCTGAGCCCTTCCTGCGCCGAGGGGACGTGATGTCAGCAGCCCAGCCACTGGAGGAGGCAGACTACGAGGGACCCCCCTAGCAACAGCCATTTAGAGGTGAGTAAGAAAAAAAAAATTTTGAAATTTTTTTTTATTTTACTTTTTAGGAACATTTTTGCCATTTTTTTTGGATGCAACTCTACTTTAAGCTCTGAGGAAGGCTGTAATAGCCGAAACACGTTAACATTTATCTTGTTTTACCTTATGTAGCTAATAAAGAATACTAACAGAATTTACCGGGTGGACGGCTTCTTTTTGCTTAGAATGGAAAAGGCGGTGGTCCATGAAGGTCCAAGGGGTTTGGTCCTAAAGGACTGGTCAGTGGTCTGTATTACTGGGACGATGCACACAACTGCCTTGATGAAAAGAATATTAGAAGACCCCCCCCCCCACTTCATGTCACAGTTCCCCAATTACATTGGTGTCCCCCCCCCCTCAATGTCAGAGTTGCCCCTTTACCTCAGATGCTCCCCATCTGATCAGAGACCACCCTGTACATTAGAGGCCCCCTTTATACATTGTTATGGTACCGGAGGCTAAAATGCTGACTCTATGGAAACTCATGATGCTAATTCAGTGCATTCTGGGTGCCCCCTGTGCTCACAGCACCGCTGTTGAGAAACACTGCCCTAGAGCATCATGGTTCGTTACGGTGATAGAGGTGAGCCCGCCTGCACCGTGGCATCGCGTGATGCAAACTGGGACCAGTGCTCACAGCACCCCAGTTGAAGACGCTGATCTGGAGCACATTACCACTTTATATTGATTAAAAGTTGTTGCTTCTTGGAATTGCAGACAACGCTTAGTCTCTCCAACAGCTTCTGCACGTACACGGCCAACCAAAAAAATTCACCACGGCTTGAAGTGAGGACCTGGTGGTTGTCTTGTGGCCTGTGAACCTTGTTTTTACACCGTGTGACCTGAATTATGTTTCCTTCTGTTAGTGCGAAGAGGAAATGAACGAGACAAACTTCGAAACAATGTATGGAAAGAATGACACATCACACACAGGGAAACCTATCTGCATGTAAACTATACTGTATGGCCAAACATTTGTGGACATCTGACTATCCCATCTACAGTTTATAAGCTTGTTGGTCATTATATTTCAAAACCCATGGGCAGCATTATGAAGGTAGGACTATACCTTCCTCCACTCCGCTAGGAAGACTTTCCGCCATTGTGTCTGTGGGAATGTGTGTCCATTCCCGCTAAAAGAACATTTGGAGGTCGGGTACCGACGCTGGACAGAAAGACCTGGCTCACTATCGGACACCCCAAAGGTCAGTAGGGATGAGGTCAGGGCTCTGTGCCGGACACTCGACTTCCTTCACACCAAACTGGTCGCACCATGTTTTCATGGAGCTGGATTTGTGGACACCTGACCATCAAACCTCTATAAGCTTGTGGGGAATCCCATTCCATAACAGTGGCCATGACTTAACCACTTAAAGACCGCAATACACATATATATATATATATATATATATATATATATATATATATATATATATATATATATATATATATGCACATTGTGGCCTTGAAGTGGTTTACCGGGAGTCAACGCTGAAGTTTTCAGCCATAACCCCACTGTTTTTTTTTTGTTTTTTTTTCACCCAGCGCTTCTCAAAAAAGTGATCCGATCAGCTGGATTGCTTTTTGAAGCCGCCCCACTGCCCGCCGCTCTCCAGTGTGTTTCTCGCATTTGCTGCCGAGCCTGGGAAATGGTCTGACAGTTCACGTGGCTGGCCATAGAGGTGAACAGAAACCAGATCGTCTCTCCCCACCTCTATGATCTGCTAACTTACAGGCCCTCCAGCTGGAACTACACATCACATGAGGCATTGTAAAACTCTGACATTCACAGACATGACTGGGGCATGATTGGACTTGTAGTTCCTGAACAACTGGAAGGCCGTAGTTTGGAGACCCCTGATCTAGGAGGACCGGCAGCGCCCGGATGTCACCTTCCGTTTTTGTTTTTTTTTCGAAAGCAAAAGATCACTTTTTTTTTTTTGATCTTTTGCTTTCAAAAGGCAGAGAATAAATTTGGGGTCTTATAACCCAGATGTCTCCATAAGGAGGACCTGTCACCCCTTGTTTTCTATTACAAGGGATGTTTACATTTCTGGTAATGGGAATAAAAGTGATAAAAAAATAAATAAAAAAGGTACAGTGTAAAATAATATGAAAAAAATGAAAATGAAAGCGCTCCCATACCTCCGTGTTCAACGACGAAGCAAATGCACACATAATTCACGCACACACATGTAAACAGTGTTCACACCACACGGGTGAGGTATCACCGCACACATTATAGAGAAAGCAATAGTCATAGCGCCAGACCTCCTCTGTAGTGCTAAACAGGTAACCTTTAAACATTTTTAAAGTGTCGCCTATTTAGATTGTAGCGGAGGGTAGAAAAATATATATATTTTTTTTTTTTGTTGAAAACAGTTCTGCAAAGCATACCGCTTGTCTGTTTAAAGCGGTAGTGAACTGCACCCAAAAAAAAAAAAAGGGGCCTGGGCAACTTAACCACTTGCCGCCCATGCTATAGCCGAAAGATGGCTACAGCGCAGCCTTAAATTGTCAGAAGGGCGTCCACAGACGTCCTCCCGTTCTCGCGCTTCACGCGTGCCCCAGGGTGGTGTGCGGGGGCCGTGCGCTCCGTGAGACTCGGCTGATCACAGATCGGGTAAAGGGCCAATCACAGCAGGCCCTTTACCAAGTAATCAGCTGTCAGCCAATGACAGCTGATCACAGAAATAAACAAATGCCCACTATCTTTTTTTTTAGCCTTCACGCTAATAGCGTGAAGGAAAAATAATCTGTGGATCGAGGGACATCAGTCTCGATCGTTTTGCAAATCAGAGCCCACCAGGGCCACATATCAGTGCCCACCAGTGCCATCTATCAGTGGTGCCAGTGTTTCATCATCAGTACTGCCTATCAGTGCTGCTTACCAGTGCCTATCAGTGCCACCTATCACTGCCCATCAGTGCTACATATCAGTGCCCACCAGTGCCATTTATCAGTGGTGCCAGTGTCTCATCATCAGTGCTGCTTACCAGTGCCTATCAGTGCCACCAATCACTGCTCATCAGTGCTACATATAAGTGCCCACCATTGCCATCAGTGCTGCCAGTCAGTGCCTCATCATCATCATTGTTGCCTATCAGTGCCACCTCATCAGTGCCCATCAGTGAAGGATAAAAATTACTTGTTAGCAAAATTTATAACAAAATATGGAAAACATTTTTTTATTTTTACAAAATTCTCTGTCTTTAATCTCCCCGCGGTGATTAAATACCACCAAAAGAAAGCTCTATGTGTGTGAAAAAAATTATTTCATTTGGGTGCAGCCTTACATGATGCGCAATGGTCATTCAAAATGTTGAAGCTCGGCCTGGGCAGGAAGGGGGTACAAGTGCCCGGTAAGCAAGTGGTTAAGTCATAATGTGCTAGTATGCCTTGCATACTAGCACATTATGACAGACTTACCCAAAAAATAAACCTTCCAGCAGCACATGGTCACCAATGAAGGGGCTTCCATCTTCACCTTGTCTTCTTTCCAGGTTTGCGGGCTTTTGGGGGCTTTGGGTTATGCGATTGGCCGAGCCGACGATGACGTCACTCCCACACATATGCATGGGAGTCACTGCTTCTGGCACAGCTCCTTCAGAGCGCATGCGTCAGTGATGTCACCGCCTGCATCTAACGTAAATGTTTCCTAAACGGCGCACATTTAGGTGATATTTACAGGTGAACCTTATTATAGGCTTACCTGTAGGTAAACCTCGTACATGGGATTTTACTCCACTTTAATTAATCGATGAGTTCCTGTGGCCTGCAGCGGGTGGGAGATGAGGTTGATCTTTGCAGGAAGCTCAGACAGAGCGGTGTCCTGTAGCTGGAGAATAGAGATGGACCAGACATCCCCCGGTTTGGATTGCACCAGAACTCTTGAACATGGAAAAAGTTTGGACGTGAACTCCATTAAAGTCTATGGGACTAGAATTTTAAAAACCGCAATTTTTAAGGCTTATATGGAAGTTATTGGCCATTAAAAGGGGTATGGGGGCCCGGGTACTGTCCTGGGGGACATGCATCAATGCAAAAAAATAAATAACTTTAAAAAAAAAAAAGAAGGGTGCAGTGATTTAAAATTAAACAATAAAAATTCTAAATTTCTTTAAATATAGTGCCCGGGTGTCCCCTTAGTCTGCCTGTAAAGTGGCGCATCTGTACTGTGTATAGAACCTGCTACAGCAAAATGAACCTTTGTAAAGCAAAAAAAAAAAAAAAGACATTTAAATGGATTATAGTGGCTGTAAGTCATTGCCGGTGTCTTGTCAAATAGCGTCCTCCATCGGATAGTGTCCCCAGCGTACTGCGCATGTGCAGTACACAGGAACACAGATTCCGAAAATTGGCGAGGATGAACGGCGCCTGTGCCGTGAGTCCAGGTTCTATCCCCACTATCCAAGTGGACATAGAGTTAGAATAAAAAAGAGCCGAGCGCAGCGAGGCCGAGCCCGAAGCGTGGCGAGCGAAGCTCGCCCGCGAGGGGCACTCTAAAATTCACAACCCTATGTCCGCTTGGATGGTGGGGCTACCACCTCCACTCATGGCGCAGGAGCCGTTCAGCTTCGGAGATTTTCCGAAGCTTCGTCTACTCCGTACTGCGCATGCGCTGTACGGAGCGGACACTATGTGATGGCCGGACTCTATACGGCAGAACACCGGCAATACATATATGGGCATTGGGTTCCCCCGCCATCCTTGCCCCCATTCATGCCAGGTCTTTTGGGTCTGGTATGGATTTTAAGGGGAACCCACACCAACGTTTTTTTTAATGTGTGCCCTGCCCTCCCCCCTGGAATTTTCCCATGAGGGGAACCCCCATGAATTTTTTTAATGACATGGCCTCCTCCCCAAAATATATATATTTTTATTTTTTAGGGTGCGGTGGGTTCGTAATTGGGGGACTTTTTTTTTTATTTTTAAAAGAGGAATTGTCAAAACCTGCATTTTTATTTCTTTTTGACACTTTTTTTGGTGAATAAGTAGAGGGTGCTCATTCACATTGGGGGGGGGGGGGCGGGATCTGTGGGCCCCCCTTGTTAAATAAGGGTTTTAGGTTCCAATAATCCCCCTGCCCACAGACCCCCACAACCACCGCCCAGGGTTGTTAGGAAGAGGCCCTTGCCCCCGACAATATGAGGACAAGGTGCTTCGGGGTGGGGGAGCCCCCCTGCCCCAAAGCAACTCCCCCATGTTTAGTAGCATTATAGTGTGGGGTGGGACTATGAGCACTGAGACATGATTGGGTAAAGTCATCATGACTTTGTCCAATCAGGGTTGTGACAGTGCTCTGTTCCCTGACAGTGCTCTGTTCCCTAATTGGGCATAGCCTTTTACCTGACTAGTGGTCAGGTGCATTGCGTCAGCCAATCAGGGCCCAAGAATGCACTGTGCAGCACGCAGTGCATTTTGGGGTGGTCGGTGGGTGGACATCCCGCTGAGCGCCCCGCAAAATCGGGGTGTTCGCTGAACGGGCGATGTTCGGGTCAAACTTTAGCTCGGTCCAAACTGCTCGCCCAAATTTACTGGAAAAGCCAGACGTGTCGGCACCGGGTGTTGTATGCTACTCTTAGCTGAATTCTAAGTACAATGGAAGATTCCTATGCTGGCCGAAAGCGGCAGTCTTTTTCTGAGCTCCCTAGTGATGGACACGGAGGGGGGCTTATGTCTTGAAGGAGACTAGAAGCAAAAAGGGGGACAAAACACAAATACAAAAAGAACACAAAATGAAATAACCCAAACTATCCAAAATAGACAGCTAAACACCATAAAAAAATCCCATTTATTTCAAGCAAATTTTATCTAAGGGGCTCAGTAAGCGACACTGATGTTTCCACTTCAGTGAAATTTTGCCAGCAGCAAAATTGGTAATTTCACATCAAAAACAAATTTCACTCATCCTATTTGTTATTACTTATTAGTGTTCATAAATGTCACAGATATTTTTTTTTCCTCCTCCTTTTTTTTTTTTGCCGTCTTACTGCCATCTTGTGGCTACAATGTGTCATTGTCATCAGGACCGTCTCTCATTCACATGAACACTGATTGGTCACTGGAAAGGCCACACTTGACCTCTGGCAGGTTTACCCCCCTTCATGACCAGGCCATTTTTTTGCTATACAGCACTGCGTTACTTTGACAATTGCACGGTCATTCAATGCTGCACCCAAATTACATTTATATATTTTAATTCCCCACAATACAATTTTGTTTTGGTGGTATTTGATCACCTGTGTTTTTTTTTACTATGAACAAAAAAATACCAACAATTAAAAAAAATAAAAAAGAATAATAATATTTTTTACTTTCTGCTATAAAACATGTCCAATAATTATTATTACTATTATTTTTAACCCCTTCAATACCGGGCACTTTCACCCCTTTTCACTTAATACATGAATGTAGGTTCTACTACCTCCCATTATTATAATGCAGCTTTATTATCAGTGCTCAGGTAGAGGCAACCGACTCCTCATCCACACAATCCGTATGAAGAAATAAAAGCTGGCCCTGCGGTGTATGCTCTGCAATCTTGTGTTTATTGACAGTTAACAACTGACAGCCACAAATGTCAACGCGTTTCAGTCAAACAGGTCTTATTCATGACTGTCCTGAATAAGGCCAGTTTGGCTGAAACACGTTGACATTTGTGTTTATCATTTATCTGGCAATAAACACAAGATTGCAGAGCATAAATCGGAGTGCCAGCTTTTCTTTGCTTAGACCAGTGGTCTCCAAACTGTGGCCCAGGTGGCCACATGTGGCCCTGTGCTTGCCTTTATCTTGACCTTGGGGCACTATTCCCCCCCACTAACACCAGTGATGGAACACCATACCTACTGACATCATCAATGGGGCACTTTTCTTCCCATTAAAACCAAGATGGGGCACTGATGCCAGGGAATTTTCTACTCCCACTGGCCACAGTCTGGCCCCCCTAAAACCTGAAGCACAGTAAGCTGGCCCTGTGCTTACAGAATTCGGAGACTTCTGGCTTAGACCAATGAGAACTTGAAATTGTGAGCATTATGAACCTAAACCAACTTCAGGGTCTGGCAGCTATGTCCCCATTTGGTATATTCTACTGGGCATGCAGGTTGGGCTAGAAGTCCACCCTGACTCCATATAATCTGCAGAACAAGTAGAGAAATCTCAGCCAACGAACATCTTTCATTCTGTCCATGGGACTTAGTCATGGAGGTTTGGGCGAAACATGTTGGGGTCGTGGACTGGATAAAGTTAAGCTAAGATTGCTATCACCTGTTACATGCTGGGCTTGCATGGTGTGCAGTGGCTGAGATTTCTCTCCTTGGTCTGCGGATTGCCAGCATTATGATGAACATTCACTCCGGAGCTCTGTATTGAGGTGTATGGACCACCACAGAGCATTAAGGTCCAGGGGCAGAATGACAACTCATGGGGCCCCCGGGCAATAGGAGATCATGGGGCCCCCAGGCAATCAGAGATTATGGGGCCACACAGTATACACACACACACAAAGTATACAATCACATAGTATACACATACATGTACACACAGTATACACAGTCATGTTTCTATTGGCTGAGAAGGTACTGGAGAGATGAGGCAGCTATAATCTCAGGATTTTTAGACCAAAAGGATGTCGGTGAGGGACATTTCAGAGACAGATGTAACAAAAAACACAGATTTGTACATACTGTCCCTGGTTTTACTGAGGCTGGCAACCCTGATGGGGCCCCCTAGTGTCCCGGGGCCCTCGGGCAGTGCCCGAGTGGCCGAATGGTCAGTCCGCCCCTGTTAAGGTCGCTATGTGCAGTGGGGTCCAGAGGAGTGGCCAGGATATCTGGAATTTGTCCACTTTTTCATTTTTCGTTAACTCTTTAATAGAGATTTCAAATTAGGCCATGGAATACTCTGTGAAGGAAACAAAACAGCCTTCTCAAGTCACACGTGTGGCCATCTGTGGTAAGGTCCAGCTATGAAACAACTGCTTGTTGGCAAACCTGAGGGTATCTGAAATCATTGGGAAAATGTGAGCCGAGGCAAAAGTACCATATACATATTTTGCAACCCAGTAATTTTTGTTTCCGTGAACAGTTTTTGTCTGTTGTGAGGCAGGAAAGCCACCTTGACACCTCGAATGGTGACGCACCGCAAGCTGCGTCCTTTGAGTATTATGATTGTAGGCCAGGACCGCCAATTTTATCCGGGCCTCCAAGGCGTCCAGCTCAAAGTGCATTTGCTCTTGCCGATACTTGACCATGAAGCTGTGAAGGAGAGTGGTTTGCGCTTTGTGAAAAAACATGGCAATGTTGTCCAAGTCATCGAGAAGGACTTTATCTGTCACAATCGCCCTCACTTGCTGGTAGGCCGGGCTGTCCCGGGATAACCACGGGTGATGATCAGTTTCTTCGGGTGTTAGCGGACGGTGGGCACACGCTTTAAATTCTCTAAAGTCATCCCAGCTGTGCTGCCCAGTGATGTGGTACAGGTAGGACAACCACTTTTGATGAACCAGTTGCACTTGGTTGCTGGTAGAACAGGTGGAATAGTAAAGATGGTTGGTAAGCTCTGGAATCCATTGAGAAATTTTGGCACAGCCGATTTTGCGACTGGCTGCCGTTAGCTTTTTCCGAAAGCCTTTACAGTATTCCCATATATCGTATTTGTGGGAAACGCTGTTATATCGCTCCCCCATCATACATTGAAGGTCACGGTGTTTGGCTGTGCAGATGGTCTCAATGGAGAATCCTTGGTCCAGTAGAGTATCAAAGCAGTTTGAGAAGGCTAGCCTTTCCATCTCCATGAGGGACTTGTGATTGGTAGAATGCACTAAGTGGAGATTAAGGACTTTCTTGGTTGTGGATTCCAGGAAGGTGTATGCACAGAACCTGCCACCATTTCCGAAAGTTCCACACTGGCTGTTGCCAACAAGACAAAGAGGATGACTTAGAAAGAAGTTCTGGTTCTGCTGCTGTTCCTTATACCAGTGTAGGTCTACGATGGGAAACAGGTATTTTCTCTGCAAAACTGAGTATCTCTTGGGGGAAACAAATGGAACTCCCATAAGACTGAACATTTCAGCCACCTTTTTGATGTTGCTGCCACTGAAGAGCACAGCGGCGGTGCCTATAAGGTCCCCCATGCAAGTTCTACCTTTCGTGGGCTGACTTTGCCAAAGACAACTGGTGTGACCATTGAAGCAACGTCCAATAATAGTGACCATTGTCCCTCTAATGTGCTTCTCAATCCCGGCAATGACAGACTGGCATCCGTCACCATGGGCACAAGTCAGTTTTTGGAGAAGCTCATCCAGGCAAGATTCAAAGACTAAAAACTTTCTCACGTGGACCAATCGATCTGCGTCCAACCTGTCTTTAGAATACAAGCTGGATACTTGGTTTAGTCCACCATCGGACACACAATTGGAATCATCGCTGTGGGAGTCCATTGAAGGATGTAACTCATTGTTGGCACAAACTGACTTAGCAGGAGTTGAAACCTTTTGGTAGACATGGTCATGTCCTATTTTCCATGACTCAGCCTCAAAGTGCTGTCCAAGTATGGATTCAGTATTAGTACTGGCATCCACCATTTCAACAAGGCTATGTGTCGACACATCCATCTTCCACATGCTGGTTATGGTGCTGGCGTGTTTCCGACCAATCTTTGGATCGGTGCTTACTTTTTTGTTTTTCACCCCCTGGAAAGGATTGGTGCGTGTGCCGGCTTCTCGCGATTTGTAGTACATGTCGGTGCGAGTGCTCACATCCTTACATTCCACAGTAGCTAGAATACCTTTATCTTCTTGGCGAGTGCCATTGTAAGCTTTGAGAAGGGTGTCGTAGTCTTGGCTAGAGGTACCGGCCTTAAACTTTTTTGGCGGCGGCGGTGCAGCCTCATCCTCAGAGTTGGGCTCCCTATACTTTGGGAAGAGACTTGGAACAGCCTCAGTCCGAAGAATGCTTCTACATCCCTGAGTGATATAGCTTTCTGGAGTGAAATGGTCTGAGCAGATTCGGAAGGCGTCCGTTTTCTTGGCTTCCAGGATCCTCTGAGCAAAGGCATCCAAATTCCCAAAGTTCTGTCCTATCTTCAGTAGCCAGTGCTTTATCCTCTGGAGGTTGTGAGGGAAGACGTGCATGGTGACGCCTCGGGAGGCTGACTTACGTGTCGTGTTCTTACAGCTTGCTACGATGCACTTTGGCATGGTGCCTCCCTGCAACAGAGAAGTAATTCAGGATGTAATGGATTGGACTGATAATACATAACAACACACGTTACGGGACAGGGATACGTCACAACACATGCTACAGGACAGGGATACGTCACAACACACGCTACAGGACAGGGATACGTCACAACACACGCTACAGGACAAGGATACGTCACAACACACGCTACAGGACAGGGATACGTCATAACACGCGCTATGGGACAGGGATACATCATAACACACACTACGGGACAGGGATACTTTGTAACACATGCTACGGGACAGGGAAACATCATAACACACGCTACAGGACAGGGATACGTCATAACACATGCTACAGGACAGGGATACATCACAACACATGCTACAGGACAGGGATACGTCATAACACACGCTACAGGATAGGGATACGTCATAACACACGCTACAGAATAGGGATACCTTATAACACATGCTACAGGACAGTGATATGCCACAACACATGCTACAGGACAGGGATATGCCACAACACATGCTACAGGACAGGGATATGCCACAACACATGCTACAGGACAGGGATATGCCACAACACATGCTACAGGACAGGGATACGTCACAATACATGCTACAGGACAGGGATACATTGTAACACACATTACGGGACAGGGATACAACATAACACACACTACGGGACAGGAATATGTCATTAAACACGCTACAGGACAGGGATACATCATAACACACAGTACAGGACAAGGATACATCATAACACACTCTACGGGACAGGGATACATCATAACACACGCTACAGGAAAGTGTTACATTGTACAGGAAAAGATACATAGGATACATAATGATACATTGTAATACCACACATTGTACAGTCTTAGATACATTGTACAGGCAATGACACATATAGATACATTGTACAGACAGTGGGGGTGGGGGAGGGGGGCTCACCTCTTCCAGTCTTTTCTGAAGAACTCCAGCCTGGAAGTGAGCTCAGCCAGGAACTCTGACACTGAGCCTGGCGGGGGATTCTGGGAAATGTTGTCCTGAGAGAAGCAAAGCCTACAGTACTAAATAGAGAGAGGAACTACAGCCTTCTGATTGGCCTACAGAGAGATACAGTCACAATGTGATAACAGCCAATAGGAGCTGAGTAGAACTGTATGAATTGTTCTTTCTGTTTCTGTTGCTGGGTCATAAGAGGAGGGGGGGGGGGGGGGGTCATAACTGTGAGATTCCCATCCCCCTGAGCCCCCTATAATATCCATCATACAGTAAAGATCAAAGGTAATCTAGTAAGTATTATTTTAGCATTTGGCTAAAAACATAATATTACCAAAGGAGTAGTTGATACTTGGAATAGACTTCCAGCAGATGTAGAAAGTCAGTCAATAGCAAGTGAATTGGAGCATGCATCTGACAAACATAGATCAATATGTAAACAAAAAAGGTTAAACAAGATAAAAAATATACACAGAAAATATAAAGAAACACACAAGAAATACATAAACAAAAATATAAACGAAAAATATAAACACACAAAAGAAAAATACAGACAAAAATAAAAACACTATATAAAACACAGAAGAAATAAACAAAAAATAAAAATAAACACACAAAGAAAAAATGAAAAACAAAATATAAACACATGAGAAATAAACTCATAAAATATAAACAAACAAAATAGAAACACAAATACAAATAAATACAAAAAAAATAAATAGACAAAAAAAAACAAACACACAAAAAATAAAAACAAAGTATAAAAACATAAAAAAAAGAAACAACAATAAACATAAATAATAAAACACACACAAAAAAACTGAAAAATAAGCACACAAAAAATAAATACAAAATATAGACAAGTGTAGCAGCCATAACCCTTGGCAGGGTGGTCTTAACTTTTGGGCTTACCGGTTACCTCCGCTTGGCTTGTTCTTCCATGTCTAGGTGTTCCCAGGGTTGGTACCCAACAACTTTGGATGCTGACACCAATAAAGTCCTTTAGAAAGATTTTTTATGTGCAGGGGTAACATCCAACAAACACAGTCTCGTATGGGAACAGAGGGCAAGGGTGAAGGAACTCAGACACCTTGAACCAGGACTCAAGTCCTGCGGGAACGCATGAGAACGGAGTTCCTGTACTTTTTCCACCACAGGAACTCAGTTCCCGTTAGCAGCCGCGTCCTGCAAGACTTTTAAGTATGTGAGCTGTGTGGGCAGGTGCTACACCAGCAGCCACCGACACAGCTCGCAATAGTAAGTGCCGCACACCAGGGGTGGACTGACCACTTAGGCATTGCCAGTAGGGGGCCCCATGTCAGCTATTCTGCTCACAGGACATGCAGGGAGAGAGGTGAGCTGAGGGAGGAACATCAGTTTGGGGTGGTAAGCTGGGCACAATACCTGACAAAGTTTAATGCCAGGAGGGAAGTTTATGTGGAAATATGTGAAGGGTTGGAATAGCAGCGAGTGTGTGTTGGAGCCCCTGCAGAGTTTGCAGCCCCCCAAACTAAGATACATCTCCTAAGCAGGAACACAGTTAAGCTTCATACACACAATACGAAAATTGGATGAAAAATACCACTTTTGAAGTGTTCGTGCATATGAGCGTATCATTTTTTAGATTTTTTTTGGTGGGGGAGGGGATCTTGGGTGGGAGTTCCCACACTTTTTTTCCCCAGGACTTGACCCCTGCCTTGAACTGCTAATATCAGAAAGTCTCTAATACCGCCCAGAGAGTAGCCACTCGCAGCTGGGCGCTTCAAAGCTGAACAGATCTCTAGCCAGAGATTATGGCAGTCAGCACTTTGATTCAGAACTCATGAAATCTCTGACCTTGAACAAGTTGTAACTGAAAGTGAACAGGAACCTTTTTCCTCAGCACCTGGAACGTTCTCTGTCTCCTTGACAGTACTGGAAAAAGTGTGGATTCGTCAATGTCCTTCACAACCCAGCAACCAGGCACTTCTTGGGATGCCAGCTTGTTGGCCCTCCTCCGAAGAGTCCTCCCCCGATCCCTTACACGAGCTGCGGTGCCCCTCCAAGCCGAGAGCACGCCCGGACACCTTGAATCCTTCCTCAGTTACTGCGCCTCAGACCAGCCGGTTCTGATACCCGGGAACAGATGGATCCCTACCCCAGACCAGGCGGGTCTGTCGGGCCTAACCAACCAAAGCATGTTGCGGAGCGTGACTTCAACATCCTAAGTACCCTTCCCCAGACTCCTCAGCAGGGCCCGGCACACCCACTGATTGGTTCCGAGGAAGGCTGATACCCAAAGCGTCCAACCAGACCTGGTTCTGAGCCTGTCAAGTGCACTTAACTGTACACATGACCAGGCAGAACTCTAAGCCCCTGTACACACGGTCAGAGATTTCGACAACCAAATCCGTCGGATTTTGTCCGTCGGATCTTGTCCGAAACTGTTGCATGCACACGGTCGGACAAAGTTGTCGGAAAATCTGATCATTCAGAACGTGATGACGTTATTTCGTTACGACGGGACTACATTCAGGCTAGTAGCCAATAGCTTTGATGTAGGAATTTGATCTGAGCATGCGTGGCACTTGGTCCGATCAAAATTCTCTACACATGATCGGAGTATGTCCGATCGAACCAGTTGGTCGGAAAATATTTCCAACAAGTTGGAAAATTGGGTCCGACGGATATTCAGACGGAATCAGTCCGATGCATACCACACACAGTTGGATTATCAGACGACACGGTCCGATAGGACACATTCTGACGGATTCTCCGACCGTGTGTACAAGGGCTAACACAGCCCAGCCAAACTGGTGTCAAGAAAGAGTCAGAAAAAGATTAAGACTTTAAGTGGTTAAACGTCCTTCATTTTACACATTGTTGAAAACTTGCAGACTGCCTGGATTATTATTTTTTTAACAAACAAGTGTATCACTTTGATCTAAGAAGGAAATTAGTTACAATGTTTCATATTCTAAACTTGGCAGACTGCCCAGATGTTTTCTTTTTACAGCTGAGTGAGCAGATAAGTCTCTCCACTTGTTACATGAAAGAATCAGCAAACTCTGCAATAGAGATCGTCGGGGGGGGGGGGGGGGGGGAGGGGGGGGTTGAATCGAGATCACGATTTTTTAATGATTAATTGTGCAGCTCTACTGTTTTTCTATAAACTGTTGCAACCAAGTCCTGGATACTTATACAGGTCTCGGCTGAATAATGTTAACCTATAGTATAGAACTTCTGCTCATCGGATTCCCCGCCCCCTCCGGTGCCACAATTGGCACCTTTAAGGGGGGAGGGGGGCGCAGATACCTTTATAATCCAGGTATCTGCACCCACTTACGGGAATAGTTAGCCGCAGCTAGCCACAGATGCCCTGCCCCCCCCATTGTGTTCTGGGAAACACACAGTTCCCAGGACGCGACGGGACCAGTGAAGACGCGCAGCGCGACTCGCGCATGCGCAGTAGGGAACCGGGCAGTGAAGCTTAGAATCCCCAAACATTATATATATTTTTTTCTAACACCCTAGATAATAAGATGGCGGTTGTTGAAATACTTTCTGTCACACCGTATTTGCCCAGCGGTCTTACGTGTCCACTTTTTTTGGTAAAAAATACACTTTCTTGCATTAAAAAATAAGACAACAGTAAAGTTAGCCCTTTTTTTTTATATTTTGAAAGATAATGTTACGCCAAGTAAATTGATACCCAAAATGTCACGCTTTAAAATTGCGCCCGCTCGTGGAATGGTGACAAACTTCTACCCTTAAAAATCTCCATAGACGACGTTTAAAAAATTCTACAGGTTGCATGAGTTACAGAGGTCTATGGCTAGAATTATTGCTCTCGCTCTACCGATTGCGACGATACCTCACATGTGTGGTTTGAACACTGCTGCAGGCACTACTCACGTGTGTGCGTTCGCTTCTGCACACAGGCTCGGCGGGACAGGACGCGTTAAAATATATGTGAGGTAAAATAAATAAGAAAAAAATAAATGAATAATATATATATATATATATATATATATATATATATATATATACTGTATATATATATATTTATGGCCCAGAGCCCTCTGACCGATACGGATAAGGATGACAAACAAGGTTAACATAAACTCGCTTACTTGAAATGGACCTGAAAGTGTGCCCTGGTCTAACGTAGGGTATACCAAAATAAGGGGGCATACCCTAGATAGAGAAATGAGTAATAAATGAAATGAAAATGAAATGGAGTGAAATGAGTACTCACCCGAGGAGTATAATGCTTGAGAAATGCCCTGACAGGGGATGGGTGGGTGGGTATCGCGCACCGGAACCGACGAGGGAGCTAGGCGAACGGGCTGGTTATATACTCCACCGGGCTCCACCCATAATTCCAGGCCACCATACTGGCCTTTCCATTTATGGCCCAGAGCCCTCTGACCGATACGGATAAGGATGACAAACAAGGTTAACATAAACTCGCTTACTTGAAATGGACCTGAAAGTGTGCCCTGGCCTAACGTAGGGTATACCAAAATAAGGGGGCAAAAACATACAGGTAGGGATTGCACTTTATTGATTCGAGTTTGTTACTGGGTAAGCTTGACAAAGGCCTGGGCCATCTCTACTTGCGGATTGGGTATGTAACGGGCAAAACAGGTGGACTTCCATCTACCCAATTTCTTGATGACATGGACCGGGACCCCTTGGCGGGAGGCAGTCGAAGCAGCTCCGATACGAAATGAATGTCCGGAGTAGTGAGCCGGATTGAGGTGAAGGATGCCCAGGAGTATCCTGACATGCTCCATGAACTGGGCTGCATTCAGTGGTTTACCGTGAAATGGCAGAAGTGGGCCAGTTCCTGGTTGATCGGCCAGAAGGGTTAACAAGCGGGTGAGAATGGCGACCGGGCACCAGCGGTTATTGGTTTTATAAAAATGTATGTCCGTACCTAGGCCAAGCTGCTGCGTCTTGGAGACTGCTATGTGTAGGATGTAATGGTCTCCGTGCCTGACCAGGTGGTGCTTGCACAGCATGCGAGCTGAGGGGCTACTGGAGGTAAACTCGCCTGGCCGTAAGAAGCCGTAGAAGGCCAGGTGTATGGCTGCTTGTATAATGATGCTAATGTGGAGACCGAAAGGTGAAGTGGCCAGAATATCAGACATGTTCCTGAAAACGTCTCCTGTGATAGGCAGGCGTTTGGTGGAGGCCGTGGGCTGGCGTTTCTGGATGCCGCGCATGACAGCCCGAATGGCGTGGAAAGTGAACAAGGAGGGTTCGGCAGGGTCCTGGAGGGACGTTAAATGTTGTACCCCGGCCAGGTATAACCGGATCGTGTTAAAGGACAACGCCAACTCCGAGTGGCAATAGGCAATGAAGGCCAGGACTTGCTTGACCCGGGAGGTCTCTGTGGAGTGAAATGTTAAGAAGCGGTTAAAGGCCCTCCAGGCTGTCTGATAGGCCTTGCGGGTATTGTCTGAGAGGGAGAGGTCGATGAGTTGAGTTGCGGCTACTAGGTGTGGGGTTAATCCAGGGTCAGTTGAGACCAGTCCGGGATAGCTGCTGATGTTGGTCCGGCTCCGGGTACCTGATCAAAAAGGAAACTAAGTTAAAGCGGGAGAGGGCGTCCGCTGCCCGATTGAATTTACCGGGGATAAAGGCACAATGAACGTTGAATTGAAATAATAACGAGAGCTGGACCAGTCGCCGCAGGAAGGACATAATTTCTAGAGACTTAGACCTGCCTTTGTTAATGATTTCCGCAGTGGCCAGATTGTCCATTGAAAAGGTCACTGTTTGACCCGACCAACTGCGGCCCCATGTGTGGGCAGCCGCTACGATGGGGTACGACTCAGACAGGGAGGACGTCTCGGTGAAGCCCGGAATTGCCAGTATCTGAGGAGGCCAGAGGGCTGCGAGCCAGAGGTGGCCAAAAATTGCCGCAAAGCCCGTGGAGGCCGCTGCGTCGGTCACCACCTGAGGTGAAAAGGAGGACACGGAGGGGATGAACAGGGACACGCCGTTCCAGGACGTTAGGAATTCCTCCCACATGGCAAAATCTGCTATAGCTGCGGGGTCCAGGCTGAGGACATGGTCCGGGTCTTGTGAATGGGACAGTAGGACTAACAGGCGTGATACGAATGCGCGACCTTGAGGGATGATGCGCATGGCAAAATTAAGCGTACCGAGAAGGGACTGTAGCTGTCTCTTGGTGCAAGTTCTGGCGCGGGTGAAGTCCCTCAGGACCGTCCTGATGCGGCTTAGTTTATCCGGGGGGAGGCTGGCCTGCATAGTGCTGGTGTCTAAGCTGACCCCGAGAAAGGTGATTGCCTGCGCTGGACCCTCCACCTTGTGCTCGGCAATGGGGACGTTAAGGTTATTGAAGACCACCCTAATGCCCCGTACACACGAGCGGACTTTTCGACATCCAAACTCCGACGGACCGAGTCCGTCAGACTATCCGATCGTGTGTGGGCTGCAACGGACTTTAGCTTCGCTAAAGTCTGACGGACTTTAGAAATGAAGCATGCTTTAAATTTTCCCGACGGAACTCCGCCGGACCCGGTCCCCTTCGAAAAGTTCGCTCGTGTGTGTGCTACTCCGACGGACTAAAACCGACGCTAGGGCAGCTATTGGCTACTGTCTATGAACTTCCTACGTCGAATCCCGTCGTACGTCATCACGTTCGACTCCGTCGGAGTTTGGTGTGATGGTGTGTGGCCAAGTCCGTTCGGTCGAAAAATCCGCCAGAACTCCGTCGGAACTCCAGCGGAACTCCGTCGGAGGTTTGTCAGACTTAATCCCTCTCGTGTGTACGGGGCATTCGTTTATCCAGATCCCCTGGAGGGGGGCCAGGTGACTCGATCAGCAGGAAGTCATCCAAATAGTGCATGACTCCCTGGCACTGGGCTACGTGCAGCAAGATCCATGCGAGAGTCTGCGCAAACGAGTCGAAGAGCCAGGGGCTACTCTTGGACCCGAAGGTTAGCTTAGTGGCAAAATAGTAGAGCTCCCTCCACTTGATGCCATGCCAGCACCAGAGAGATGGATGGATAGGAAGGAGCTTGAAGGCGTCTGAGATGTCGGCCTTGGAGAGCCATGTTCCTGTGCCTGACTTGAGAATGGCCTGGATGGCCATGTCTACAGATGCGTATTTAAGGGAGAACTCCTCAGAGGGGATAAGGGAATTAGGACTGGGGACAGAGGAAGAATGAGGCGCTGACAAATCGTAGACCAACCTAAGTTTATTGGAGAACTTGCCCTTGACAAGCCCAATAGGGCTGACTCGCCAGGTGTTAAATGGGGGCTTTGTGAAAGGGCCTATGATGAAGTCCCGGTCTAGCTCTGCCTGTAATAGCTGGTCAATGGCTTGTACATCCGTGGCTGCTGACCGCAGGTTCTGGCACTCGTATGTGAGGTGAGGGAGAGAGACAAATCCCGTATGAAAGCCCTGAGTGAAACCCTGAACTAGGTAGACGGCAAGTGAGGGGGTGGGATGATTGGCGAGGTAGACACTGAGCCACGAAACGTCGACCCGGCTTAGTCAAGATTTTTTAGCCTGCTTGACCTCGCACATAAGCCTGGGATGAGCTCTATGACACCGCGTGCATACGTGGAGCAGCCTGCACTGACTGAAATTGCACGACCCGCTGTTATAGTTGTTGCAGATGGCTGCACCTCCCATGGTCTCGACCGGGCGCCCCAGTTTATCTGTCTGCGGCAGGCGTACCGGCGTCGGTGGGCCCTGGGCAGTACCTGAGGTCGACGGACCGTCTAAGGGTGGGGCTGCCCCTGAGCTGGCACACCAAGTCGCGGTGTGAGTAGCCGACTGGCAAATCGCACAGAGGGGAGAGTGTCGGCAGAACAGCTCGGCACTCCAGTCAGTAGGCATCTGAAATTGGGAGAGCCTGGCGGCCGCCTTAGCGGAGAAGGAGCGGTGATAGTCATAAAATGAAAAACCGCCGTATTTATAACCCAGGTCAACTACCACGTGGAGGTAACGATCCAGTTCCTCCCTCCTGCCGGGGGAGGCCGAGCAGATGATGTCCCTCAACATGCCGAAGGCCAAGGTGAACTCGGTGACAGAAAGCTTCCTGTCCAGCCTGGGGTCTTTGGCTTTGAAGACCACCGACACGTCCCCCCAAGTGTAAGCTTTGTTTCCTGCCAGCTCATGAATGGAGATAAGAAGGGAAGCCAGATTGACGTCCTTGCCCTCTAGGATGTCCTTCCTGATGTTGGCTGATATCAAATGAGAAGGGTACACTACTGGTGTACGCCCAGGGGTACCTGCGATAATGTTATCCACTGCCTGGGATGCTGGTGCTGGAGGAGAAACGGATGGGCGGGTCTCGAGGAGGGCCACCCGACCCTGAACCTCTGATATTGAGGTTGTCAGAGATGACACCAGGGTGTGAAGCTGCGTGATGGAAGCAGCGATAGAGCCCAGGGAGGCCTGCTGGGTGCTATCCTCCACCGCGGCTGGGGGAGGAAAGAGGAGCCCGAAAAGCTCGGCCTTTCTGGCTGTAGCTGGAAAGGGTACACCCCTGCGCCTTGACTCGGCTGTTAGCCTGGGAATGGTCCATGCTCTGAAGGACCTTTGGCTGCCGCTCTCTGAGACAAGAGAAGGAGACAACGGAGCCGTGTAGTCCTCGCTGCCAGCCTTTTTTTTTTTTTTTTTTGCAAGAACATGAATGGCACGAGAACATTAACAGCACAAGAACGCAAACTGCACAAGACTGCAAATTGCACAGGAACGCAAATTGCACATAGTACGTGGAGCTTAGGCGGGGGGGGGAGGCCCGCCGCGTGGAGCTCAGGCTGGGGGGAGGCCCGCCGCGTGGAGCTCAGGCGGGGAGGGGAGGCCCGCCGCGTGGAGCTCAGGCGGGGAGGGGAGGCCCGCCGCGTGGAGCTCAGGCGGGGAGGGAGGCCCGCCGCGTGGAGCTCAGGCGGGGAGGGGAGGCCCGCCGCGTGGAGCTCAGGCGGGGAGGGAGGCCCGCCGCGTGAAGCTCAGGCGGGGAGGGAGGCCCGCCGCGTGGAGCTCAGGCGGGGAGGGAGGCCCGCCGCGTGGAGCTCAGGCGGGGAGGGAGGCCCGCCGCGTGGAGCTCAGGCGGGGGAAGACAGCTCACACATATTATACATCTGCCATCTCATATAATCTAAACCAGCATTGTGCAGGTAATACGATTTTGCTTTGCTACTTTTTCCTTTTTTTTTTCTTTCAACGACTGGACTGACGGTTACAATAAAAGAATCCGTCTCTGGAGCATGTACTGAAATGAGGCGTAGCAGCTGGGCACGCCAGGACGAATCGGTGCATAGCAGAATGCGACAGGATTCGAATTAGCGCGTAATAAGTGACAGAAATGAAAAGCCATGACAAAGACTAGAATCAAGGACCGTGCTTGAACCTGCGAGTGACTCAGTCTCTGGAGCATGTACAGAAATGAGGCCGAACCCTGGGGCACTTCGAAGCGAATCGGTGCATTGGAAATGCGACGGGATTCGTATCGGAGCGCGGTAAGTGACAGAAATGATGAAATGATTAAAAAATGGTAGAAATGAAATGATCCGACATAACAGACTGAAATGATTGAAATGACTCGAAATGATTGAAATGAAATGAAATGAAATGACAGACATAGTACAAACGGCATGAAATGATTGAAATGTTTAACCTTATTCGGATTTGAAACAGTCCGACCGTTTCTATGGTTTTGAACAACATGAGATTGACATTGTCCGGAGTGCTCAGTTTAACGTGACAAGCAGACAGCTGTAATTTCGAAATGGTTCGATCGATTCGAACATAGAGAAATGAGTCGTTCAGTTTAGTAACGACGTGCTACGAAACGAAGTGCCTGGTGGCACGAACGGCATGTACCGAAAAAGTGATAACGACTTCTTTCGAAGAAGGGGTAGTGACATGAAGTAACGAATACGAGTGCCACAGTTAAGACGTTTCGTGCAATCTAGAGTGAGTGGTTCGTGAGTTCAGGAATCTAGTTTACGTGACTTTGTAACACATGAAAATGAAACGGGTGCCGAAGCCCTACCTGCGACAGCCGGCCCGGACGTGTTGTACGACAACGGAAAATTTCGATTTGAGTATAGCGACTCAGACGGCAATCAGACGGACGCTGACGAACGACAAGGCTTTGTCGACACGAGGCGGACGGAATAGCGTGGGAACTCACGAACCCGGCTCACTGTAAGGTCTCGAGGATAGTCGGCCCTTGATTTCTGACGTATCAGATATCGCGCACCGGAACCGACGAGGGAGCTAGGCGAACGGGCTGGTTATATACTCCACCGGGCTCCACCCATAATTCCAGGCCACCATACTGGCCTTTCCATATATATGTGACAGACCTAGCCGGGACAGAGGCTGTTGGAGGGGACAGAATGCGAGCCTCTTGCCTTGCGATTATGGGCCCTGGCATTTGGGGGAACGGTGCTCTTTGTGAGCTGTATGCCTGGGGACCCCTGAGGTGGTGTTACTTGGATTCCGATCCATGTCCCCCCCCAAGACACACAGACTCTGGATATGTATTTGCCATATTAGCAATAGACTGAATCGTACTGTTGGGGCACAAACTGTTAGATGCTAATGTCATCAACTCCAGCCACCTGTCTGTTGTGTAAATGAGTCTAGTCTGGCTTGTAAGAGTATTCCACACATTGTTGTTTGTGCTAATTAACCCTGTGTTTATGTGTATGGTAATGTGTATTGAATAGTCAATCAGTGAGCTAGGAGACGTAAAGTCTTACCCTGAAAAGTCTTATCTCTCAGACAACTAGTCTGGGTCAATGATTAGATAATTAGCTCATGCTAATTAGGTTAGGTTTTAGTCATCCTACTGTATATATTTGTGGGAGATCTCAAATAAAAGATTATTCCTGATGTACTTCAAGACTGGTGTTGTCTAGTTCTTGGGGGCTCCTATAGCCAGATCCATTGAACTTGTGTTCCAGGACTTAGGAAGCGGTATACTGATGGAAGCACTCAAGCGGAGTGTATTTATATTTAATACACCTTTAAGGCTTCTATATTCTCCAAGAGAGGTTGGGAAACTAGCTGCCTGTGATCTGCAACAGATCTTTTCATCACCTCTCTCAAAACTAACATTTTCCATATCTTTTCATTAGGAGGCCCGCGGCTTTCCAAACCTGTTTGTTTCTCAAACTATAAACCAGAGGATTTAATGTTGGAACAAGGGCCGTGTACAGCAAGGAAAGCGCGTTATTCTGTTCCTCGGATTGTTTGGACAGTGGGATCAAGTAGGAACTGAGAGACGGTCCATAAAATAATATGAGGATGGTGAGATGGGATGAGCAGCTGGAGAAGGCCCTCAACCTTCCCGCTGAGATTTGAATGTTTAGAATAGTTACTATTATACATATATCTGAGGCTAAGGTCAACAGAAATGGAATTACCCCCAAAAATAGGCATTCTACGGACACCATTGTCTCAATGTTGGTGACGTCACTGCTAGAGAGCTCGATCATGGTCTTCAGATCACAGTAGAAATGACTGATCTCTTGGAAATGGCAGAAAAATAAGTTAGAAACCAGTATGGCATGGGTAAAAGAATTGCAAAACCCAACAAACCAGGCAATGGAACATAACATGAAGCACAAGTTTGGTTTCATGATGGTGGTATAGCGGAGAGGGACACAAATGGCTACATATCGGTCATAAGCCATGAACTTCAGGAGGAAAAACTCAGTTCCAACACAGAAAGTGTAGAAAAAGATCTGCGTGATACATTCTGGGAAAGGGATCCGGGTATCTCCAGATATTGTAATAGATAAAAATGTAGGCAGAGTAGCCTCTTAACCCTCTTGTATTTAATTGTATGGTAACTACACGGTCGCCCCTTAGATTGTAAAGCTTTGTGCAAACTTTTGGTGCTATATAAATCCTGCATAATAATAATAAAAAGAAGAGGAAGAATTAAAGAATGAAAAAATAAAGATCAAATGCACAGAAGAAGGGAGAAAAACTTAAATACAAGAAAACACAAAATTACATTGACCTTTCAGCAAACACACTCTCCAAATTAAAATAAAATAAAAAAGTTTTTAATTTAGTAATTTTTTTTTTTTATTTAGTCTTATCAAATTTTTCTACTTTCTAAACTTTCAGGTGAAAGTAGTTTTGCTGAAATGACTCCACTTGTCCCTATTCACTTATTTGATATTATGTTTCTGTTGAGCCTCTCAGTACACAGATCAGTATTACAATGTAACAATAAACTAAATACACTCATTGTAATGGAATAATCTGCATCCAGATCCCCCCAACTCCATGCTGCTTTCTGATAAAACCATTCATGTTTTTACTGCTAATTGCTTGGTAATGGCAGCTTGAAATTAATAAAAATCAGTGAGGATTTCACTGGAATCTTTCTTTCTGTGCATTTGCTGTTAACTCTTGTACACATGGTCGGACATTCCGACGGAAAATGTCCTATCGGACCCTGTTGTCGGATAATCCGACCGTATGTGGGCTCCATCGGACTGTTTCCGTCGGAATATCCGACCGACAAAGTTTTAGAGCAGGGCTATAAAATTTTCCAACAACATGATCCGATCGGACTTTGTCTGATCGTTTGTAGAGAATTCCGTTCGGACAAAGTGCCACGCATGCTCAGGTCAAATTCCTAGGCCAAAGCTATTGGCTACTAGCCTGAACGTAGTCCCGTCGTAACGAAATAACGTCATCACGTTACGAACGATCGGATTTTCCGACAACTTTGTCCCACCGTGTGTATGCAACACCAGTTTCGGACAAAATCCGTCTGACAAAATCCGACGGATTTTGTTATCGGAATGTCCGACCGTGTGTGTACAAGGGCTAACACTTTGGACCTTACCTATCAAGCACAGCATGTAGTCATATATGATCTTCTTTCATTTTCCAATTTCAGGACATAAATTGTGGTACGTTTGTAGCCCTACGGATTTTTCGCAGTGATCTCTATGACCAAACACCTGATGGGGAGAAATTCCTTATTAAGGATCTGGGCTTGGTGGCTCTTGTAATGTTCAGTGAACAATAAAGCTCATTGAAATATCAAAAAAAAAATGGATTGTGGTGCAGTCTTTTTCTCACTTATTGCAGTGAAAAATGTTTGTGGTGAAGTTTGTGGTGACTTCTCATATCACTGTTGCCCTTTGTCATTGCCGTACTGAATTGAGGAATATGAAAAATAAAAAAATAAAAAAATTAAATAATATTGCTTTATAATATAAAGTTACAAATAGATTTATAGACAGATAGCGTTGTCATGAACCCCTTGAAGTTGTGTTTTAGAAGATTTTATATGTTTCATTCTATTTGCTATTACACCTGGAAACTCTCCCAGGGTTTTGCAATTATTTTTTAATTTCCCCATTGCAGATTTATAATAATTAAAGCTGTCCCTTTTAGCAGCACTGGTGGGCTCACATTGGCAGCACTAGTGGGCACTTATTGGCAGCACTGGTGGACACCGATTGGCAGCACTGGTGGACACCGATTGGCAGCACTGGTGGGCACATATGTTGGTTGTAACAAAATGTGGAAAATTTCAAGGGGTATGAAAACTTTTTCAAGGCACTCTAAATATCCTCTGTGCTAATAAGGCAAAATCGAATGTTATCAGACATATATATAGACATATATATGCACACAAGATGGCGCTAATGATCTTAACCACTTCCCGACCAGCGCACGACGATGTACGTCGACAGAATGGCACGTGCAGGCATATTGGCGTACATGTACGTCCAATCTTCAATGCCGCCCTGAGATCGGGAGCGCGCCGGTGGCGGCACGCTCCCGTGCTGGTCGGGACCCCCGTGAGTCCGGTCGATCGTCTCATGGGACGGCTGAATGGAGGAAATGCCGTGTAAACAGCATTTCTCCATTCTGCCTAGCAACTAGTGACTCTGATCTCTGCTCCATGTGATTGGAGCAGAGATCAGTGTTCACTAAATGAAAGCCCAACCCCCCCACAGTTAGTAACACACCCCTAGGAACACTTAACCCCTACACTGCCACCCACTGGTTAACCCTTTCACTGCCAGTGTCATTTACACAGGAATCACTGCATTTATATAGCACTGATTACTGTATAAATGACAATGGTCCCAAAAATGTGTCAAAAATGTCCGATGGGTCCCCCACAATGTCGCAGTCACAATAAAAATCGCTGATTGCCGCCATTACTAGTAATAAAAAAATAATAAAAAATTGTTAATAAAAATGCTATAAAACTATCCCTATTTTGTAAACGCTATAACTTTTGCGCAAACCAATCAATAATCGCTTATTGAGATTTTTTTTACCAAAAATATGTAGAAGAATACGTATCGGCCTAAACTGAGGGAAAAAATGATAAGGATATTTATTATAACAAAAAGTAAAAAATGATGCGTTTTTTTCAAAATTGTTGCTCTATTTTTGTTTATAGCGCAAAAAATAAAAACCACAGAGGTGATCAAATACCACCAAAAGAAAGCTCTATTTGTGGGAAAAAAAGGACGTCAATTTTGTTTGGAAGCCACGTCGCACGACCGCGCAATTGTCAGTTAAAGCGACGCAGTGCCGAATCGCAAAAAGTGGTCTGGTCTTTGACCAGCAAAATGGTCCGGTCTGCAAGTGGTTAAATAATCCATTAGCTCCATCTAGTGGCCATAATGCGGTATTTTTCAGAATCCCTTTGTATAAATAAATAATATTCAACATGTAGAGAAACTAGTCTAAGATAATTCAATTTTGACCTATGCACACAAAAATATGTACATTTTTATTTAATACACCCTTGAGTCTACTATCTTCTCCATGAGAGGTCAGGAAACTAGCTGCCTGTGATCTGTGACTCAGGTCAAACTATGGACGGATCTTTTCATCACCTCTTGAAGAAAACTGACTAACATTTTCCATATCTTTCCATTAGGAGATCCACAGCTTTCCAAACTTGTTTGTTTCTCAAACTATAAACCAAAGGATTTAACGTTGGAACAAGGGCCGTGTACAGCAAGGAAAGTGTCTTGTTCTGTTCCTCTGAGTGTTTGGACCGTGGGATCAAGTAGGAACTAAGGGAAGGTCCATAAAATAATATGAGGATGGTGAGATGGGATGAGCAGCTGGAGAAGGCCTTCAACCTTCCCGCTGAGCTTTGAATGTTTAGAATAGTTACTATTATATATATATAGGAGGCTAAGGTCAACAGAAATGGAATCACCCCCAAAAATAGGCATTCTACGGACACCATTGTCTCAATGTTGGTGACGTCACTGCTAGAGAGCTCGATCATGGTCTTCAGATCACAATAGAAATGACTGATCTCTTGGGAATGGCAGAAAAATAAGTTAGAAACCAGTATGGCATGGGTGAAGGAATTGCAAAACCCAACACACCAGGCAATGAAACAAAACACGAAGCACAGTTTTGGGTTCATGATGGTGGTATAGCGGAGAGGGACACAAATGGCTACATATCGATCATAAGCCATGAACGCCAAGAGGAAAAACTCAGTTCCAACACAGAAAGTGAAGAAAAACATCTGCGTGATACATTCTGGGAAAAGGATCCGGGTATCACCGGATATTGTAACAGATAAAAATTTAGGCAGAGTAGCCGACACATAGATGATGTCCTGGATGGAGAGGTTACATAGGAAATAATACATTGGGGTATGGAGCTGGGATATTGTGTACACCAGACCAATAATAACCAAGTTTCCGGACACAGACACTAAATACATCAATAAAATCCCAAAGAAAAGAACAAGACTTAAATCTAATGGCAGTGAGAAAGCCGAAAGATGGAAATCTGTCTCCTCCGTGCAATTCATCAAAAAGGCTGCGGGGTGGAAATCAAACACCATATGAAAACAAGGCCACGTGTCAAAGATAAGTATAGGTCCAATACCATATGTAACCTAAAGCAGGCATCACTAAATGGTGGACCATGGTCTGGATTTGGACCTAGTCACTGTCCCATCTGGACCTGCCATGGTTGCGCCATTTAGGAGCTGGTTCTCGCTCCCTCAGCCACCACTGGCGCTGTTATCTTTGCAGAGCTGACATTGGGAGGCAGCACAGTGCTGGGTGAAGGACAGGAGTTACCCCAGTTAACTGATTAGTTGCTAGGATGCAGGGTGGTCCTAACAACCAATCACAAGCTGGTTATCAAGAAAAGATGTGCAGCTCTGGCCATCCATCCAGTACTGTTCTGCCTCCCGATGCCAGCTCTGGACCTGCTGTACCTCCTGACCTATATGTAAGGTATTATGGGCTATGAAAGGATAGGGGGAGCTGGAGACTGCAATGTTAAGGAGGAGGGGGTGATATTAAAGGGGGACAAGGACAGGAATTTAAAGGGGAGCTGGGGACTGCAATGCGAAGGAGGGAGTTAATATAAAGGGAGGCCAAGGACAAGAATGTGAAGGGGGCTGAGGACTGTATTGTAAAGGGAGGTTGAGGACACTGACATGAAGGGGGACTGATGTGACGTGGGGGACTGTTATGTAAAGAGGGATCTTGATGTGAAGGGGACTGTGATATAAAAGGAAGGGGGTTGTGATGTGCAGGGGGGACTGAGAACTCTGATGTAATAACTAAATTGTGATGTGAAGGATCTCTGAAGATAGGTTCACATCATTGCGTCCTGCATTCTGCATACAGGCATACATCCCTATCAGAAGAGTTCTTGGATATGATCACTAAACAAGATCAGGGAAGTGAAAAGTTTTTAATAACATGTTCCACCATTTTGGCAAAATGCATTGGAGTCAATGAAGAAGGTGAAATGATGGTGGGTTTGGAGTTCATTAAGGTTGTGATGGAACCTAAATAGCTCCAGAGGATTGTGAATGCTCCCTTCAACTACCCTGGACTTGTTCTTATGCAAAAAAAATGGCCTCATTAGTGTCATCTTTTTTTTCACTCCTTCAGTCTCCTCTTGCATTGCTAAACTACTAACTGACATATCAACATGGATGTCGCACCACCTCCTCAAACTAAATCTCTTTAGGAACCAAAGAAGAACACACTGCTCCAGGCAATATTTCAAATACAAATGCACAACAGGTGCAGACCCCGGTTCACCAATAAAACAAAGAAATGGTCGCACCCTGAGATTTCCAAAAGACTTGCCTTATGTACCTTTATTGTCACAAGTGTATCAAATAAACACAGGACAAGCAGTTGACGCGTTTCACAAGCGATAGCTTGCTTGTTCGCTTGTGGTACCAGGTGTAATCCTAGATTTAGACCTGTCTTTTCAGCCCTAAATCCAATCACTGTCAAAAAGCTTGTGGACTTCACCTCTGTAACATCTCTAAAATGTGCCCCTTTTTAACTAATGAAACCACCAAGATGCTCATTCACCCCCTTGTTGTCTCTTGCCTTGACTATTGCAACTCTTTTCTCTTAGGTCTACCTCTCCATATCTTCTCTTCAGTCTATCATGAATTCTGCTGCCAGACTCAGTGTCTACTACCCCTCTCCACCAATCCCTACACTGACTTTCGATCGCCCAGCAAATTCAATTAAATATACTAACAACATACAAAGCCACCCACAACTCTGCCCCGAGCTACATGACCAGTGTAGTTCAGAGGTACCCAACCTGCCTCTTACTGCTATACCACTTGTACTCCAACATCCCCATTTCTTACCCTTCTAAAATGATGAGACCACACCTTAAAGCGGAGGTCCACCCTAAAGTGGACCTTTCGCTCATTGGAATCCTCCCCCCCTCCGGCGCCACAATTGGCACCTTTCAGGGGGGAGGGGGGTGCAGGTACCTGTACAGTACAGGTATCTGCACCCACTTCCGGCGTAGATTCTGCAGAAGGTACGCCCCTTTCTGCAGAGACAGCGGGGACGCAGTGCGACTTGCGCATGCGCAGTAGGGAACCGGGAAATGAAGCCGAAAGGCTCCACTTCCTGATTCCCATACCCAAGATGGCGGCGGCAGCACCTGAGAGACGATCGAGAGATCGGCTTCGGGTGCCCACATCGCGGGCACGCTGGGCGGGTAAGTGTCACTATTTTAAAAGTCAGCAGCTGCAGTATTTGTAGCTGCTGGCTTTATAAAAAAAAAAAATGGCGGAACTCCCGGCGGACTCCCGCTTTAATTTTGGAGTATAAATGGCCATAGCAGCCTACAATCCTCCCAAGACCTCCTACTCTCCAACTCCCTTGTCTCCTCCTCCCATGCTTGTCTCCAGGACTTCTCCAGAGCCTCTGCCATTCTCTTGTACCCTCTACTAGGGATGAGCTCAGGTGTGTTCTCATGGTCCACATGCAGAGCCCGCCAGGAAGTCGGCACAGTGCTGCTCTAATCGCAGGCAGTGAGACGTTGCTCGATCTCTGCAGCCGCACATCGGGGAATGTCTCACTGCCTGTGATTAGCGCAGCGCTGCTCCGACTTCCTGGCAGGCTCTGCACATGGACCATGCGAACACGCCGGAGCTCATCCTTACTCTCTACCTCAATCTGTCCAGCCATCTCCTACACTGGCCCCCTTTAGGTGATCCCTGAAAACCCATCTCTTTTGGAAGCCTATTACGCCTCCAACTAACTCAACTTTTACCCCCACCCCATTACCACCTTCTGTACCACTTGCCCCAATCTATTAGATTGTAAGCTCTTCTGAGCAGGGCCCCCTTAACCCTCTTGTATTTAATTGTATTGGAACTGTACGGTCTCCCCTTAGATTGTAACGCTTTGTGCAAACTTTCAGTGCTATATAAATCCTGTATAATAATAATAATAAAAAGTAAAAGAAGAAGAAGATGAAGAACAATTAAAGAATGGAAAACATAAATAAAGATCAAATGCACAGGAGAAGTGAGAAAAACTTAAATTCAAGAAAACACAAAATGATATAGACCCTCCAGCAAATACAATTTCCAATATATATATATATATATATATATATATTTTTTTTAATTTAATAATTTTTTTACAATTAAATTTTATCAATTTTTTTCTACTTTCTAAACTCTGAGGTGAAACCAGTTATACTGAAATGACTCCACCCATCCTTATTCACTTATTTGATATTATGTTTCTGTTGAGCCTCTCAGTACACAGATCAGTATTACAATGTAACAATAAACTAAATACACTCATTGTAATGGAATACTCTGTATCCAGATTCCCCCAACTCCATGCTGCTTTCTGCAAAAACCATGAATGTTTCTACTGCCAATTGCTTGGTAATGGCAGCTTGAAATGAATAAAAATCAGTGAGGATTTCACTGGGATCTTGCTTCCTGTGCAATTGCTGTAACACTTTGGACCATACCTATCAAACACAGAATGTAGTCAGATATGATCTTCTTTTATTTTGCAATTTCAGGGCACAAATTATGGTACGTTTTTAGCCTTACATATTTTTATTTGCAGTGATCTCTATGTCCAAGCACCCAGGGCAGGACTTAGGGTGGTGGGGGCCCCTGGGCTTGAGTCCCTTTCGGGCCCTACCTTCTATACACTACCGTATTTATCGACGTATAACAAGCGCCAGCATATAATACGCACCCCAAATTTAGGAAGGAATTTTAAAGTAAAAAAAATTACATTTAAATACCCATCAATTCAGCCTTATCAGTGTCCATCTGCAGCCTTGCCCAGTGTAGCCTTGTCATTTGCAGTTTTGAAGTTTAAAAATGGCGCAGCGGAGATACAGAGTCCTGTGTATCTCGGCAGCTCTCTGGCCCTCTCGCAGTCCTGAGCGGAGCCGAGTGTACTCGGCTTGGCTCACAGTCACGCCCAGTCCCTGTGTTATGTCCATCATAGGGCGGGACTGGGCATGACTGTGAGCAGAGGCGAGCCGAGTACACTCAGCTATGTATCTCAGCGGGGCCCGCCGGGGGGTCCCCTGTTGGGCGGGGCCCATGGGCTTGAGCCCAGTCAAGCCCAATGCTAAGTCCGGCCCTGCAAGCACCTAATGGGGAGAAAGGCCTTATAAAGGATCTTGGCTTGGTGGCTCTTGTAATGTTCAGTGAACAATAAAGCTTATTGAAATGTAAAAAAAAAAATAAAAATGGATTCAGCGGTGGTGCCGTCTTTTTGTCACTTATGGCAGTGAAAAAAGTTTGTGGTGACTTCTCATATCACTGTTGCCCATTGTCATTGCCGTACTGAATTAGGAAAATAAAAAAAATAAAAAAATAATAATATTGCTTTATAATATAAAGTTACAAATGGATTGTATAGACAGATAGCGTTGTCATGAACCCCTTGGAGTCATGTTGTAGATGCAGAAGATTTTATATGTTTCATTCTGTTTGCTATTACACCCGGAAACTCTCCCGTGGTTTTGCAATTATTTTTTAATTTCCCCATTGCAGATTTAGAATAATTAAAGCTGTCCCTTGTAGACCGCAGTAAAGGTCTGTACAAAAAAAATCATCTTGAAAATGTTATTACTGACGTATTATGTTATCACTCCTTTATTTTTAGTCATGTTTAACCACCTGTCTACCGGGCACTTTTACCCCCTTCCTGCCCAGGCTAATTTTCAGTTTTCAGCGTTGTCACACTCTGAATGACAATTGCGCAGTCATGCAACACAGAAATAGAGATTTTTTTTTTTTGGTGGTATTTAATCACCGCTGGATTAAAAAAAAAAAAAAAATTGCTAAATAAATGAATGAAACAGAGTGTGCCGGCTTGTATTTAAACTGGCTGTTCTGTATGTAGCTTCTGACAGGCTGCGCAAGGAGCCCCGTATCTCCGGGACCATAGGTGGTAGGAGCCCCACATTTTAACCAGTGGTGGGGTAGGACTTCGGCTATCTAGACTCCCCCCGACACCCACAATTTGGGGTCTCTGTGACCCCAAGTCGCCAAGCTATAACCCTCAAAGCCCAATAGTTTTTTTGTTTTTTTTTGCCTCACCTGCATCCCCTGACCGCACATCCCTGTTCAGCACTCAGCAAACGTTACTGTCCCTCTGAAAAATGATTTGTTTTACATCATACAATAAGGAATGTAAATCATAGGAAGAGTCTGGAAAAAAACAACAGATGCTGGAATAACCCTTGTGTATAAGTTAATTAAGTAATCATGTAAATATATCCTCATAAACAAATAAACAATAATTAATTGATTTATTAAAGTTATACATATTATTTGGATGAACATATAAATTCTAAATGATTAAGACCATATATTTCATAAGATTACCATATATACTCAAGTATAAGCCGAGTTTTTCAGCACATTTTTTTGTGCTGAACATGCCGCCCCCCCCCCCCCAGCTTATACTACACTTTTCTGCAGCAGAGAATGACATTTTCTGACCTGACTTTGGGGCCCCGTATATTGGGGCCACTTGCTGCTAGGAACCCCAAATGTGGTGTGCAAACCCAGTGGAACTAGCACTATAACAACATGGGGTTCGTAGCACCAAGTGGCCCCGAGATACGGGGCACCAAAGTCAGTTCGGAAAATGTCATTCTCTGCTGTAGAAAAGTGCTCAACTTTTTCCAAACCGAATTTGGGGCCCCGCATCTCGGGACCACTTGGTACTAGGAACCCCATCTTTGGATATGTTGTAGTGCTAGTTCAACTGGGATTGTACGCCAAATTTGAGGTTCCTAGCACCAAGTGATCCCAAGATACGGGGCCTCAAAGTCGGTCAACTGTGTCCATCTGCAGCAATGTCATTTCAGGACCCTTTGAGACTCCAAATTTTGGCTGCAGCTAGGGGGCATCTAGGAACCCTTATGCCACGTACACACGGGCAGACTGTCTGGCCTACTTAGTCCGCCGAAACACATTTCAGCGGACAGTCCGCTCGTGTGTGGGCTTCAGCTGACTTTTTCAGCGTGCAGTCTAAGACTAAGTATTACAGAATGTTGGAAATACAGTCCGTTGGACTTGCATTTCGGTGGACAATCCGCCCGTGTGTGTGCCAGTCCGCCGTACTTTTGAAATGAGCGAACTTTTCCCGCCCGGAGAAAAGTCCGCTCATTTCAAGCGGGTATACAGGTAGGCAGGGCCCGCGAAGGAGATGTCGCTGGCCCCGCCGCCTGGTATGGACTTAAAGGGGAATCCCAACGCCGAAAAAAATCGGCGTGGGGGTTCCCCCAAAGTCCACAACAGACCCTTGTCCGAGCACGCTACCCGGCCGGCCAGGAAAGGGGGGCGAGCGAGCGCCCCCCTCCTGAGCCGTACCAGGCCGCGTGCCCTCAACATGGGGGGTGCCTTGGGAAAGGGGGGAAAATTCAGTAAAGCAAACCAAACATTGCGGAGAACCAGTGGAAAACCATTGTGCAGGGAAAAACAATATAGGTTCTATATATATATATGATATTGAACAGCCCAATGAAGGAAAACAATACAGACCGGGACTTAAAAACAATTAAAAAAACATAAAAAAGGACAAAGGTAAAAACAAACCTGCAAACCTAAGTTTGGGGAAAAGCAGGTGCAGAAAAGTGTCAGAGCTGCCAGTCTAGGCAATTACAGTATCTAAGGCTGCCTTTGTGTAGGTAAATACTAAGGCATCTGGGATCTTGTTGGAATAGTACATCCAACCAGGGCCGCTGTTATAAATCAAGGGGCCCCCATACAGCCTTCCAGACAGGGCCCCTCCAAACCCCGCCCCCCCCTCCCCAAGGTGCAGTGGAACAGCTGCACTGACTTTACCTGCCTACACCCCAAAAATGAAATAAAAGTCCCTCTTCTGCTCCCACCTCTTGGGTCCCACTGTTGACCTGATGGGCCCCAGGGAAATATAGTTTAACCACTTCCCGACCGGCGCACGCCGATGTACGTCGGCAGAATGGCACAGGTAGGCATATTGGCGTACAGGTACGTCCGTTTTTATATGCCGCCCTGCCATTGCCTTCGCGCCGCCGCCGGCGCGCTCGTGTGCCGGTCGGGACTCCCGTGAGTCCGGTCGCGAGTCCCGCGGACTCGATCGGCGCTGGGATACCTGCGATCGTCTCACGGGGCGGCTGAACGGGGAGATGCCATTGTAAACATGATCTCTGCTCCATGTGATTGGAGCAGAGATCAGCGTTCACTATAACACAGCCCAGCCCCCCCACAGTTAGTAACACTCCCCTAGGAACACTTAACCCCTACACTGCCACCCACTGGTTAACCCCTTCGCAGCCAGTGTCATTTACACATAGTAATCAGTGCATTTGTATAGCACTGATTGCTGTATAAATGACAATGGTCCCAAAAATGTGTCAAAAATGTCCGATGTGTCCGCCATAATGTCGCAGTCACAATAAAAATCGCTGATCACTGCCATTACTAGTAAAAAAAAAAATATTAATAAAAATGCCACAAAAATATTCCCTGTTGTGTAAACGCTATAACTTTTGCGCAAACCAATCAATCATCTCTTATTGCGATTTTTTTTTTACCAAAATTATGTAGAAGAATACGTATCGGCCTAAACTGAGGGAAACATTTTTTTTTTTTTAGATATTTTTGTGGGATATTTATTATAACAAAAAGTAAAAAATAATGCGTTTTTTTTTTCAAAATTGTCGCTCTATTTTTGTTTATAGCGCAAAAAATAAAAACCGCAGAGGCGATCAAATACCACCAAAAGAAAGCTCTTGTTTGGGAGCCACGGCGCACGACCGCACAATTGTCAGTTAAAGCGAAGCAGCGGCGAATCGCAAAAAGTGCTCTGGTCTTAAGCCAGCAAAATGGTCCGGGGCTGAAAGTGGTGAAAGCCCCGCATCCAACCCATCCACACATCTCTAGATTTGTCTTGTTTGGTTTTTAACTGTACGTGCCCATCGTTCTGCTTTATAAAAGCAGTGGTCTCTCTGCAGAGGTTCAAAAGCAACACTTTCTGACAGATTCTAACCCCAGAAATGTTGGTTTTGGTGGTAATCGGCACAAACCCAAATAATGACCACCGGAAGATATCAATCCCTGGGGCTTCAATGTCTGATGTTCTGCTGTTCTGTTTGCCAACCGTAATTTAATTATTGCTTTTTTTTTTTTTAACTCAGAAATCTTCTAGCAATGGAGAACTTTCTGATTCTACTTCAAAATGTTCATGTGATTTGTTTTTTCCATCGACTGATCCTTCACTACCCCCATTGGTTGATCCTCCTGATGCACTTGTATTATTTGTTTCACTGTTTTCATTTCTTTTTCTTGCCACTTCAGCTACTTTATCTAATGCTTCTTCTTTGGCAGTAGTAATGATCTCTTCCAACCTTTTCATCCAGTTTGATGCATCAGTTGTATCAGTTCTAAATTTTTCATCAGGATATTCACTCATAATCAACTCTTTCACTTCAGCTTTAAGGATCTTGTTTGCTTTCTTTCTTATTCCTTTTTCAATCTCTTTTACCAGACAGGCCTCGTACTTTTGTTTACGCCAGTTTGTCCATTTTCTTACTCCATGATCTCCACATATGCAGCATGATATGAAGAGTTTAAGTCCAATGAGCAGACATATACATCCAAATCCAACAATCTGCAGAGGAATTAAAAAAAAAAAAATCCATTAGAGGAACATCGTGACATTAGGGGATGTTTATTCAAAATACAAGCGTGAGACAAAGTACTTTAAAATGTACAGTATATCAGTGCAAAAAAGAAAAGAAAAACTTCCACGCATATACTGTATGTATATATATATATACAGTGCTGTAAAGAGTAATTGCCTGATTACTGCCAGACCTGTTGAATCAAGAAATCACTTAGACCCCTTTCACACTGAGGAGTTATCAGGCGCTTTTGCGTTAAAAAAAAAGTGCCTGAAAAGCTCACGAAAAAACTGATTCCGATTAAAATCAATGGAGGATTTCACCCTGGGGCGGTGCGCTGGCGGGGAGGAGAAAAAAACTCTTGCAAGTGGCATCTTTGGAGCATGCTTGGAGAGCTGAAAAAAGCGCCTCAAAAGCACCCCTCTCCATTGAAATAAATGGAAAACGCCTCAAAGGCCCTGAAAAGCTCTTCAAAAGCGCTCAGTGTTTTACTGGCAGTTTGGAAGCACCTCATTGTGAAAGGGGTCTTTAGCTGCTTTCTCCCTGCAGCCACGGCAACATTGGCGGTAAAGTGCCACTCATTGTAGCGGCTCTCTTTAGCCGCTAGCAGGGCGCTTTTAACCCCCGCTAGCAGCTGAAGAAGGGGTTTAAAAACTGTCCATGTTGCGGCGCTTTGGAAGCGCTTTTTAGGCGCTTTAGAAGTGCTGCCCATTCATTCCAATGGGCAGGGGTGGTGGAGGAGAGGTGCATACACCGCTCCTAAAGTGCCCCTGCCCATTGAAATCAATGGTTCCCTATGGGATGCTATTGATTTGAAAAGTAGTCACGCCAGAGTGGGCTCTGCACCCTCCACCCCAAAGCACCCTGTATCCATGTTGATGAGGACAAGGGCCTCTTCCCGACAACCCTGGCCATTGGTTGTCGGTGTCTGCGGGCGGGGGGCTTATCGGAATCTGGAAGCCCCCTTTAACAAGGGGTCCCACAGATCCCGGCCCCCCCCACCCTATGTGAGTGAGTATGGGGTACATTGTACCCCTACCCATTCACCTAAAAAAAAAGTGTCAAAAATAAACACAGGACACAGGTTTTTAAAGTATTCTATTAAGGGAGTCCTGCAAGCAGCATCTTTGGGGCATTTTGGAAACGGCGGATACATCACTCCCAAAATGCCCTGGCCAGTGAAATAAATGGGCATCGCTGCCGAAGTGATTTGGCTGCGCCACAACATGGGCAACATTATAGTGCTAACACGGCACGGCCCCAGTGTGAAAGGGCTCTAGAGGTCCTAGAAACAATTATCACCCCACTTGTCAAAAAATGGGACAAGAGAGGAATCTCAACTCTTGAACACATGTTCAAAGAAAGGACCCTTAAATCGTTTGGGCAGATTGAACTCCACATCCTAACCTCTGATCACTACTTATACCTTCAATTATCTCACTTCCTAAAATCTCTGGCCTCCCCTGAAATATATTTGTACACCAAAACCAATTTGTAGCACTCTCTACCAATAGGTATGTGCTAGTAAGGTCATTTTACTAGGTTTATCCAGCACAGGCAAATTTAGGCAGGCCTACGCTGCAAGCTAGTCCTGTCTGTTTTTGATCTGGGGGCTGGGAGTGGTTAGAGTAGCTGTGGGGGTTACCACCTGTGCTTTAGCTCTGGGGCGCCTCCCCCTGTTTCCAGAGAGAAGGTTCTGGAAAGGGGGCTGGGCCTGGAACTGAAGTGGCAGGCAGCTTATGTGTGAGCGAGCCCTGACCAATCCCCATTGAGATTGGCAGGGGGCGGGTCTCATATATAAGCTGAGGTGATTCTCAGTCAAGAGTCGGCTGGATGAAGTGAGGAATGGCATGTTAGTCAGTCGCAGGAGGCCATCTCCATCTGGGGGGGGGGGGGGGTGCGTCGATCGCAGGAGAGGCCCAGGCAGAGCTGTGAAGGGAACATTGCCTCTACACGGTCATTGACAATGTCTCTGCCACCACACAGTCGGATGGCAGGGAACTCCTGGAGCAGAAGGGCAGGTGAAACTGGCGGTACGCATGGTCCAGTCAAAGTTCCTCATCAAGGACTCAGGGCTGTTGGAAGTTCGGTGAGTGTTACCACAGTGGGGCTGGAAGTGCCAAGGAGTCTGTGAAGGGAACTCTGCTAGTACACAATCACTAGTGGAGTCTTCATCAATACACACGGTCCGGCCCGGACTGGCCATAGGGCAGACCGGGCATTTGCCCACTGGGCCGGGGCTGCCCGTGGCCTGTTGATGATCAGGCCGCACAGCGGGGGGTAAGCGGCGGCCGCGGCCTGTTCATAGGTAACACAGGCCACGGCCCCCGCTCGCCTACCGCCATACGGCCTTGCCTGTGTCATGCGGAACTGGCGGCTGCATGGGCTGTGCTGTGTGTCTCTCTCACACACAGCTCAGCCTCAGTGCCGCGCTGACAGTTCCGCTCTCCTCCTCCAGCCATGGGTGTCTGCACAGTGGGGAGAGCTGCAGGCTGCTGTCATTATTCCCCCCTCGCTCCCCCTCCCCTTCTCACGTCGGCAGCAGGGGAAGAGAAGGCATTCCTATATGGTCGTTTTCCCTCCCCATTGGCCAAAACAGAGGGCCAATCAGAAGAAACTAGAGGGGCATCATGGGAAATGTAGTCCCAGAGATACATGGCACCATTGGTCTCAGCAGGGAGCAGACTACAGTCCCCAGCATGCACTCTGCTGGGGTGAAAGAGAAAACCCATAAACAAGCTGAGGAGTGCTTGTAGCAGCTACTACAGGAGACATGGAAAATGAAACAGAGGACTGTGCTGGGGGAACTAATAGCCCCAGCACAACCAGCCACGCTGCACCGCACCACCAGAGATAGAGCCACGCTGCATCGCACCACCAGAGAGAGTCACGCTGCACCGCACCACCAGAGAGAGTCACGCTGCACCACACCACCAGAGAGAGTAACGCTGCACCGCACCACCAGAGAGAGTCACGCTGCACCGCACCACCAGAGAGAGCCACACTGGACCGCACCACCAGAGATAGAGCCACGCTGCATCGCACCACCAGAGAGAGTCACGCTGCACCACACCACCAGAGAGAGTCACGCTGCATCGCACCACCAGAGAGAGTCACGCTGCACCGCACCACCAGAGAGAGCCACACTGGACCGCACCACCAGAGAGAGTCACGCTGCACCGCACCACCAGAGAGAGTCACGCTGCACCGCACCACCAGAGAGAGCCATGCTGCACCTCACCACCAGAGAGAGCCACGCTGCACCGCACCCCCAGAGAGAGCCACGCTGCACCGCACGCCCAGAGAGAGCCACGCTGCACCTCACCACCAGAGAGAGCCACGCTGCACCACATGCCCAGAGAAAGCCATGCTGCACCGCACCCGCAGAGAGAGCCACGCTGCACCGCACCACCAGAGAGAGCCACGCTGCACCTCACCACCAGAGAGAGCCACGCTGCACCGCACCCCCAGAGAGAGCCACACTGCACCGCACCCCCAGAGCGAGCCAAGCTGCACCACACCACCAGAGAGAGCCACGCTGCACCGCAACACCAGAGAGAGCTACACTGCACTGCACCCCCAGAGGAAACCACGCTGCACCGCACCCCCAGAGAGATCCACTCTGCACCGCATCACCAGAGAGAGCCACCTTGTACCTGCACCACCAGAGGGAGCCACCCTGTACCCGCACCACCAGAGGGAGCCACCCTGTACCCATGCCACCAGAGGGAGGCATCCTGTCCCCAAGCCACCAGAGGGAGCCACCCTGTACCCCCACCACCAGAGGGAGCCATGCTGTACCACACCACCAGAGAGAGAGCCACGCTGTACCTGCACAACCAGAGAGAGAGCCACGCTCTACCGCACTGCCAGAGAGCAGGTCAGTGTCACTGGGCCATGCACACAATAGGAGACAGACAGTACTGGCATGGCCACAATAGGACTGGGACACTATAATATAAAGGGGACTGCCCTGTAAAAGGGCACTGTAATCATTGCAGTGGCTCTTTTTAGTGCAGTTCCCTTTATATCACAGTGTCCCTTCACATTACAGTGTGGCGGACCAACACCAGCCGCTCCCGCTAATGTCTACCGAACCCCCCCCCCGCCCCCCCCCCCCCCGGGCCCTGGAAAGGTTGGCTGCTCAGTCTAAAATGCCCAGGCCTATTTTTTGTCCCAGTCCGTGCCTACACACGGTGGATGATGGGGAGTCCTGGACCAGAAAAGAGACTGTGGGGATCTGTGTCAAGTCGATGCTGCCTGCGGGCTCATGATTTGCAAGTTGGGCTGGCTGGGAACAGTAGTCCATATTTCCTAGAAGATATGCTTTTAACCCACTGGGCCTCCGGGGAGAGGTTCTGCAGGCCTCTGGCCTAGTGGCAGCGAGCAACAAGAGCCATAGGAGGGAAGCTTATTCAGAGTGGCCACCTACTATCCAATAGAAGAGGATGTGTCATATTTCAATACAGTAACTACAAGTTTGTGCAGGAGGTGAAAGAACATTGCTTTTACACGGGCATTAGTGATGTCTCTGCCACCACATGGTCGGATGGTTAGAGAACTCTTATGCCCCGTACACATGGTCAGAAATTCTGACGCAAAAGGTCCAATTGAATTATATTGTCGGAAAATCCGATCGTGTGTGGGCTCTATCTGACTTTTTCCGTCAGAAATTCCGCCGGAAAAAATTTGAGAGCAGGATCTCAAATTTTCAGACAAAAAAATCCGATCTGACTTTTTCCGATCGTTTGTAGAGAATTTCCGATTGGACAAAGTGCCACGCAGCATGTTCAGGTCAAATTACGAGACCAAAGCTATTGGCTACTAGCCTCTACGTGGTCCTGTCGTAACGAACGAATTTCATCGCTTTCCGACTGATCGGATTTTCTGACAACTTTGTCCGACCATGTGTATGCAACACCAGTTTAGGACAAAATTTTGTGGTCGGGAATGTCCGACAGTGTGTACGGGGCATTAGATGGAATAGTCTGCGGGGGTTGAGCCGCAGGAGGAGCAACAGTCTGCATGGAGATGCAGGAGGAAACTAATATTAAATCCTATATGCACATTATATCTTCTGGCTCTGACTTTATTCAAAGTGTATTCAAATCCTTAAATATGATGACAAAGTTTTATCCTATGGGCATCCCATACTCCTATCCCTATCCAAGTCGTACCCCCCCAATAAAATAACAAAAACAAAGCTCGCAAAAGACTGTTCATTGTCTCTGGAAGTGATGTATGAAGTCTGGCAGTTGGGTGATTTGGTAGATTGTTTGTTACTATCTGCAACACCATGGCTACATATAGGTATAGAACATTTCCCTCCAGAGTGTCGGAGAGTTGTTACTCTCATCAGTGGCGTAACTAGAACCTTCAGGGCCCCGATGCAAAAAACCATGAAGGGCCCCCCTGAACCCCAGCCAGGGCCCTTCCCTCCGAGTCCTCCGGTGGAACTCCAGGGCGTGGTCACAGGTATGACCTTTGTGAGCTCTGTAGTTCCACCTCTGGTATCAGTATTTTTTTATTTATTTTTTAGGTGCCCCATTGGGGGACTGTCCCTAGACAGGATGGGGTCCCCGTCCCCAGAAGAGATGAGGTCCTTTTCTCCAGGGCAGATGAAGTTACTGCCCCCAGGTGAGAAGGGGTCCCTGTCCCCAGGGGAGATGGACGGGGTATGTAATGATGTGTGGGGGATGGGGTCCTCTCACTCACCATGACCAAGCTCTAGGCCGCGCACTCATCCATGTTGGCCTGGGCTCCATCCAGTGTGCTGGACGGGCGATCGGCATATCTCCCAGAAAGACCTTTCATCATCTGTGTATGACGGTGGAGGAGGGGGGCTGGTAGACAAGCCTGCAGTGTCCTCCGGGGGGCTCTCATAGGGCTGCACTGCATCTGTGTGCTTAAAGTTTGTTTACCCGGGAGAAGTATGCAGTGCAGTGTGTGCCGGACTCGGGGGGGGGGGGGGGACTCTGGCTAGGGAGAACAGACATCGGACTGAGCGGCAATGCATGGAGCAGGAGAGGGGTACTCTGAGGAGCCGGCTGAGGACACAGGTCATGCGGGGAATGCACAACTAAAGAGCAGCCAGTGCGATAGTCGAGCATAAAGCTCTGCTAGTCACCCTCCACCTCCAGCCACCCATGTGCATGGTGCACTGGTACCCCTAGCTGCCTATGCTGCTGCCGGCCATATGTAGAGGGGGCTGCATGGGCCCCCTGCATCACAGGGCCCGGTTGCGGTCGCGACTGCTGCACCCCCTATAGTTACGCCCCTGACTCTCATCCTGCTGGGTGCCAGGACACTTATCACTAGAGGATGGAAAACTAATCTATCACCTAATGTATCTGAAGTCATTGAGATGGTAAAGCAAAATGATGTCTTTGAAAGCCTACTGGCCTACAGACATAGACACAAAGGACTATTTGGTCACAACTGGAGTCTATGAAATATATGGGTTGAAATCCATTAAACATTAATTATGAATGTATGATATGCTAAATACTCCTGGTCAGACCACATTCTGTTACTTGTTGTTTCACTGTTCTACTATTCCATTGTTTTACTGTTTTTATAGTTTTATTATTTTATTATTAGTAGTATTATATTATTATTTCTTTACTTTGCCTGTTTGTTCTACCCTCCTTTATTATGCATACTCTTTATACTCCTAGTTACCTTGTATGTCCCCCCACATCCTGATTCCTGACACGTGTACTAATTCACGGCTGCTCTTCAAATACAAGGGTCCTCGGTCAGTTGGGGGGTAGGGATGGCCGAACTGTTCGCCCGGAGGTCGCTTCGCGGTGAATTTGGCGTGTTCGCGATTCGCCCAATCAGCGGACTATTGCCGCTGTTCGCCTGGCGGACATATGTGTGTACAGTGTGAAAGAACTTTGACCTATGATGACACATCCATCATGGGGTACAGAACAGCCAATTGAGACATTTCAGCACATGGACAATTGGACGTTCCCCCTACCTTATAAATAGACCTGATCTGGTGGCCATTTTACATTCTCTTATGTCAGTTTAGGGACAGGACGCTGTGTGGAGCAGGGAGAGACTGTAGTGACACAAATTGCTAGCTATTAGGTCCACAAAAGTCCTTTTAAGGACTGGTATAGGTGTACAGTATATAGGGTTTAGTGCACTGCTGTGCTGGTGATTGCAGTGCAGGGAGGGACAGGACGCTGTGTGGAGCAGGGACAGTCAGTTTAATCACTAGCTATTACTATTAGATCCACAAAGGTCCTTTTAAGGACTGGTATATGTGTACAGTATATAGGGTTGTACACGTATAATATATTTATATAGAAATATATTATATAGTATATTATATTTATATGTCCAAATATAGAAAGAATATTATACTTGACCGATTCTGCAGCAGTCTTTTATCAGTGTAGTGACTGAGGGACAGTCTGCAAATCACTAGCTACTAGGTCCACAAAGGTCCTTGTAAGGACTGGTATAGGTGTACAATATATAGGGTGCTGGTGCACTGCTGCTGACTGCTGTCCTATTCTGCAGCAGTCTTTTATCAGTGTAGTGACTGAGTGACAGTCTACAAATCACTAGCTACTAGGTCCACAAAGGTCCTGTTAAGGACTGGTATAGGTGTACTATTTGTCAGTATATAGGTGTGTAATACACGTATAAAATACTTGCACATATAGAAAGCATAGTATAGTGCATTTCCACTGTGCAGCATTGTGACTGCAGAGCGGTTCTGCAGTGTTACTACAAAGAGTGCACTGACACCAGCACTCTATCACGGTGCTGGTGTCAGTGCACTCTATCACGGTGCTGGTGTCAGTGCACTCTATCACGGTGCTGGTGTCAGTGCACTCTATCTCGGTGCTGGTGTCAGTGCACTCTATCATGGTGCTGGTGTCAGTGCTCTCTATCACGGTGCTGGTGTCAGTGCTCTATATCACGGTGCTGGTGTCAGTGCTCTTTATCACGGTGCTGATGATCATCTCCTGCACCTTCTTCATAGCCTACCCTGACCTTTCCTCTCCTCCATTGCGTTCATGCGCTCCATAGTCCTGAATTGTCACAACAATTTCCCATATAAAAAAAGAATGCTTGTAGTTGTCGATCCCAGATTCACCTCATACATGTGTTATGTCAGTGTCCATGTGATGGGACCATGTGTGCACAGCTAGTAAGTATTTTGTGGCTGGAAATATGACCTGTAGGTTTTTAAAGTTCGCCTCCCATTCTGTCGGAAATTCGTTCATCTCTATTGGGGGTTCCTTTGCGGTTTGGTACCCTTGGCGCAAGTGAGTGTTGAATTTCCTTTTGAGCACTTTGCTGCACGTGATGTTTCCCATAAGATGTACACACATATATATATTAGAGGTTGACTGATATGGGTTTCTCTCTGGCCGGTGGCGATATTTAGAAATCACGGCGGCCGATGGCCGATATATGATGCCGATTTTTTTTGGGCCGATATGTTAGGCCAATTTTTATTTTTTATTTTTATTTTTTCCTTATTTTTTTTCCCCCCCTTCATCTCATAAAATCTAACAGACACCTTTCCCACTGGGGAGTTTTTCAGGCGCTTTTGGGCTAAAAATAGCACCTGTAAAGTGCCTGCAAAACAGCTCCCTTGCAGTCTGTGTGAAAGACAGACAGCTGGCAGGATGTTAAAAAAAAAGTCCTGCAAGCAGCACCTTTGGAGTGGTGTATACCCCTCCCCCACCACTCCTGCCCATTGATATTAATGGGCACCACATGAAATGCGATTTGGCAGCGGCGCTTCACGGGTGCATTTAACCTCTTCCTCGGCCGCTAGCTGGGTTATATGCGCCCCACTAGCAGCTGAATAGCACCGCTAAAATGACAGTAAAGCGCCGCTAAAACTAGCAGCATTTTACCGTCAACGCCTGCCCGCTCCAATGTGAAAGCAGCCTTAATAAGTGATACAGAAAATTTCTTACATTTAAACATTTATTAAACAAAACAAACCTCCAATCAGTGTACTTCTATGTATAATTTAGATAAAAAAAAACAACAACTATATATTAAATATTAAATAAAAACAGGTAATCAAAACTTTTGGATGAAAAAAAAATGGGCTAACTTTACTGTTTTTTTTGTTTTTTTTGTTTTGTTTTTTAAAATCAGTGTATTTTTTTTCCCAAAAAATTGCGTTTGAAAGACCTCTGTGCAAATGCCATGTGACATAAAATATTGCAGCAACCGCTATTTTATTCCCTAGGAAAAAAAAAATATATATAATTTTTGGGGGTTCCAAGTGATTTTCTGCCAGGATTTTTACTTGTAAGCAACAAGTTTCAGAAAAGATTTAGTCTTTAAATGGTTAAACTGAGAACTTCTACACACAGAGTTCAGTTCATTCAGAATTATAAACATTGTATCTCTTTTCTCATTTTGGCAGACTGCCGAGGAGGTCGGAGGTCGCTTCACTGAAGACTCAGGCAACTTGCATTGACTTCTATTACAGAAGTCATTTGCAAGTCGCGCTGAAGTTATAATCGGTCTTTTTATCAGCACAATCTGCAGATGCCGATTAATTAAAAAACGGCAAATATCGGCCAATATATCGGTCGACTTCTAATATATATATATATATATATATATATATATATATATATATATATATATATATAATTGTTGATATATTTCCTGTATCTTAACTAAAGTGTTTTTTTGACTATAAATATTGAAGCTCCTGAAAAAGCGACAGGTCACGAAACATGTAGAGCACAATTTTTTAATCCATGAGGATATGTGGAAACCAATTTGCGACGAATATATACATATCAGTGTGGCCATATTTACAATACCTTCAGTATTGGCACACAGGAAGTATATTCCAGTATATCCTCCAGGGGAATCACTTTGAGTCCTATGTGTTTTTATTACACATTACTGTCTGTATATGTTGTGATTTTTATGTGAATTATTAAAATGTTTAATTACTTTTACATGTGCCTATCAAGTCCATTATTCCCAATTCTACAATATCTGTTCTACCCTCCTGGTGACCTAAATGTTATCCATACGTTACTTAAATGGTCTATGCAACAAATACCACAGATTTGGTAACTTTGGAATCAATTTCTGGCTTCTCAACATATCTTCTTCAGTTCCCCGTTGGTGTAGTACATGTTCAGGTGCTTGTTGCACCCGTAATGTGGTATACCTACTTTCAATATAAACGAATGAAACAAAAACATCCCCATAGACACCCTCCTAAACCTTGTGGACGGCCTTCCCAGATGAGTTGAAGTTGTTATAGCTGCAAAGGGTGGGCCAACTCAATATTGAACTCTACGGACTAAAACTGGGATGCCATTAAAGTTCATGTGCGTGTAAAGACAGGCGTCCCAAAAATTTTCGCAATATGAACAAACTGTCACTGTGCATATACAGTATAAATATATATTAATACCTCATACCTTAGCTATTGGTTTTACTATAGCATCTTTGTCTTCTGATGTTCCAAACAAACAGTCTATGTAGTCTCCATCAGTTAATACAATCATGATCCATATTGTAGAAGCCGTAGTGATTTGAACGAAGGTGTGGATTTTACGACAGCCCCCTTTTGCGCAGCACAGTTTAAGTGTTGGATATACGCCTGAAAACTTGCATCCAAGAAACAGAAGAATCAGCCATGGTACAAAGATATAGAACGCACTGTAGACAATTGCCAGTGTATAGTTTTTGGGACATTTAAAATCAACATCAATTAATCTCCCCAGCAGCACAAATAGAAGAGCCACGACGGTAGCTGTCACAGTCTTGAAATAAGACCAAAAATAAGTTTGGGATGCCGTTATAATTGTCATGTTTAAAGGAAAAAGAAATGTCTTGATCTGATGTTGGCATCTCCTTGTCTGTCATCTGATCTTCAGTAAGTCCTTCTCTGTGCAATATATAAGTAAAAGTTGAACCTCAGGAAAGACGAAACTAAAAGTGAAAAATTCTACAGAACAGTAAAGATGTTGCAAATTCTGTGCAAATTCTATAGCCATTTATGGTCCCTCCTGGTACCTTCTTTTTATTGTTATGTATTGTTTGCACTCTTCCCCATCCCCCTTTTTTTTTCTTCCCCCCCCCCTTTTTTTTTTCCTTTTTTCTTTTTTCTTCTCTCTTCCAAGGGGACTATTGGATGGAGAGGGTGGGTGGTCTTTCAAATGTAGGAAGGAGTAAGATTTGAAAAAGTACCCAAGTTTTGAATCGGTAATTGTATGTTGAGTGGTATGAGGTAATTAAATGTATATTGTGGGGTATGGAAATGCATTCTTATGTATATTACAGGAAATTACAGTTGATTTTAATTGTTTTTGCTTTGTCTAGTTTTCTTTTTTCAAAATGTAATAAAAAGGAGTTCAATACATTTTCTATACCTTTCATTCTGTTACTATAGACACAAAAATGGGCAGCTCTGATACAGTCTGTTCATTACATTAACACAGCTTTTTCTGTTTTCTTCTGAGCCATTGCTTAGTAAAGTTTTATTGCTGCTTAGTATAGCCCCTTGACCTCTGGAAGATTTACCCCCCCGAAACCCCCAGTGGCCAAGCGTATGAGTCTATGTAAGGAATGTCTATTCAAATAGCTTAGAGGGAATAGAAAGATAACGTTGACAACCAGATGTCTTTTGCACCTATAAAACATCCTCATAAGGCATAATCAAAAGGCCCTATATGGCTGTGCCTTAAGTAGCCGAGGTATTATTTTACCTTGAGTCAAAGTAGGAGGTAAATGTTCAGGGAGAAAGGTACACCATAAGCAAGCCTATGGTTGCCAAGACCAATGGGACAATTGTGGTCCTTTGGGTGGGTCACATTTTGCCCTAGTATATCAGAAGGACAGAAGTTTCGTAAACTATCCCATGGCAGAAGGACTCACGCATCTGTGTTCAGACAAAAATCATCATGCGTTACTAGGGGTCAGAACCCTAAAAGGAACCGGGCAAAAAGAACCAACTCGCAGATCCTGACAAACCCGTTTCAATGATCCGTCTTGCGTCTGACAGAGGATGGCGAAGCTCTCGAGCTGCAATCTGTAGCCCTTGTCCCCTTGGCCAATCAGGGATGAGTCAGAAGAGGATCTACAAGGCCTCTGTCTGTTGCAACGTGAGCGTGGAGTAACCTTTGAGTGGGTGGAGATCCAAGGTTGCAGGAAGGAACTGTACAAATCAGGGACAGCTACAACCAGCTACCTACCTGCCTGGGGTGTCACAGAAGGTTTGCAGGTCCACAGGTGTTTGCAAAAATGCTAAGCGGTTCCCTACTGTGGATGTCAAACAGAAAGGGAACTTACATCGTACCCAAGTCGCGTCAGTGACCTCATCATCATAATCTCCTCCATCCTCATCATCTCCTCCCTCCTCATCATCATCATCTCCTCCATCCTCATCATCATCATCTCCTCCATCCTCATCATCATCATCTCCTCCATCCTCATCATCTCCTTCATCCTCATCATCATCATCTCCTTCATCCTCATCATCATCATCTCCTCCATCCTCATCATCATCATCTCCTTCATCCTCATCATCATCATCTCCTCCATCCTCATCATCACCATCTCCTTCATCCTCATCATCATCATCTCCTTCATCCTCATCATCATCATCTCCTCCATCCTCATCATCATCATCTCCTCCATCCTCATCATCATCATCTCCTTCATCCTCATCATCATCATCTCCTTCATCCTCATCATCATTATCTTCTCCATGCTCATCATCATCATCATCATCTCCTCCATCCTCATCATCATCATCTCCTTCATCCTCATCATCATCATCTCCTCCATCCTCATCATCATCATCTCCTCCATCCTCATCATCATCATCTCCTCCATCCTCATCATCATCATCTCCTCCATCCTCATCATCATCATCTCCTCCATCCTCATCATCATCATCTCCTCCATCCTCATCATCATCATCTCCTCCATCCTCATCATCATCATCTCCTTCATCCTCATCATCATTATCTTCTCCATCCTCATCATCATCATCATCATCATCTCCTCCATCCTCATCATCATCTCCTTCATCCTCATCATCATCATCTCCTTCATCCTCATGATCATTATCTTCTCCATCCTCATCATCATCATCTCCTTCATCCTCATCATCATCATCATCTTCTCCATCCTCATCATCATCATCATCTCCTTCATCCTCAGCATCATTATCTTCTCCATCCTCATCATCATCATCTCCTTCATCCTCATCATCATCATCTTCTCCATCCTCATCCTCATCATCTTCTCTATCCTCATCATCATCATCTCCTTCATCCTCATCATCATCATCATCATCTTCTCCATCCTCATCATCATCATCATCTCCTTCATCCTCATCATCATTATCGTCTCCATCCTCATCATCATCATCATCTCCTTCATCCTCATCATCATCATCTTCTCCATCCTCATCATCATCATCATCATCTCCTTCATCCTCATCATCATTATCTTCTCCATCCTCATCATCATCATCATCTCCTTCATCCTCATCATCACTGGAGCCAACTTGGCAATACGCTGCAGCTGGGGGAACATGACTGCCAATCTGTGTAACAGTGTTCTCCCCTCTCTGTAGGCTCATGTTCCTGCCTTCCTCAACCTCAGCGACAGAACCAACATCTGAATCGAGTAATGGCTGTGCATCGTCAAGGTGCAAGTGGCTGACGCTGTGTTCAAGTAACTCAGCTGACTTCTCCATGCCGGATGCTGGGGCTATTGCAGGAATAGATGTGGACAAGGAGGGAGAATAAGCCACTCTGACAGCTGCAGTGGACTGCACACTAGTCTCTGTTTGGGTGACGGAGGATGAGGAGGATGAAGATGGTTTAGTAAGCCAGTCCACCACCTCCTCTGCATGCTGTGGCTGAATAGCGCAGGGAACATCACTAAACAGAGGAAATTATACCCTGCCTGAGGATGGTCCACGTCCACCTTTGCCTGTGGACATGTGGACACATACGCTGCTAGCCCCCTCACAGTGCCATGGGAACATCTGTTTCTCCTTGTTGGCCTCTTAGACATGATGGGGGGGGGGTTATCACTGAAATGTAATAGACGGGGAAATGTGTAATTGGATACACTTTATTCAATGGAAAGTGGTGTTTGGTGCACTTTAACTTGAGGACTGCCATTGACAGATAACATGCAGCAACCAAAAAAAAGCATACAAATAAATAAATAGCATCCAAAAGATATAAACTCGAAAAAGACAAAAGTCCCATGAGTCCCAAGAAATTATGTTGAATGTGCAAATATATTTTTCAGTGTTGCCTGTGGGAAGTCACCAAAAAAAGGAACGTCCAGCCAAGATGTAGATCAGGGGTGCCCAACCAGTGGCCCGGGGGCCACATGTGGCCCTTGGAGCCCTCTGATGTGGCCCACAACCTCCTATTCCGAGATTGCGGGTTGGCAAGCCCAGATTGCAGGTTGCCTACCCACCATGCCAGACAATTAATGTTCTGAATGAAGCCAGCAGTAGAAGAAGCAAGCCATTGCAGAGCAGAGCCGCATAAGCCAATGCTTACTGTATAGCACCAGCTCCTGTCATAGGTGGAGTGATACCAAATACACCCTGCCTGGGATAGTAAGTTTATTACTAAAATCACAGTGTATGTATGGACATATCTGTTCTGCAGTGGTTACTTGGCTGCTTTTAAACTGATCCGCAGGTGTAGCGCAGTGTACCTGCAGCTTACCTGCACTGAGCCATAGACTTTTGGTTTTACCTGTGGGTTTGGTGCACTTTCAGAAAGGGCACCACACCTGCAGGATATGATAGAATTCTATGGCAAAGTACAGCTAACGTGCAGGAAAGCCACAGGTACGGGTACACCGCAGACCATCAGTGTAATAGTAGCCTTAGCCCTTGTACACACGGTCGGATAATCCGTCGGAATGTGTCCTATCGGACCATGTTGTCGGATAATCCGACTGTGTGTGGTATGCATCGGACTGATTCCATCGGAATATCCGTCGGACCCAATTTTCCAACATGTTGGAAATATTTTCAGACCAACTGGTTCGATCGGACATACTCCGATCATGTGTAGAGAATTTTGATCGGACCAAGTGCCACACATGCTCAGATCAAATTCCTACATGAAAGCTATTGGCTACTAGTCCCATCGTAACGAAATTACATCATCACGTTCTGAAAGATCGGATTTTTCGACAACTTAGTCCGACCGTGTGTATGCAACAGTTTCGGGCAAGATCCGACAGGCAAAATCCGACAGACAAAATCCAAAGGATTTGGTTGGCAGAATGTCCGACCGTGTGTACAGGGGCTAAGGACCCTTTAACATGATCTGTCTGACCCAATCCATTCACCTCTATGGAGCGGCAGATGTAAACAGACTTGTGACCGTTTACACTTGCCTCCTTCCAATCCGATCTGCTAAAAATTAAAAGTGGATCCGTCCCCTTCCATCTGATCAGATGAGGGCCCATAGAGTAGAGTGGGCTGTGTCTGTGTCCGCTTTGCATACGCAGAGTGGATGGAGAACTGTCATCTGCTCCTTGTGGCCAACGACTGGTTACTAAGTCGCTTAAGTCGCTTAACTGGCCCTCACTCTTCAAAAGGTTGGTCACCCCTGATGTAGATCCTCTGGGAATCTCACCAAGAAATAAACCCAGTGTTCTCTCCAGACGTCATCACCAGTGTATAAAAACGAGAGAAAATCAGCTGGTTACGAAATGTCCATGACCATCACTATCACAGCAAATGGTCATAGAGCGCTTTTAGGGTTAATATAGCTAACTCCCGGACAATGGATCACCACTTCACCAGACCGACCACCATGATGACAATCATGAAACAAAAGGTAGGAAGCAATCCCATAGTATAAAAAACCTAATTAAAAGGCTTTATTAAACACAAAACCATATGTACTTAGAAGATCTGTGAGTCAAATAGTTTTCTGAGAACATATAGTTCATGTGGAAAGCATTCCTGCTAGCAATCCTGGATTTGTCCCCATTAGGGATGAGCTTGGTGTTCGAGTCGAACGCACGTTCAACTCGAACACCGGCTGTATGCCCGTTCGGCGAAGCCAGAACTCTGTGGGTCGTTTGCTCCAAATTCGTGTGACACTCACGGCCCACAATGCACTGCGCCATCGCAGTGCATTGTTGGCTCATGATTGGCCAAGCATGCACTGTGACCCCGCATGCTTGGCCAATCACAGCGCCGGCAGCGAGGAGAGCCATAATCCTGCCTGTGGCCAATTATAGCTCAGGGGGTTTATTACGCTCCCCACACTATATAAGACCGCCAGCGGGGCGGCCTTGTGTAGTGTTTCTGGCGTCTGCAGAAGTTAGTGGGTGTTGTGTGCCTCCAGCACGGCACAGTATACACCTGTATCTAACCTTTATTACTGGTGTTCTACAATAAAGGCATCTGCAGGAGTTAGTGGGTGTTTTGTGCCTCCAGCACAGCACAGTATACACCTGTATCTAACCTTTATTGCTGGTGTTCTACAATAAAGGCATCTGCAGGAGTTATGGGTGTTGTGTGTCTCCAGCACAGCACACTATACACCTGTATTTACCCTTTATTGCCGGAGTTCTCTAATACAGCCATGTGCATGATTTAGTGGGTGTTGTGTACCTCCAGCACAGCACAATATACACCTGTATCTATACGTTATTGCTGGTGTTCTCTAATACAGCCATCTGCAGGAGTTAGTGGGTGTTGTGTGCCTCCAGCACAGCACAATATACACCTGTATCTACCCTTTATTGCTGGTGTTCTATAATAAAAGCATCTGCAAGAGTTAGTGGGTGTTGTGTGCCTCCAGCACAGCACACTATACAACTGTATCTACCCTTTATTGCTGTTGTTCTCTAATACAGCCATATGCAGGAGTTAGTGGGTGTTGTGTGCCTCCAGCACAGCACAATATACACCTGTATCTACCCTTTATTGCTGGTGTTCTCTAATAAAGCCATCTGCAAGAGTTAGTGGGTGTTGTGTGCCTCCAGCACAGTATACACCTGTATCTACCCTTTATTGCTGGTGTTCTCTAATACAGCCATGTGCAGGAGTTAGTGGGTGTTGTGTGCCTCCAGCACAGCACAATATACACCTGTATCTACCCTTTATTGCTGGTGTTCTCTAATACAGCCATCTGCAGGAGTTAGTGGGTGTTGTGTGCCTCCAGCACAGTATACACCTGTATCTACCCTTTGTTGCTGGTGTTCTATCATACAGGCATCTGCAGTAGTTAGTGGATGTTGTGTTCCTCCAGCACAGTATACACCTTTATCTACCCTTTGTTGCTGGTGTTCTATCATACAGGCATCTGCAGGAGTTAGTGGGTGTTTTGTGCCTCCAGCACAATATACACTACCCAATTGCTGGTTTTCCCATCTCCCTGCAGACCATTACTATGTCTGGAAGGCCAACAAGGAGAGGCAGACAGTCACGAGCCAATAAAAGAGGGCAAGCAGGCTCTGTGTCTAGAGACAACAGTGCTGGTCGTGGACGCGGTGTATCATCATCAGCACATGGCCATGGGACAGGCTTGTCCTTATTTTCGGCAGCTGGACGTGTTGAGCCACATCATGCCAAAGACTTGGTAGAGTAGATGACCAAGCCCTCTTCATCCTCCTCATCCTCTCTCACCCAAGCTCAGGGTACTAGCAAAGCAGCAGCCAATGCATCCTCTTCCCTCATCCCAATGTCATCATCAGTCACTCCTTCCCTAGACCCACCATGTCCTCCTGAGGAGTCCCCCAAATTGTTTGATCAAAATGTTGGGTACATGCTCCAGGAGGATTCCCAGTGTTTTGAAGGCTCTGATGATGATACTCAGCTAGAGGAAGGCAGTAAAATGAACGCAGAGAGAGGGGATGCTCAAGAAGGACAGCAGCTGCAGCATACTGCCAGGTTTGCTCCAGTGATGAAGAGGGAGTGGGTTATGAGGTCACTGACTCCATGTGGGTGCCTGATAGGAGAGAGGAGGAGGAGGGGGAGGCACATCTACAACGAGGCAGGATGTCCTCCCGGGGCCAGCTTAGGGGCAGCACACCGACTGAATCACACCACAGAGCTCCGCCTGTGCAGGGCGCTGCCTCTGTGCGTTATTCCAAAAGTTCTTTGGTGTGGGCCTTTTTTGAGAAGAGTGCATCAGATTGCACCACTGCTATTTGCAACATATGTCTCAAGCATATCTTGCATGGCCAAAACATTAGCCGCTTGGGCACCACATGCTTGACCAAACATATGTTGACCTACCATGCAGCTCATTGGCAAGCGTACCTCAAAGACCCACACGAAAGAACAAAGCGGACCTCTCCTTGCTCCTCATCAGCTGGGATCTCCAACCCCACTAGACCTTCAGTCCTCTCTGAAACCTGCACTGAGAGGAATGAAGGTGTAGAATTAGGTGTGTCACAGCCAAGTGCTTGCGGGCACTCTGCTAGCAGTACACCCACGTCCGATTATAGCAGGCAAATATCCCTGCCCCAGCTGCTGGACAGTCAAAAGAAGTTCACTCCCAGCCATCCACATGCCCAGCAGTTGAATGCTAGCTTGGCTAAATTGCTAGCACTTCAACTGCTGCCTTTTCAGTTGGTAGACTCTGCCCCCTTCCATGAGTTTGTGCAATGTGCAGTTCTTCAGTGGCAGGTCCCCAAACACCACGCTCTCTACCAGCATGTGGAAGGCAATGTCCTTGCCTCACTGGACAGGGCGGTCAGCGGTAAGGTGCATATTACTGCTGACTCAGGTCCAGCAGGCATGGACAGGGACGTTACCTATCTTTCACGGCCCACTGGGTCACTCTTCTGGCAGCCGGGAAGGATACAGGACAAGGTGCAGTAGCGTTGGAGGTTGTTGGTCAGCCACCACGCCTCCAAAATGCTACTACTGTTTGTGACACACCTCTCTCCTCCACCCCCTCCTCTACTTCTTCCTCCATGGCCTCTTCCAGTGCTCTGTCCTCGGAACCAGGGGTGATCCGTAGGCATTTAAGGGGTAAAGCAAGTATGCAGGCAAAAAGATGCCATGCCGTGCTTGTGCTGGTTTGTTTGGGTGACAGGAGCCACACTGGGGCAGATATTTTGTCAGCTCTGCAGGGGCAGGCAGAGAGGTGGTTGACGCCACGCCAGCTTAAGCCAGGAATGGTGGTTTGCAACAATGGAACCAACCTCCTCTCTGCCCTACGACAGGGACAACTGACCCCTGTGCCTTGTGTGGCTCACATCCTTAACCTGGTGGTGCAGCGGTTCTTTGGCAGGTACCCGGGCTTACAGGATGTCCTGAAGCAGACCAGGAAAGTCTGTGTGCATTTCCACCGATCATTTAATGCCAGTGCTCGGTTGGCTGAGCTCCAAAAGGAGTTGAACCTGCCCAAGAACAGCTTTATATGTGACATGCCCACCAGGTGGAACTGAACGTTGGCCATGCTGCAGAGGCTGCACATGCAGCAGAGGGCCATCAATGAGTACCTGTGCAACTACGGCACCAGGACAGGGTCAGGAGAGCTCGTATTTTTTCTCCATGCCAGTTTGGACATAATCAGGGATGCATGCACTGTCCTGTCACCGTTTGAGGAGGCCACAAGGATGGTGAACAGTGACAGTGCATGCATCAGTGACACTGTACCTCTTGTCCACCTGTTGGAGCATACGCTGCATGGAATAATGGACAGGGCACTTGAGGCAGAACAGAGGCAGGAAGAGGAGGACTTCCTAGCCTCTCAAGGACCCCTTTATCCAGACAGTGTTCCTGCTGTCCCACCCATCACACAGGAAGAGGACGAGGAGGAGGAGGAGGAGGAGGAGGAGGATTGTGTCAGCATGGAGGTGGAGGCTGGTACTCAGCATCCACAGCAGCAGTCTTGTAGGGATGATTTACAGTCCCAAGAAACCTGTGGACTTGTACGTGGCTGGGAGGAGGTGGCTTCGGATCATGTTGTCTTTAGTGACTCAGAGGACTCCGGACCGAATGCCTCAGCTAACCTACGCTGCATGGCCTCCCTGATCCTGCAAAGCCTGAGGAAGAATCCTCGTATTCTTCGGATCAAGGAGAAGGACCATTACTGGCTGGCCACTCTCCTTGATCCACTATACAAGGGTAAGGTTGTGGACCTTATCTTGCCATCGCAGAGGGAGCAGAGGATGAGACATCTCCGGGAGGCCTTGCAGAAAGGTCTGTGCAACGTGTTCCCAGAGACTGGGAGGTTACAAACTCCTGGTCCTGGACAACGTGTTGCTGAGGCTTCGGTCAGTCACAGAAGGAGCGGTGGAGAAGGTGGCCATCTGACCGATGCGTTCAGACAATTTTTTAGTCTGCAGCCCCAAGGTATGATCGCTTCCAGCAACCATCGCCAGCGTTTGATTTACATGGACACCTTTCCCACCGAAAATCCTCTGGCTTACTGGGTCTTGAGGATGGATCACTGGCCAGAGCTTGCACAGTATGCAATTGAGCTACTGGCCTGTCCTGCATCCAACGTTCTTTCGGGAACGCACCTTCAGTGCTGCTGGTGGCTTTGTAACCGATCACAGGGTGCGCCTGTCCACCGACTCAGTTGATCGACTGACCTTCATAAAGATGAATCAGTCTTGGATCACCACCAGCTACCAAGCACCTGAAGCTGATGTAACTGAATTTTTTTTGGAAATGTCACATCCCTTCAAGACTGCCTATGCTGATGCTGAGTGACTGTCCTGTTATGTTGACTGACTATCCTCTTCGTCCTCAATGATCCCGCTGATATCTTGGAAGAACATTTTTGGTTCTGGGTGATGCCACCAGCCCAATTTTTCGGCCCCTGTTTAACAGGGGCGTTTAATTACAATTTTTGATGCAATGCTTTGCAGCAGGGCTCATTCCTGCACTCCAAATAGAGTATATGGTAGAGGTTGCAGTGTTGTGGCACCAGCAAGCAGTGCCTAAGGCCCAATTTTTCAGCCCCTGTTTAACAGGGACATGTAATTACAATTCTTGTTATAATATTTTGCAGCAGGGCCCCTTCCTGTGCCCACTGAGAGTAACTGTGAGGACTTATAGTGTTGTGGCACCAGCACCACAACCAACAAAGGCCCAATTTTTCTACCACTGTTCAACAATGGCATGTAATTACAATTCTTGATATAATCGTTCACAGCAGGGCGCTCCAGTGCCCACCAAGAGTCACTGTGAGGGCTTACAGTGTTGTGGCAACACCAACACCTTAGGCCCCCATTTCTGCAGAGCATATAGGGCAGGCCCCTACTTTCAAACATCCAACTTACAAACGTCTCCTACTTGTAAACGGAAGGAGACAACAGGAAGTGAGATGAAAAAAGATGGATGGCAAAAAAAATAATTATACAGGGGTGATAACCCTTCCCTATGTTTTCCAAAAATTTTAAAAATTGATTTTTTGACTGTAGCTACCCTTTAAAAATGTACCAGTTCAAATTTACAAACAGATTCTACTTAACACAACAAATCTACACAGTCCCTGTCTTGTTTGCACCGCCTGTATACTGCTGTTCTGAGTATATAGGGCCTGGGGGCCCCACGCCTTTCCCTTTTTTTAATTTGGGTACGGGGTTCCCCTTAATATCCGTACAAGACCCAAAAGGGCTGGTAATGGGCAGGGGAGGCTACCCATGCCATTTTTCTCAGTGATTTTCATCCATATTGCCGGAACCACATATTACATTAAAACCGCAAGCAGTTTTAAATTACTTTTTTTCCGTTAAATGTCATTTTGTGCAGGGACTGTTCTAAACACGGGAAACATGTGGCACTTCACAGGCATACTATAGACACCCCCCAGGCACGATATTTAAAGGAATATTTCACTTTTTTTTTTTCACTTTAACCGTCATTAAAATCAATGCTCCCGAAAAAACTGCAGTTTTTATAAATAATTTTGGCATTGACCAATGTCCCCTGGGGGACTTTTAGTGTATTTTAGTAGACTAAAATGTCCTACATTTCAATCAACTAAAATCAAATAGGTTTGGTTAAACTGTAATAAATTATTTAGGAATTTCTCTAGAATTTCCAAACTCATTATATACTCCTGGAGTAAAAAAAAAATCTAATATCATGTTATTATTTATGGTATTAAGGTCTGAACAAACTACATGCTCTGGACGGTGGTCTGAGGGGGCCTGTATTTCACACAGTGCTCTGGACGGTGGTCTAAGGAGGATGGTAAAGCAAACAGCGCACTGGACGGTGGTCTGAGGAAACCTGTAATGCACACAATGCTCTGGACGGTGGTCTAAGGTGGCCTGTAATGCACAGTGCTCTGGACAGTGGTCTAAGGAGGCCTGTAATGCACACAGTCCTCTGGACAGTGGTCTTTGGAGTCCTGTAATGCACACAGTGCTCTGGACGGTGGTCTTTGGAGGTCTGTAATGCACACAGTGCTCTGGACAGTGATCTAAGGAGGCCTGTAATGCACACAGTGCTCTGGACAGGGGTCTGAGGAGACCTGTAATACACAGTGCTCTGGACAGTGGTCTGAGGAGGCCTGTAATGCACACAGTGGTCTTTGGAGGTCTGTAATGCACACAGTGCTCTGGACAGGGGTCTGAGGAGACCTGTAATACACAGTGCTCTGGACAGTGGTCTGAGGAGACCTGTAATGCACACAATGCTCTGAACTCTGGTCTGAGGAGGTCTGTAATGCACAGTGCTCTGGACAGTGGTCTAAGGAGGCCTGTAATGCACACAGTCCTCTGGACAGTGGTCTTTGGAGGCCTGTAATGCACATAGTGCTCTGGACGGTGGTCTTTGGAGGTCTGTAATGCACATAGTGCTCTGGACAGTGATCTAAGGAGGCCTGTAATGCACACAGTGCTCGGGACAGGGGTCTGAGGAGACCTGTAATATACAGTGCTCTGGACAGTGGTCTGAGGAGGCCTGTAATGCACACAGTGGTCTTTGGAGGTCTGTAATGCACACAGTGCTCTGGACAGGGGTCTGAGGAGACCTGTAATACACAGTGCTCTGGACAGTGGTCTGAGGAGACCTGTAATGCACACAATGCTCTGAACTGTGGTCTGAGGAGGTCTGTAATGCACATAGTCCTCTGGACAGTGGTCTGAAAGGACCTGTAATACACACAGTGCTCTGGATAGTGGTCTAAGGAGGCCTGTAAATGCTGCACAATGATTTGGACAGTGGTCCAAGGGGGCCTTCAATGTATACAGTGCTCTGGACAGTGGTCTGAGGAGACCCGTAATACACAGTGCTCTGGACAGTGGTCTAAGGAGGTCTGTAATGCACACAGTGCTCTGGACAGTGGTTTAAGGAGACCTGTAAATGTGGCACAATAATTTGGATGGTCTGAAGAGGCCTGTAATCCTACACAGCGCTCTGGATGGTCTGCGGAGGCCTGTAATGCTGCACAGTGCTCTGGCTGGTGGTCTGAGGAGGCCTGTGATGCTGCACAATGCTATGGACGGTGGTCTGAGGAGGCCTGTAATGCACACAGTGCTCTGGACAGTGGCTTAAGGAGGCCTGTAAATGCTGCACAATGATCTGTATGGTCTAAAGAGGCCTGCAATACTACACAGTGCTCTGGATGGTCTGAGGAGGCCTGTAATGCTGCACAGTGGCCTGGACAGTGGTCTGAGAAGGCCTGTAATGCACAGTGCTCAGGACAGTCTCAGGAGGCATGTAATGCACAGTGATCTGGAAGTTCGGGAGGCCTGTAAATACTGCACAGTGCTTCAGATGGTAGTCTGAGGTGGCCTGTAATGCACACAGAGCACTGGGGCTTGGTATCACAGGTCTTTTTGGAGCTAACAGCTATGGACGAGGGTATACCTAAGTGCAAAGACTTGGTTTGTAGAATGAGAACACAGATTATGCTTTTCTACAAATATTTTGCAACACCAGCACGCCACCTTTTTTCTGAAGGTGTCAGCAATACCAACTGGTGCTTTGCAGAAGCTGGATTGTGACCTGACAATTGTGGTAGGTGGTTGGTTTGCCCCAGGAGGAACTGTCTCAGTATTTGTTGCTTGGTTCACTTCTCCTTCAAACACCATTTTTTGAAGACTTGCAGGAATGCTTGAGAGGGTTTTAGGTAAACACAATAGCATACAACTTTGAGGCTCAGGATTCATGAATAATTTTAATTCAAAGCATTAAATTGTTTCAGTCTAGCCTTCTTCTTTTTTTTTTCTTTTTTTTTAGAAGCCTGGTCACTATTTTAGCGTAAACACCAGAACTGCCCCCTAGCGACAGCTGATGGAGCATTCAAAAAATAGGCCAGATGCCTTCAGAATATGAAGCAAATATGGGAATACTATGCTGGACTAGTGAGTGGTGCACTGCTCAGGATAGCAGCGGGCAACCTTGCGTTATCCAGAGACAGGACAAAGAATAAGATAACAGTAAGGCCGCGTACACACGGGCGGACTGTTCGCCCAACTTTGTTCGTCAAACAATACGACAAACAGTCCGCTCAAAATTTGCATGAACGGACTTGACCACACACGATGAACGAACAGTCCGCTGAAACCGTGCGCGATGACGTCTACAGCACGTACGACGGGACTAGAAAAACGACGTCCTATACACTGCAATGCAACCTTCCGCCGTGTAAATCTTTTCTGAGCATGCGTGAAACTTAGTTTGTCGAACAAGCCTACACACGAGCGGACTGTCCGCTGAAACCAAGTTTCAGCGGACAAAACCAAGTTTCAGCGGACTGTCTTACGGGAATTCCGAAAAACTTTGTTCGTCAGACTGTCCGCTGAAACTGTCCGCTGATGCCCGCACACGAGCGGACTGTCCGCTGAAACACTGTTCAGCGGACAAAGTTGGGCGAACAGTCCGCCCCGTGTGTACGCGGCCTAATAGCTGAATTTTACTGGATGCAAAAAAAATACAACATAAACTTATGGTTGCATCTCTGTGGTGCACTTAAAAAATGACAAGACCTCTAAACGCAATTTAAAGTGATTGTAAAGTCTCGTTTTAACCGTTTCCCGACCGGCGCACGACGATGTACATCGGCAGAATGGCACGGACAGGCAAATTGGCGTATGGGTACATCCATTTAAAATTGCCGACGTGCCATTCCATGCAGGCCGCCGGCAGCGTGAGCGCGAGCCGGTCAGGACCCCCGTGAGTCCGGCCGCGGACTCGATCACCGTGGGGATGCCCGCGTCCGTCTCACGGGGAGGGAGAACGGGGAGATGCCGAGGTAAACAGCATCTCCCTGTTCTACCTAGCAACAAGTGACACTGATCTCTGCTCCGTGTGATTGCAGCAGAGATCATTGATCTGTAAATCACAGCCACGCCCCCCCCCACAGTTAGAAAAATGCCCCAAGACACACTTAACCCCTACACTACCACCTCCTGGTTAACCCCTTCACTGCCAGTGTCATTTACACAGGAATCAGTGCATTTGTAGAGCACTGATTGCTGTATAAATGACAATAGTCCCAAAAATGTGTCAAAAATGTCCGATGTGTCCGCCACAATGTCGCAGTCACAATAATAATCACTGATCGCCGCCATTACTACAAAAAAAAAATATTAATAAAAATGCCATAAAACTGTCCCCTATTTTGTAAACGCTATAACTTTTGCGCCAACCAATCAATAATCGCTTATTGCTATTTTTTTAACCAAAAATATGTAGAAGAATACGTATCGGCCTAAACTGAGGGAAAAATTTTTTTTTTATATATTTTTTGGGGATATTTATTATAACAAAAAGTAAAAAATAATGTGTTTTTTTCAAAATTGTCGCTCTATTTTTTTTTAAAGCGCAAAAAATAAAAACCGCAGGAATGATCAAATAGCACCAAAAGAAAGCTCTATTTGTGGGAAAAAAAGGACATCAGTTTTGTTTGGAAGCCACGTCGCCACGACCGCACAATTGTCAGTTAAAGCGACGCAGTGCCGAATCGCAAAAAGTGCTCTGGTCTTAAGCCAGCAAAATGGTCCGGGGCTGAAAGTGGTTAAAAAAACATAAAAAAACAAACAAACAAGTTATACTTACCTCCTCTGTGCAGTTGGTTTTGCACATAGTGGCCCTGATTCTTGGGTTCCTCTTCGCTGCTCTTGGCCCCTCCCTACTTTTGAGTGCCCCCCACACCAAGCAGGCTGCTATGGGGGCAACCAAGCCTTAGAAAGGCTTCAGCTCTGGGTGTCCATTCAGACACGGAGCTGCATTTCGGCCCCACCCGCTCTCTCTCCTGATTGGCTAACTGACTTTGACAGCAGCAGGAGCCAATGGCAGCGCCGCTGCTGTGTCTCAGCCAATCAGGAGGGAGAGTCGAAGGAGTCCTGGACATCCCTGGATAGAGATGGGGCTCAGGTAAGTATTGGGGGGAGGGGCTGCTGCACACAGAAGGATTTTTATCTTAAGGCATAGAATGCACCTTCTGCCTTTACAACCCCTTTAAGCTCTTGCATAGGGCCTTTATTCCAGCTTTCATGGACTCTGCAACCCCCTTACTGGCTACTTATTCCTGGTGTGGGGCCAGGAGACCTACTTTATCACAATGCTTCTGGAAGTGCACAGTGATCTGTTCCGTCTGGGACCAAATATTGCAGTATATATTTGCGGTTACAGCGATCTCCCCACCCAAGGACCTCCTCCTTTGCCTTTTTTGGTCATGCAGGCCAACAGGCTCCCCTTTGATTATTATTTATTTTTACTGAATGAAATGGATTCATTTACTGTAGTGTTTACTATTGTAATTAGCTGTGATCACCCATAGTTAATCGCATGATACAGATGGGCTTTGATAGGTCCTGTCTGTACCATAGGATCACTGTGACCGTCACAGAAATCAACACAATAGTACACAATGACTGGCATGAAACCCACAATCATTTCACTCATCTCTGTTTTTCTGTTCACTTGGAGACATATTTTCCCAGTTTGTAGTCAGTAATTGGTACACTTCCTCCCATTTCAGCCTTTTTATGACCGAATCTGAGTATCCCGGGCATTCAGGTTCCCAGGTCATGCACCAAGGCTATAATAGTCTCATGAGAGAGATCTCCATCGCTTCTCTCTCTATTTGTACCCTTCCTGCAACTTCCTGGGTCATTCCCAGGTATCCCTTGTGAGTCCGATGTGCTTCCTGTTGTTTTTCTTCTATTCCTTGCTGCTGCTATCGGTGGGTGAAATTGCAGAAATGTTACTGCGCCTACCCCAATAAAATCCATTCACTAAGTTACCAACCATAATACAGTAAATATGCATGAAAAAGTGCATACACGCAACATTATAGGCATAAGTAAATCAACATACAGTAAACAGTGCACAATTAATCATAGAAAAGTAACATCAGGGAAAGATCTAGTAGTCTATCGGGTCCCCCTATTTTGTTATTTTTTGTTTTGTTTTTTTACTTATTAGCTTTTTTGTCTGAGTATAGATCTGTTTGTCCCAAGCATGTTTGAAGCCACTTACTGCTGACTGTCTCACTACCTCTTCTGGAGGTCTACTCCAAGCAGCAACTACCCTTCCAGTAAAATGTTACTTTCTAAGATGAGTTTGGAACTTTCCACCAGTTAGTTTGAGGTCGTGTCCCCGAGTTCTTGATTTTGGTTTCATGTTGAAAAAAAAAACTGTCTTCCTGAACTTCATTCACCCCCGTGATGTATTTAAAGATTTCAGTCATGTCTCCCCTGTCCCTTCTTTCCTCCAGACCAGTGGCGGCTGGTGCTCAATACTTTGGGGGAGACGGGCGGGGATGGGGCCATCAGAGGCCTCCCTACATTTGAAAAAAATAAAAATAAAAAAAATAAAATGTCCCTCTAAGAGCTATGGGCAATGACTTGGAGACAGGTGGGGGGCTGGGGGCTATCTTCCCCTCACTCGTCTCCATGTCAGGCCAGGGACAGGTCCGGATCGCCGTTACCGACCTGGCTCCTAACTTTTTTTAGCTGGCTCCTAGATTCCAAGCAAATTTGTCAAGCCCTGAGTTAAAATAAAATGTATTAAAAGCTACATTATAAATAAAAACTATGCCTTTCAAAGGGACCAGTATATCGCACCATCTAGTGGACAGAAGCTATATTGCACCCTAGCTGTTTAGTAAACACTAATGAAATATTCCATATAGAATTCAATATTCTATCCCCTATGTGTCATAGTCCGCATGTCATATATCAGCCTGGGTTCTTGTTGACTAAGAGATTTTATCTTATTATTTCCTCCCCAATGTCTCTCGTATTTTTTAAGAGCCAAAAACTGTAACGTTGATGAGTCCCTGTTGTGATGTGAAGGAAAATAATGCTTGGAAACACTTAAAGAGGAAGTAAACCCTGATGAGTTTACTTCCTCTTTCATTCCCTGCAAAGGCAAAGCATAATGGACTACTATGCATCGTATCGCATCGCATAGTAGTCCATTATGTGTCACTTACCTGACACAGGAGCCAGCGAAGTCGCCGCTGTCCCCTGTAGTCCGCCGCATCCATCTTGTTGGTGGGGTCTCGCAGCTCCGCCGCTGTCATTCGGCGAAGCCGCAAAGACGTCACTCCCGCGCATGTGCATGAGAGTCGACACGCGCGGCAGCTCCATTCTTGGAAATGCCGCGCTCAGTGCGCCTGCGCGCCGCTGTCTACGGCGCATGCGCCATAGACAGCGGTGCCCGTTTTCGGGCAAATATCTCCTAAACCATATAGGTTTAGGAGATATTGCTTGAACCTACAGGTAAGCCTTAATCTAGGCTTACCTGTAGGTCAAAGTGGTTTTTAAGGGTTTACAACCACTTTAAAACCCAGTAGATATATTGTAACATGAAAAGTATGAAGAACCTCTATTGTGGGATTTTCAAGGCAATGAAAAAATTATTATTTTTTTGAATAAAAATTAATTTATTATACAATCTTCATAGAAAAAGTTCCATTGACAATTCAAACATATTACTTATAGATACTAAAACATTGTACGTTGAAAAAAGAGATAAAGCGATACTGTCCGCTGTGTCATTCAGAAACAAACCAGATCAAACTAGTGTTGACGAATAAGTGGTCGATCCAACGCGTTTCAATTGGTATTAAATAAAATCTTCATCAGGGATATTGTATGACTATCTACAGGGAATCAAAGATATAGTATTTAGAAATGACATATAGAAATCATAATCAATACAAATAGATATTTATCCATGAGTATGCAAGATGATGATTTACTTTTTCAATACATAGACAAACAAATAGCAGATGCATTCCCCATGACAAAACAAGGACGGTCCTAAAAACACATAGTGTACCCTTCATCCTCTACAGGACGGCCGGATATAATGAATGCAAAACGTTTGGCACTCAAAAAGGTATAGCCCAGGTGCTGTGTAAAATACAATATGATAATCAGGGAAAAGGAAGGAATTTTTCTGCAATCAACAATAATAAAGTACTTAAAGCGGTAGTAAACCCGCAAATTTTATTTTTTATTTTTTAAACCTGCAAAGCAAAAGGCAAAATGAGCTAGTATGCACTGCATACTAGCTCATTATGAAATACTTACCTTAGAACGAGGCCCCGACATCTGGCCCGATCCACGCAGAGGGAGCCGACATGCTCCCTAAGCGTTTCTTCCGGGTATCGCGGCTCTGGCGCTGTGAGTGGCCAGAGCCGCGATATCGTCACTCCCGCGCATGCACGCGGGAGATTTCATTCCGGCCGGCCGGCCACTGCCGGATTTTCAGGCAGAGAATCCCCTTGTGCGCATGCGCCGCTGCAGTCAATCCAAAGACATGCAGGTAGGTTAATTGGCTTCTGTCCAAAATTGGCCCTAGTATATGAATGGGGAACTTGGATTGTGGGGACCAATGTGAGTATACAATCTACAGGGAGAGGGACAATTGTGGACACTCACTCAGGTTGAACTGGATGGACTGGTGTCTTTATTCAACCTTACTAACTATGAAACTATGAAACTATACCGAGGGGAATATCTCCTAAACCGTACAGGTTTAGGAGATATTATTTTTACCTACAGGTAAGCCTTATTATAGGCTTTCCTGTAGGTAAAAGTTAAAAAATTGAGTATACAACCACTTTAATTAATCAACAAGGTGCATATATGATAATCAAAGGTGAGTATAGTCCATGACTATCAGCAGCAATTTTGATCGATAGTAACGTAGAAAGAGTCCAGGAACGATGTGACGTTATTCAGATATTCACACCATCACTATGGGGACGATTTATGGTCGAACACACCCAATGGGTAAGGTAAGTAGCCTACTTACCAACTCACCATGACCCCTTTAATTAAAAAGATAGGTCAGGTAAAGCTCGATTTGGTTTACAATGCTGGAGTCAATTTGACAAAGCCTGGAGGGCGATCTTCCTCCTAGCTTGATCAGAAAAAGATGAAAAGGGACAGGGCCATAGTGTAATTCCCTTTTATTAAAATACAAGCACAACAGCCAAATGGCCTCTTACTTTGGGGGGGTGCCTTGCCACGGCACTAGAGGAAAACGCATACATTAACACCAGGTAGGTTTGTGCAGCGGCCGTCTCTTTCGCACTGAATCGGCGTGTGCTCCACCGCCTGGAAACCATAAGCGGCCGGAAGGTGAACAGGTGACCAGGAACAGCCACGACGTACCGTTTCGTCGTATGACGTCGTCAGGAAGCGTCCTGGTCACAAGATTAGTTACGGATTTATTTACTATAGCAGAAAACCTGATTGGTCCGACTGTCACGCTCTATAGAAATCACTACCACTGCCATCTAGTGGATTTTGCAATTACTACTGTTGCAATGAAATGAGAACGGCTGCTAACAACCCACCAGACTGGCCAATGTAATCGGACCACAAATGACAACTAATTAATATACATATAAAAATATAAATATAAATTAAAAATCATGAGAATATGTATAAATGAATGAACAGAAAAAATACCGCATATAAATGAAAGCATTTAAAGCGGGGGTCCACCCTAAAGTGGAGCTTCCGCTCATTGGAATCCTCCCCCCCTCCGGCGCCACAATTGGCACCTTTCAGGGGGGAGGGGGGTGCAGGTACCTGTACAGTACAGGTATCTGCACCCACTTCCGGCGTAGATTCTGCAGAAAGGAACGCCCCTTTCCGCAGAATCTACGCCCTTTTCTGAAAGTCCCCTGCTGCCTGCTGGGAAACACACGGATCCCAGAGACAGCGGGGACCATCCTTATTGCGCAGCGCGACTCGCGCATGCGCAGTAGGGAACCGGGAAATGAAGCCGAAAGGCTCCACTTCCTGATTCCCATACCCAAGATGGCGGCGGCAGCACCCGAGAGACGATCGAGAGGTCGGCTTCGGGTGCCGACATCGCGGGCGCGCTGGGTGGGTAAGTGTCACTATTTTAAAAGTCAGCAGCTGCAGTATTTGTAGCTGCTGGCTTTAAAAAAAAAAAAAAAAACGGCGGAACTCCCGGCGGACTCCCGCTTTAAGAACTATTATATTTAAAAATTACAAAATATCTAATAGAATTTTTTTTCTCAAAATTATAAATTTTGAACAAGTTTTTATATATAAGAAAGGGGAGGAGGGGGAAAAGACTGCCCAACATGATCAATCATCGGTTAAAAAAACAGTTTTGATCAACATCTATATTTAGGCCAGCAGGATGCAACGTGTCTAAATTATATAGCCACTTGGTTTCCTTTTGGGATACTGCTTTTTTTTTTTTTACAGTGAGTGCCCCTCCAATGTTTTTTCACCTCGTCTATCCCATAGAAGGTGGCTAAAGAGGGATCCCTGTTGTGAAAAAACGCCTGAAATGATTTGACATGGCTAAGTTTTTGGAACCCATTTTTAATATTGGTTAGATGTTCGTTAATTCTAGTGCGTAGTTTGCGTGTTGTTCTGCCTACTTACTGTTTGGAACAGGAACATTCTATTACATACGTGACATTTTGTGTATCTCACGTGACCAATGGTTTGACTTTGGCTCACTGATTAGTTGCTAAAGGTTACAGCACATGATTTCTGCTTGTTGATTGGCTGCTAGAGATTACTGTGGATATGACCTCAGGGGGGCATGATATGCATATCAATGCCGCTGGCTGCCCCTATTTACATATGAATGCCAGTAATTTACACAGGGTCTGCAGGTGAGTCATCTTTACACAACAATAGGGCAGAGCTGGCCAGCATTAGTAGCAGCACTTCACACTGAGATATCGGGACACAGCACAGGACTAAAACCTCAAGGGACGAGGGAATTTAAACCAGGATAGTTGGCAAGTATGGAGCAGCTGCTTTGGGCCCCCACAACAATGACAGGGCCCAGGGCAGCTGCCCCTTTTGTCCTGCCTTAAAAACGGCCCTGGTGGCAGGTAATCCTCAACCCTGTTACAATTCCTCCTAATCATCATGTACTGTCCCTTGGGGATTGCTGAAAGCCATTTGGGATGGTGACAACTTTGGACTGGCACATAACCGTTCCTATCAGTATCTTGGAAAAACGTTTTTGTGATTGATTCTATTCTGAGTAACGGTTAGTACCAAATCCAAATAATTGATTGACATATTATTCCATGTTTCTGTGAACTTTAGTCCATATTTGTTTGCATTCATCATCTTCATGAATTCTTGTAGACTGTTTAAAGGACCCTCCCACATTATTACAATGTCATATATATATATATATAAAATAATTTTTTTTCCTCAGTCTGGGCCGATACGTATTCTTCTACATATTTTTGCTAAAAAAATCGCAATAAACGATTATTGACTGGTTTGCGCAAAATTTATAATGTTTACAAAATAAGGGATAGTTTTATGGCATTTTTATTAATAATATTTTTTTTACTAGTAATGGCGGCGATCAGCAATTTCTATTGTGACCGCGACATTATGGCGGACACATCGGACATTTTTGACTCATTTTTGACACATTTTTGACACATTTTTGACACATTTTTGGGACCATTGTCATTTATACAGCAATCAGTGCTATACAAATGCACTGATTACTATGTGCAAATGACACTGGCAGTGAAGGGGTTAACCAGGAGGTGGCAGTGTAGGGGTTAAATGTGTTCTAGGGGCGTGTTACTAATGGGGGGGCGTGGCTGTGTGTTAGTGAACACTGCTCCAATCACTGAGAGCAGATATCAGTGTCCCTTGTTGCTAGGCAGAACGGGGAGATGCTGTTTACTTCCGCATCTCCCCGTTCAGCCTCCCTGTGAGATGATTGTGGGTATCCCCGCAGCAATCGAGTCCGCGGGACCCGTGACTGGGGGGTCCCGACCGGCATGCTCTCACGCCGCCGACGGTGCGCACGCAATGGCATGGCAGCAATTTTAAATGGTCGTACCTGTACGCCAATTTGCCTGTCCGTGTCATTCTGCAGACGTACATCGTCGTGCGCCGGCCGGGAAGCGGTTAATATAATATATATATATATATAACTGCACATTGTGAACAGAATCCGCAAGGATAGGTACCCCAAGTTTTACATGGGACCTTTATGGAGCTCCCTTTATATTTACCGTGTTAACATATTTCCAATTGATCCTGTCCTTTTATACGTGATCTGAGGTTTCGATGTAACCAGACCTCCCAATGTGAGATCCTCAGTAAGGATGGGCCAGTATTTGGTAATCATTTGTTTTACTAAAAATATGTAGAGGAATACGTATCGGCCTAAACTGAGGAAAAAAATATTTTTTTTATAATTTTGGAGGATATTTATTATAGAAAAAAGTAAAAAATAATGCGTTTTTTTCAAAATTGTCACTCTTTTTTTTGTTTATAGCGCAAAAAATAAAAACCGCAGCTCTATTTGTGGGAAAAAAAGGACGTCTTTTTTTTTGTTTGGGAGCAACGACGCACGACCACGCATCTGTCAGTTAAAGCGAATTGCAAAAAGTGCTCTGGTCAAGAAGGGGGTAAATCCTTCCGGGGCTGAAGTGGTTAAAGAGTCAGGGTGGAAACTATCTGCATGCAGCAGAGTATTGCAGGCAGTTTCTTTCCTAAATAATTTACTGGTAAGTCCCTCATTTGGATCTTTTAGGATGCTGATGTCCAGGAAATTAACCTCTTTAAAATCATAATTCATTGTGAAAAAAAAAAGGTTAAAGTTGTTCTGATTCATAAGTTTCAGTCAATCCTTAAGTTCACTTTTTGGACCATCCCAAATAATGAGGACATCGTCTATATACCTCTGCCACATTACATAGATGATTATTCTCCTGACAAAAAATCTTTCTCCCACTCCCCCAGGTACAGATTGGCATATGAGGGTGCACAGCACGTCCCCATAGCCGCTCCCTGTACCTGGAGGTAGTGGGAGCCCTTAAAAAGAAAAATGTTGTGCCTCAAAAATGAAGTCCAACATTTGAAGAACTAAAAGATTCCATTTCCATTCAGTAGGGGCCCGCTGTCTAAGTACTCGACCAATGCCAAGTTTGTGCGGAATGCTATTATATAGCGTTTCCACATCGATTGTTACCAAAACCACCAGGTCCTCTATGATCTGTAAGAGATGGATTGTATCCTTTGTGTACGAAGGTAAATCCTTAAAGTGGTTGTAAACCCTTACAACACACTTTGACCTACAGGTAAGCCTAGATTAAGGCTTACCTGTAGGTCCAAGAAATATCTCCTAAACCGTGTAGGTATTTGCCGAAAGACAGGCACCGCTGTGGCGTGGCGGCTCCCGTGCACATGTGTAGGAGTGACGTCATTGCGGCTTTGCCGAATGACAGCGGCAGAGCAGCGAGACCAACCGAGAAGATGGATGCGCCAGACTACAAGGGACAGCGGTGACTTTGCTGGCTCCTGTGTCAGGTAAGTGACACATAATGGGCTACTATGCGATGCAATGCGATGCGATGCATAGTAGTCCATTATGCTTTACCTTTGCAGGGAATGAAAGCGGAAGTAAACCCCTCAGGGTTTACTTCCTCTTTAACATGTGGTCTAAGGTGTTGAACAATGATCTGGCTTATTCCTTCTGAGATAGTCATTCCCGGAAATAATGGGTCTTCCGGGTGGGTTGTATAGGTCCTTGTGCACCTTGGGGAGGGCATATAAGGTATGCAGACGGGGATGTCTCATTCGAATGAAGTCCCACGTATCTCCTGTGATGACTCCCTCGTTGAGGGCCTCATCCACAAGTGAGTAAAACTCCTGAGTGAATCTATCCACTAGGGGTGAGGAGATTTTACGATAGTATTGGGTATTGTTGAGTATCTTCTGATACATGTTCTCATAATTGCTATTGTCCATTAGGACAATATGGCCTCTCTTGTCTGATGCTTTAATTGTGATCTCAATGTTATTTTTCAAAGATTTGAGTGCATGTTTTTGTTCCAGACTTAGATCATGATGGGTGGTATCATCCTTCAATTCTTCAATTTCTCTTGTGGTTTGTCTTATAAAAAGTGCTATAGCTGGGTTTTGATTTAGGGGGGATAGCTGTGTGATTTCCTCTTAAATTTTTTGATTGGATTATCCTCAGATTCTTCCTCACTTTCCTCACTATCTAGGCTTTCCTCCCAAAGTCCGGCTAAAGATTCATTTTCTTGTAATAGCAAATGCAGATCCCGAAGGGCTCTGAAATCAGCTGCTTTCAAATTTGGAGCCACCTCCTTTCTGCTTTGTTTGGTATACAATATTTTGAATTTCTTCTGGCAAAGAGATTGATGTCTTTAATTGTTTCAAAATTGTCCGTGCTACTACCGGGACAGAAGGGTAGGGCCAATGATAATACATCATGTTCTGCTGATGTTACGATATGGGAGGACAGACTGACAACATTGAATCTTTCCTCTGGGTAGTTTTGATTACAAAGGGTTCCATTCCCAGCTGTGTCAGAGGTGATGGGGGTACCGGGGGTGCATTGTTTTTGTCTAAAAAAAAATCATCCAATTGAGTTTTTTTGTGTCCTTGGGATAGTCCCCAGATCTTTTTTGTTACCTTTACCTCGATTAGAGGAGGAACCGCTGATATTTCTGTTTTGTGCACCTTTCATTAGGTTATGCCGACCACCTCTTGCACCACGTAATTAATTAAATCTCTAAATCTGCCATAGGTTTTTTTGTTTTTCTGTTGAATTTCTCCTTCCATTTCACGATGTTTGGGAAAGGGACCCTTTCTCTTCCCAAAGAGACGGCCTGCATGCCATGGTAAAAAGATGAGCTGTAGGCAATTGCCAGCTTATAGTCTTTGGGGCATTTAAAGAGGAAGTAAACCCTGATGGGTTTACTTCCTCTTTTTTTCCCTGCAAAGGTAAAGCATAATGGACTCATCATTATGTGTCACTTACCTGACACAGGAGCCAGCGAAGTCGCCGCTGTCCCCTGTAGTCCGCCGCATCCATGTTGCTGGTGGCGTCTCGCAGCTCCGACGAATCACAGCGGCGAAGCCGCGATGACGTCACTCCCACGCATGCGCACGGGAGTCGCGTCTTGCAGCTCCGCCGCTGCCATTCGGCGAAGCCGCGATGACGTCACTCCCGCGCATGCGCACGGGAGTCGACAAATTAGGCAAATCCATTCTTGGACTTGCCGCATTTAGTGCGCCTGCGCGCCGCTGTCTACGGCGCATGCGCCGTAGACAGCGGTGCCCATTTTCGGGCAAATATCTCCTAAACCATATAGGTTTAGGAGATATTGCTTAGACCTACAGGTAAGCCTTAATCTAGGCTTACCTGTAGGTCCAAGTGGTTTGGAAGGGTTTACTTCCTCTTTAAAATCACTTTCCACCGATTTCTCTGGCAGTAGAAGGAGAAGAGCCAAGACTGTAATTGCCAGAATATTGAAGCTAGGAAAAACCAAATTACGGATTTTTTTTCTGATGCCCATTTTTGCAAGAAGACGAATGCACGGTTCTTGTGTCGGCACACCTGTAGTGTAAATCCAATGATTTGTTTGTCAGGGGTTCAGGTTGCAGCTGGGTACCGGTGAGCCTCAGTAACTGCTGTTTTTTCTTTTGTGTGTGATAAAAATACATACATACATATATATATATATATATATATATATATATATATATATATGTATGTATGTATGTATGTATATATATATATATATGTATATATATATATATATATATATATATATATATGTATATATATATATATATATATATATATATATATATATATATATATATATATATGTATATATATATATATATATATGTATATATATATATACAGTGCCTTGCGAAAGTATTCGGCCCCCTTGAACTTTTCAACCTTTTGCCACATTTCAGGCTTCAAACATAAAGATATAAAATTTTAATTTTTTGTGAAGAATCACCAACAAGTGGGACACAATTGTGAAGTGGAACGAAATCTATTGGATATTTTAAACTTTTTTAGCAAATAAAAAACTGAAAAGTGGTGCGTGCAAAATGATTCGGCCCCTTTACTTTCAGTGCAGCAAACTCACTCCAGAAGTTCAGCGAGGATCTCTGAATGATCCAATGTTGTCCTAAATGACTGATGGTGATAAATAGAATCCACCTGTGTGTAATCAAGTCTCTGTATAAATGCACCTGCTCTGTGATAGTCTCAGGGTTCTGTTGAAAGCGCAGAGAGCATCATGAAGACCAAGGAACACACCAGGCAGGTCCGTAATACTGTTGTGGAGAAGTTTAAAGCCGGATTTGGATACAAAAAGATTTCCCAAGCTTTAAACATCCCAAGGAGCACTGTGCAAGCCATCATTTTGAAATGGAAGGAATATCAGACCACTGCAAATCTACCAAGACCTGGCCGTCCCTCTAAACTTTCAGCTCAGACAAGGAGAAGACTGATCAGAGATGCAGCCAAGAGGCCCATGATCACTCTGGATGAACTGCAGAGAACTACAGCTGAGGTGGGAGAGTCTGTCCATAGGACAACAATCAGTCGTACACTGCACAAATCTGCCCTTTATGGAAGAGTGGCAAGAAGAAAGCCATTTCTCAAAGATATCCATAAAAAGTCTTGTCTAAAGTTTGCCACAAGCCACCTGGGAGACACACCAAACATGTGGAAGAAGGTGCTCTGGTCACATGAAACCAAAATCCAACTTTTTGCCCACAATGCAAAACGATATGTTTGGTGTAAAAGCAACACAGCTCATCACCCTCAACACACCATCCCCACTGTCACACATGGTGGTGGCAGCATCATGGTTTGGGCCTGCTTTTCTTCAGCAGGGACAGGGAAGATGGTTAAAATTGAGGGGAAGATGGATGCAGCCAAATACAGGACCATTCTGGATGAAAACCTGTTGGAGTCTGCAAAAGACCTGAAACTGGGACGGAGATTTATCTTCCAACAAGACAATGATCCCAAACATACAGCAAAATCTACAAAGGAATGGTTCACAAATAAACGTATCCAGGTGTTAGAATGGCCAAGTCAAAGTCCAGACCTGAATCCAATCGAGAATCTGTGGAAAGAGCTGAAAACTGCTGTTCACAAACGCTCTCCATCCAACCTCACTGAGCTCCAGCTGTTTTGCAAGGAAGAATGGGCAAGAATTTCAGTCTCTCGATGTGCAAAACTCATAGAGACACCCCAAGCGACTTGCAGCTGTAATCGCAGCAAAAGGTGGCTCTGCAAAGTATTAACGCAAGGGGGCCGAATCATTTTGCACGCCCCACTTTTCATTTTTTTATTAGTTAAAAAAGTTTTAAAAATCCAATAGATTTCGTTCCACTTCACAATTGTGTCCCACTTGTTGGTGATTCTTCACAAAAAATAAACATTTTATATCTTTATGTTTGAAGCCTGAAATGTGGCAAAAGGTTGAAAAGTTCAAGGGGGGCCGAATACTTTCACAAGGCACTGTATATATATATTAGGGCTGTGGAAATTAAAGACGAATTCCTCGATTAATCGTTCATTTTTTTTTGATTGATCAAAATTCTTTTGACCGGTACTCACCTCTCCGCCGGCTTCTGGGTCTTCAGGGAGTTCCGTCGGAGATCCGGTGACGTCACGGACATCGATGTCACCGGACTCCTCCCCCGTACTGGACTCCTCCCCCCTTCCCCAAGTGCCTCCTTCTGCTAACGAAGGGAAGGGGGAGGAGTCTGGTGATGTTGAAGCTCTGATTGAACATAACGCGTATGGGGGAGGAGCTACGCATGACGTCACCCGCTGCTGCCCTACGGAACTAACATGATTGTCGGCTTTACATGCTGTGATTTTATCATCTTTATGTGAGTAGTTTGTGTTTGAACATAAATATGAATTCTTATACTTAAGCGGTGAGCACTTAGATCTTTTCTTTCTACCCATGATCCGGTGTCCTTGCTGACATCTAAGGAGACGTGAGAGAAGTTTATGGTCCGTGTTAACCCTTTTGATACCCGCTTGCATGACCACCTGTTTGCACAGGGGTCCATGCCATAAGGTGAGAGTGATTAGTTAGACCAGAGGTAGAGGGATTGTCACCCTACTGTGGAAAAAAAAACGACTTCCGTCAGTGCTACAGTTTGAATTTAAAACGTATTTGTGTGAACTGTGAAGTTAAGTCATGGATTGTGGAAACTAACTAGTGTCGGGTGATTGTATATAGTGTATACCACATTTACCACTGACTAATGCAGACTTGCAATGCAATAAGATCAACTAAAAGTAGTTGGATCTGTATGTGCGTTATAATTAATCAAAATTAGTAGATTCATCGATTTAAAAAAAAAATCGATTAATTGAACACGAAAATTTTAATCAGTAACAGCCCTAATATATAGATATGCACACAGTATACACAAAGGCTGCATTTCAGGGAACAAGAAACTGAAAGTCAAAAAAGTTCCACTAAAGTTATTTTTACCAGACTGTAAAGGTGTGTCTAGGTTTAAAGTGATATTAAAGGTCCCCAGTTTTTTTTTTTTTTTTTTTTTTTTTAAATAACAAACATTTCATACTTACCTCCACTGTGCAGCTCGTTTTTGCACAGATTGGCCCCAATCCTCGTCTTCTGGGGTCCCTCGGCGGCTCCCCGCTGCTGATAACCCCCTCTGGGAAGCTCTCTCCCAAGGGGGGGTTACCTTGTGGGGGCGCTCCCGAGTCCATAGCCGCCAATTGCAGGCTCAGGTAAGTAAAATGGGGGGGGGGAGGGGGTTGGAAGGCTGGACACTGCAAGGTGTTTTTTTACCCTAATGCTAGGATGCAACAGGAGGGTTTACAACGCCTTTAAGTCCACAGGAATGACCATTTTTACCGTGAGCATTGCGACTGCGGTATGTGAACGCTCCCATCCACCGCCTTTGCAGCTCAAATGCAGATTTTTTGAATGCCCCCCCCAATAGCATGTTCAAACAAATCCCTTAAAGTGGGTGTAACCCTAAGCCCTCCCCCCATTCACGCCGGTGCAACTAGTCATGTGATTTGTCATGTCCAAATCGCAAGACAAGTTACACCCTATTGTCAGCAATGGAACTGTTCAAATTGTTGCGACGCCAACTTTGCTGTGCCGCACCAATTTAGGTAAAAAAAATAAAAATAAAATTCCTGCCCTCTGTGCCGTTTCTTCATTTGCAAGTGGCGCGACTGACGGCTACCCGCGCACATGCGCGGGAGTGATGCCACGCGAGTCACAGGGAAGGAAAAGGGGGCGCAGATGGAGACAGCCACCAGCAGGGACAGCGCGGGCTTCGTTTTGCAGGTAAGTGGCACATAATGGTGTAGTATGCGATACATACTAGCCCATTATGCTTTTAGTTTGCAGGGGGGAAAAAAAAAGAGGAAGTAAAAGTTAAAGAAAAGCTGGGCCACAATACAACTGCTTGTATGCTCCTTAGCTTTCGTGCAAATATTTTTGCTTTTGTCTCTGAAACATGGTGACTTTTATTATTTTTTATTATTCTTACCTGACATAACTCTGCGATGTGGTTTTGCTGCGTTGACTGTTGGGGTTTGAAGCCCTTTGTGTTGACTTTGCAGCCTTGTACTGTGCTCAATACAGCGTGTCTGAAGATCACAATAAGTGACGCACAACGTCACTTGATTTACCAGTCTGACAATTTGTATGACGTAAATAGCTTTGTCTTTGTCTTTTTTGTTCAAGTTCTTTCGTCTGATGAACACAAAAAGAAAAAGCACTCAAATTGCCTCCTCCGTAAATTGTGAAGAAATAAAGAAAAAAAAAAATTCCAAAGAAGGAAAACCTGTGGTCGGACTTTAAAGGCACAACAGACAGCAAAAACAATATACAAAAATATTAAAATAAATAAATAAAGTCGCGCTATGGACTGCCCACCCTGTAAGTGGTTAAAGTGAATTAAATGAAGCACGTGAATAGAAAAAAATTAAATAAATAAATAAGTGGGTTAGAGCTGCCGTTACCTAAACCTCCTCACCCTGAATTAGGGGGGGGGGGGTTATTGGGTTTAACCACTTCCCGACCAGCGCAAGACGATGTACGTCGACAAAATGGCACGGGCAGGCATATTGGCGTACAGGTACGTCCAATATTCGATGCCGCCCTGCCATCGGGAGCGCGCCGCCGCCGGCGCGCTCCCGCACTGGTCGGGACCCCCGTGAGTCCGGTCGCGGGACCTGTGGACTCGATCGCCGCGGGCATCCCCACGATCGTCTCACGGAGCGGCCGAATGGAGGAAATGCTGTGTAAACAACATTTCTCCATTCTGCCTAGCAACTAGTGACGCTGATCTCTGCTCCATGTGATTGGAGCAGAGATCAGTGTTCACTAAATGAAAGCCCAACCCCCCCACAGTTAGTAACACACCCCTAGGAACACTTAACCCCTACACTGCCACCCACTGGTTAACCCTTTCACTGCCAGTGTCATTTACACAGGAATCACTGCATTTATATAGCACTGATTGCTGTATAGATGACAATGGTCCCAAAAATGTGTCAAAAATGTCCGATGGGTCCCCCACAATGTCGCAGTCACAATAAAAATCGCTGATCGCCGCCATTACTAGTAAAAAAAAAATAATAAAAAATGATTAATAAAAATGCTATAAAACTATCCCTGTGTTGTAAACGCTATAACTTTTGCACAAACCAATCAATAATCGCTTATTGCGATTTTTTTTAACAAAAATATGTAGAAGAATACGTATCGGCCTAAACTGAGGGAAAAAAATGTTTTTTTAATTTTTTTTGGGGGATATTTATTATAACAAAAAGTAAAAAATAATGCGTTTTTTTCAAAATTGTCGCTCTATTTTTGTTTATAGCGCAAAAAATAAAAACCGCAGAGGTGATCAAATACCACCAAAAGAAAGCTATATTTGTGGGAAAAAAAGGACGTCAATTTTGTTTGGGAGCCACGTCGTACGGCCGCGCAATTGTCAGTTAAAGCGACGCAGTGCCGAATCGCAAAAAGTGGTCTGGTCTTTGACCAGCAAAATGGTCCGGTCTGCAAGTGGTTAAAGTCCGACCACAGGTTTTCCTTCTTTGGATTTTTTTTTCTTTATTTCTTCTTTAGTCTGATTTCACAAAAAAGAAATAAAAAAAAAAAAACGCATTCCTTCGGCAAATAGATGTTGAACAAAGTAGCAAAAATAGTTTCTCTATAGAAAGAAAATTGTGTCTGATTACTTTTCTTCAGCTATCCTCGCTAAGGCTCAGCTCACACTGGGGCGATACGGGAAACCCTGCGAATCCCGTGCTGGCTCCCGCATCGCCCCTGAATCGCCAGCAGTTCACATTGCCCTCTGCGAACCGTTGGGAGTGTCAATGCATAGTTAAAGGATTACTAAACCCTTGTTTTTTTTTGTTTTTTTTTAAATACCGTATATACTCGTGTATAAGCCGACCCGAATATAAGCCGAGGCACCTAATTTTACCACCAAAAAACTGGGAAAACTTATTTACTCGAGTATAAGCCTAGGGTGAGAAATGTGCAGCTACTGTAAGTGGAAAAGAGGGTCAACAATGCCCATTTGCAGCCTCACTGTGCCCATTTGCAGCCTCAGCTTTCAATGCAATCACTTTTTAAATGACAATTGCGCGGTCGTGCTACACTGGACCCAAACTATATTTTTATAATTTTGGTCCCACAAATAGTTTTCTTTTGGTGGGCTTTGATCACCTAGAGGATTTTTAATTTTTTTTGCAAAACAAATAAAAAAAGACCAAAATTTTTGGAAAAAAAAAAAGTTTGTCTTTATTTCTGTTATTACATTTTGTAAAAAAGTAAGTGTCCTACTTCACTGGTGGGCACTGATGGGTACTCATAGGCGACACTGAAAGGCTGCACTGATGGGTACTTATGGGTGGCACTGATAGACGGCACTACTGGGCACTGATAGGCAGCACTGATGGGCACTAAAAGGCAGCACTGATGGGAACTTTTGGGTGGCACTGATAGATGGCACTGCTGTGCACTGATAGGCAGCACTGATGGGCACTGAAAGGCAGCACTGATGGGTACTTATGGGTGGCACTGATAGATGGCACTGATGGGCACTGATAGACAGCACTGATGGGCACTGAAAGGCGGCACTGATGGGTACTTATGGGTGGCACTGATAGATGGCACTGATAGGCAGCACTGATGGGCACTGAAAGGCGGCACTGATGGGTATTTATGGCTGACACTGATAGACAGCACTGCTGGGCACTGATAGGCAGCACTGATGGGCACTGAAAGGCGGCACTGATGGGTATTTATGGCTGGCACTGATAGACGGCACTGCTGGGCACTGATAGGCAGCACTGAAAGGTAGCACTGATGGGTACTTATGGGTGGCACTGATAGATGGCACTGATGGGCACTGATAGGCAGCACTGATGGACACTGAAAGGCGGCACTGATGGGTACTTATGGCTGGCACTGATAGATGGCACTGCTGGGCACTGATAGGCAGCACTGATGGGCACTGATAGGCAGCACTGATGGGCACTGAAAGGCAGCACTGATGGCTGGCACTGATAGACTGCACTCATAGGCATCTCTGGTGGCACTGCCAGGCATTTTTATTTTCCACTGATTGGCAGCTACCTGGGCACTGATTGACATATCTCTGGTGGTCTAGGGTGGCATACCTGGTGGTCAAGTGTGGTGGCCATCCCTGGTGGTCCTGGCAGAATCCTGGCAGTCCTAGGCGGGCATCCGAGGGGGGGCTGCTCTGATAAAGCAAAACAAGCAGGATTCAAGCCTCTTGGGTGTGCAGTACTGCATTTGGCCAGAGGTGTGTGTGGGGGGGCGGTGACACTCGGAGCTGTTTCGGAGCTGTTCAAAGCCGCTTGGAAACACTCGGAAACACCCCGTTCATGAGTGTCTCTGAGCCTCTCCGAGTGCATTCGAGTGACTCTGAGTTCTTTCCGAGTGTGTCCGTATATCTCCGATGCCCCCCCCCCCAAGCTCTGGTTGAATGAATGAATGAATGATTTGTATAGCGCTACAAATGCGAACTGAATCGCCTCAAGGTTATATGCGGTACTGCATACACTAGCAGTGCTACTGGAACAGATTATCTGAGTTTCTATTATTTCCTATGGGGAAACTCGCTTTGATATACGAGTGCTTTGGATTACAAGCATTTTTCTGGAACGAATTATACTCATAATCAAAGGATCCTCTGTAATAGGGAGGGCCAAATGATACAAAAGGTAATAATTGTGGGAGATGAGCTGATGGAGAAAAGAAAAAACACTGTATTAGTTATGAGCAGCACAGGCTTCCTTAACCCCTTCAATACCGGGCACTTTCACCCCCCCCCCCCCCCCCCGCCCAGGCCAATTTTCAGCTTTCAGCGCTCTCATTGCATTTAATAATTGTGGCCGTTTTTTATAGCTTAGCGCTTTATTTATAAAATGATAGAGGCTGTCGGCTTCATGTTCTTCGTTTTACCAAATATTCTGAGCAAACTTCTGGAAAGACCTGCAGAGAGAAAGAAAGAAGTCCCTCTGGTGCCCCCGCAATCTCCATGCGAGTGTATGGTGGTGAGAGTGACAACCTCAGCCTAGGCTCCCACCAGGCCACTCCCCACAACGCATTTCGCTCCACCCTTTAGAGCTTAATCATGGGGAAACTTCTATAAAGACCTGCAGAGAGAAAGAAAGAAGTCCCTCCGGTGCCCCCGCAATCTCCATGCGAGTGTATGGTGGTGAGAGTGACAACCTCAGCCTGGGCTCTCACCAGGCCACTACCCACAACGCGTTTCGCTCCACCCCTTAGAGCTTAATCATGGGCAAACTTCTGGAAAGACCTGCAGAGAGAAAGAAAGAAGTCCCTCCGGTGCCCCCGCAATCTCCATGCGAGTCTATGGTGGTGGGAGTGACAACCTCAGCCTGGGCTCCCACCAGGCCACTCCCCACAACGCGTTTCGCTCCACCCCTTAGAGCTTAATCATGGGGAAACTTCTGGAAAGACCTGCAGAGAGAAAGAAAGAAGTCCCTCCGGTGCCCCTGCAATCTCCATGCGAGTGTATGGTGGTGAGAGTGACAACCTCAGCCTGGGCTCCCACCAGGCCACTCCCCACAACGCGTTTCGCTCCACCCCTTAGAGCTTTATCATGGGGAAACTTCTGGAAAGATCTGCAGAGAGAAAGAAAGAAGTCCCTCCGGTGCCCCCGCAATCTCCATGCGAGTGTATGGTGGTGAGAGTGACAACCTCAGCCTGGGCTCCCACCAGGCCACTCCCCACAACGCGTTTCACTCCACCCCTTAGAGCTTAATCATGAGGAAACTTCTGGAAAGATCTGTATTTGTCTGCAGGATGAAGAAGAGGACGTTACTTACGATGTTCCTGTTAAGAAAATTAAAAGAGCATGAGGCAACAGAGTAGCCATTCTTCTTTTATATAATCAAAGTTTATTGAATTTTAGAACTATAAGAGAATGGAAAGGGGAGTACAAGGCATCAATGACAAGAACAGGAATTTTACAACATACCACCAAAGCAATGGAAGATACAAGTCCACAAATGCGTGTAGGCAACCTAGGGATAGGCTGGCCTTAGCATCTGCATGACAAATTATGTCAGTAAAAGTCATTACAAAAAATATCAGTAAATTGCGGAGAACCAGTGGATAACCGTTGTGCAGGCAAAATCAATATAGATTCTATATATACGATATTGAACACCCCAATGAAAGAAAACAATACATACTTAAAAAAAAACATTCAAAAAAGGACAAAGGAAAAAACAAACTTGCAAACCTAATGCCGCGTACACACGATCTGACTTTCCGGGAAAGACTTGGTCCGGCGGACCGGAATCGGTCGGACAATTCGATCGTGTGTGGGCTCCAGCTGACTTTTTTTTTCCCCAAAATTCCGGCAGACCTAGAAATAAAACATGTTTCAAATCTATCCGACGGACTCAAGTCAGACGGACTAAAAATCGGGAAAACCGTTCGTCTGTGTGCTGGTCCGACGGACCAAATACGACGCAAGGGCAGCTATTGGCTACTGGCTATTGAACTTCCTTGTTTAATCCCGTCTTACGTCATCCACGTTCAAAACAAACGCACTTTCGAACGGACTTAGTCCGGTCCTGTGTGGCCAAGTCTCTTTCGTTCAGAAAGTTCCGTCAGACCTCCGCCGAAAGTCCGTCGGGAAGACCAGGGGCGTAACTATAGGGGGTGCAGCAGTAGCGACCGCAACCGGGCCCTGTGATGCAGGGGGCCCATGCAGCCCCCTCTACATATGGCCGGCAGCAGCATAGGCAGCTAGGGGTACCAGTGCACCATGCACACGGGTGGCTGGAGGTGGAGGGTGACTAGCAGAGCTCCATGCTCGACTATCGCACTGGCTGCTCTTTAGTTGTGCATTCCCCGCATGACCTGTGTCCTCGGCCGGCTCCTCAGAGTACCCCTCTCCTGCTCCATGCATTGCCACTCAGTCCGATGTCTGTTCTCCCCAGCCAGATGGGGCACCTAAAAATAAAAAATAAACTACTGATGCCAGTGGTGGAACTACAGGGCTCACAAAGGTCATACCTGTGACCACGCCATGGAGTTCCACCGCCGGACTCAGAGGGAAGGGCCCTGGCTGGGGTTCAGGGGGGGCCCTTCATGGTTTCTTGCATCGGGGCCCTGAAGGTTCTAGTTACGCCACTGGGGAAGACCATCGGACCTAGTCCGTCGAAAAGTCCGGTCGTGTGTACGCGGCACAAGTCCGGGGGAAGCGGGTGCAGAAAAGCGTCAGAGCTGCCAGTCTAGGCAATTACAATATCTAAGGCTGCCGTTGTGTAGGTAAATACTAATGCCGCGTACACACGACCGGACTTTCTGGCAGACTAGGTCTTCCCAACGGACTTTCGGCGGAGTTCCCACTGACTTTTCCGAACGAACGGACTTGGCCACACACACGAACGGACTAAGTCCGTTTGAAAAGTCCGTTCGTTTTGAACGTGATGACGTAAGACGGGACTAAACAAGGAAGTTCGACAGCCAGTAGCCAATAGCTTCCCTTGCGTTGTATTTGGTCCGTCGGACCAGCACACAGACAAATCGTTTTCCCGATTTTAGTCCGTCGGAATTGAGTCCGTCGGATAGATTTGAAACATGTTCTATTTCTAGGTGCGTCTGATTTTTTTTTTTATTGTTTTTTCAAAAAACGATCGGACTATCCCACACACGATCGGATTGTCCGATGGACTAATCCCTTCGGACCTAGTCTGCCGGAAAGTCCGGTCGCGTGTACGCGGCATAAGGCTGCCTTTGTGTAGGTGAATACTAAGGCATCTGGGATCTCATTGGAATAGTACATCCAACCAGGGCCGCTGTTAGAAATCATGGGGCCCCATGAGCCTTCCAGAGAGGGCCCCTCCAAACCCTGCCCCCCCCAAGGTGCAGTGGAACAGCGGCACTGACTTTACCTGCCTACACCCCAAAAATGAAATAAAAATCCCTCCTCTGCTCCCACCTCTTGGGTCCCACTGTTGAAATGATGGGGCCCAGGGAAATGTAATTTAAGTAGGAACGGGGGTGTGGTAAAAAAAAAAACCTCATTCATTTAGGCAGAAATGAAAAAAAACATTGCCCTGGGTACCCCTTGTTTAGTTGATGGGGCCTGGGTCCAGGCACTGCCTTATCAGCAGCCCCGCATCCAACCCATCTAGATTTGTCTTGTTGGTTTTTAACTGTATGTTGCCCATGGTTCTGCTTCCATCATTCTGCTTCCATCGTTCTGCTTCCATCCTTCTGCTTCCATCCTTCTGCTTCCATCCTTCTGCTTCCATTATGGCATCCACCTCTTTTTTCTAGTCACTAATGGAAGGGCAATAACTCCTTGATTCCCAGAATCTGGGAATCAAGGAGTTTGCTGCATTTGGCAAGTGGGGGGGGGGGGGGGGGGCAACACTTTTCTTATATGATGTGATGGAAGGGGGCTATCATGGAACATGGGGGGGGGTACTTTTTATATAATTCTAAGGGTCATTTTCTCAATCCATGTGGATATTTTTTAATTTCTTAATTTTCCAAAAAATCAAGACAAAAAATTACAACTCAACGTGCCTCTTACTAAATACCTTGGACTGTCTACTTTCCAAAAAGGGGTACTTTGGGGGGTATTTGTACTGTCCTGGCGTTTTTGGGCCTCAAGAAATGAGATCAGCTGTCAGTACATCAGGATTGATCAATTCTCAGGTATACAGTGGGGGATGGAAAGTATTCAGACCCCCTTACATTTTTCACTCTTTGTTATATTGCAGCCATTTGCTAAAATCATTTTAATAATTTTTTTTTCCTCATTAATGTGCACACAGCACCCCATAGTGACAGCCAACCTGACAGCACTGGAGAGGATCCGCAAGGAGGAATGGCCGAGGACCCCCAAATACAGGTGTGAGAAACTTGTTGAATCTTTTCCCAAAAAGACTCATGGCTGTATTAGATCAAAAGGGGCTTCTACCAAATACCGAGCAAAGGGTCTAAATACTGAGGACCATGTGATATTTCAGGTTTTCTTTTTTAATAAATCTGCAAAAATGTCAACAATTCTTTCTGTCACTATGGGGTGCTGTGTGTACATTAATGAGGAAAAAATGAACTTAAAAGATTTTAGCAAATGGCTGCAATATAACAAAGAGTGAACAGTTTAAGGGGGTCTGAATACTTTCCTTCCCCACTGTATATATCTCATAGTTTGTGAACTCTATAACTTTCCTACAGACTAAATAATATACATCAGGGATATGGAATTAGCGGAGCTCCAGCTGCTGCAGAACTACAAGTTCCATGAGGCACAGGGCTTATAGACATCTGTGTATGAAGTCGCAACAGAGGTTGGCCAAAGCTGCCCCCGGAGTCTCACTGACCTGCAGCTTTAAAGCTCATGCCATTTCAAGTGAAGTCGTGGAATTTCAAAATGAGATTCGCCGTGATCTGGGGCTGTATGACAATTGCGCGGTCTTGTAACATTGTAACCATATGGGCTTAGAGCTGCACGATTCTGGCCAAAATGAGAATCACGTTTTTTTTTGGCTTAGAATAAAAAGATCACGATTCTTGCGACGTAAAATCTTTCACCGTTATACGAAAAGTAATGGGCTAACATTACTGGTTCGTTTTTTTTTTTTTTTTTTATTAATTCAAGTCATTTAAAAAAAAAAAAAAATTGCATTTCAAAGACGAGGATGAGAATGAGGCTTCCAAGTAATTTTCTAGCCAAAAAAAAAAAAAAAATTTATTTTAATTTAAAACCGACAAATGTCAGAAAAAGTTTTAGTGTTTAAGTGGTTAAACTTTTTTCACTCACACACAAAGTCTTTTCCATTGACAAAATTGTTACAATGTTTCTACTTAAGTTCCACTGATAAAGAATGTTGCGATTCTTGGCAGACTGCCCAGTTTTTTTTTCTTCCTTTCTTTTGAAGGCTTCAGAAGAGCCGAGAGAATTCTTTGCATTGAAAGGATTGTGAAACACTTTAGTCGCGATCGCGATAACGATTCTTGGCCATTAATTGTGCAGCTCTAATGTCTATGGCCGCGTACACACGGGCGGATTGTCTGGCCAACTTAGTCCGCTGAACCGTGTTTCAGCGGACAATCCGCTCGTGTGTGGGCTTCAGCGGACTTTTTCAGCGGACAGTCTGGTGGACTTAGTCTTTCGGAATTTCCGTAATTTTGTCCGTCTAAACTTGGTTTCAGCGGACAATCCGCTCGTGAGTAGGCTAGTTCGACGGACTAAGTATGGCGCATGCTCAGAAAGGATTTACACGCCGAAGGTTGCATTGCAGTGTATTGGACGTCGAATTTCTAGTCCCGTCGTACGTGCTGTACACGTCATCGCGCAAGCTTTCGGCAGACTGTCTGTTCATCGTGTGTGGTCAAGTCCGTTCATTCAAAAGTTGAACGGACTGTCTGTCGGATTGTCTGACGAACTTAGTTGGGCAGACAATCCGCCCGTGTGTACGCGGCCTTTGCATGGCGCACCTGAAAATCGCCAAAAGTAGTGCTGGAACGACTTTTTCATCTATTCCTGACAATGGGGGGGGGAGGGGGGGGGCGACTCGTCATGCTATCCAGGCGTGTCGAATTGCACGACAAGCAACCCCTTCTGTGCGAACGGGGCCTCAAAGTGTAACAGAGCTAAAAGCTGAAACCTGGCATGGGCAGGAAGGTGGTGAAAGTGCCCGGTATCTAAAGTGGTTAATCGCCATACCGATTTGAGGGTATTGGGAGCCATGAAGTGAAAAAAAATACCTAATTGTATAGGGCTACGAGTATTGAGTAGGAAAGCCTGTCCCCTGCCAGCAAGCTTCAGAAAAAGGGACCTTACTCTTCATGAAAGCAGCGGTCTCTCCGCAGAGGTTCAAAAGCAACACTTTCTGATAGATTATTCCCAGGGCTGAATGGTCCCGATTCTAACCGTAGAAATGTTGGTTTTGGTGGTAATCGGCACACAAACCCAAATAATGACCACCGGAAGATATCAATCCCTGGGGCTTCAATGTCTGATGCTCTTCTATTCTGTTTATCAACCGCAATTTAATTATTGCTTTTTTTTTTTAACCGCTTCCGGACCAGCTGGCTCCTCTGCGTGAAATCACGTTACTGTACGCGATCTCGCGGGGGCCCGGATAGCGCAGGGGTGCACACAGCTGGGGATGCCGATGCTCGTGGCCAGACGGTCGTGATGACCGCTGGCCACTAGTGATCGTGAGCTGTAGACACAGAACAGGGATGAGCGCGTGTAAACTCACACTTCCCCGTTCTCTTCTGACAGGAGTGACAGATCGATGTGTTCCTATTAGCTGGGAACCACAATCCGTCACTTGCTCTAGTCACTCCCCTCACCCCTTCAGTTAGAATCACCTCCCAGGGAACACAGTTAACCCCTTCGCCGCCCCCTTAGTGTTAACCCCTTCATTGCCAGTGAAATTTTTTACAGTAATCAATGCATTTTTCATCGCACTGATCGCTGTATTCATGCGAATGGTTCAAAAAGTGTGTCAACATTATCCGATGTGTCCGCCATATTGTCGCAGTCACGATAAAAAAAAAATAAAAAAAAATCGCAGATCGCCGCCATTACTAATAAAAAAAAAATAATAAAAAATGCTACAAAACTATCCCCTGTTTTGTAGACGCTATAACGTTTCCGCAAACCAATCAGTATACGTTTATTGCGATTTTTTTTTTTTTTTAACAAAAATATGTAGAAGAATACGTATCGGCCTAAACCGAGAAAAAAAATTGTTTCTTTTATATATTTTTGGGGGATATTTATTATAGCAAAAAGTAAAAAAAAAAAAAAAATGTGTTTTTTTTTTCAAAATTGACGCTCTTTTTTTTTGGGTTTATAGCCAAAAAAATAAAAACCGCAGAGGCGATGAAATACCACCAAAGGAAAGCTCTATCTGTGGGGGGGAGGACGTCAATATTGTTTGGGTACAGAGTCTCACGACCGTGCAATTGTCAGTTAAAATCGTTGCAGCGCCGAATCGCAAAAAAAGTGCTCTGGTCAGGAAGGGGGCGGGGGGGGTAAATCCTTCCTGGGGCTGAAGCAGTTAAACGCAGGAATCCGATACCAACAAAGTACTTTCTGATTTTACTTCAAAATGTTGATTTGATTTGTTTTTTCTATCGTCTGATTCTTTAACATTTGTATTATTTGCTTCACTCTTTTCATTTTCTTCCCCCATTTTACCTAATGCTATTTTTTTGGCAGTAGTAATGGTCTTTTCCAACTTGTTCATCCACTTTGATGCATCAGTTGTATCAGTTCTGAATTTTTCACCAGAACATTCACTCATAATCAACTCTTTCACTTCAGCTTCACGGATCTCGTTTGCTTTCTTTCTTATTCCTTCTTCGACCTCTTTTACCAGATGGGCCTCGTACTTTTGCTTATGCCAGTTTTCCCGTGTTGTTTTTCCACAATCTCTACATAGGCGGTATGATGATACGAAGATTTTAAGTCCAACGAGCAGACATATACACCCGAATCCAACAATCTGCACAGGAATTAAAAAAACAAAAATTCCATTAGAGGAACATCGTCACATTGGGGGGATGTTTATTCAAAATGCAAGCGTGAGACAAAGTACTTTAAGATGTATGTCAGTGCAAAAAAACAAAAAAAAACAAAAAAAAAACACATATACTGTATATATACAGTGCTGTAAAAAGTAATTGCCTGATTACTGCCAGACCTGTTGAATCAAGAAATCACTTAGACCCCTTTCACTCTGAGGAGTTTTTCAAGCACTTTTGCATAAAAAAAAAAAAAAAAAAGTGCCTGAAAAGCTCACGAAAACTGCTTCCCATTAAAATCAAAGGATGTTTTCACTGTGGGGGCGATGCGCTGGCGGCGAGGCGAGAAACGCCATACTCAACGAGTGTGTGCAATTCAGTTGTAATAATTGTTCCATCGACTGATCCTTCACTACCCCCATTGGTTGATCCTGATGCACTTGTATTGCTTGGTCTACCTCCTGATCCTGTGGCGCCCCCCTTGGTTGATCCTCCCGGTGCACTTGTATTGCTTGGTCCACCTCCTGATGCTGTGGCGCCCCCATTGGTTGATCCTCCCGGTGCACTTGTATTGCTTGGTCCACCTCCTGATCCTGTGGCGCCCCCCTTGGTTGATCCTCCTGGTGCTCTTGTATTGCTTGGTCTACCTCCTGATCCTGTAGTGCCCCCCTTGGTTGATCCTCCCGGTGCACTTGTATTGCTTGGTCCACCTCCTGATCCTGTGGCGCCCCCCTTGGTTGATCCTCCCGGTGCACTTGTATTGCTTGGTCCACCTCCTGATCCCGCGGCGCCTCCATTGGTTGATCCTCCTGGTGCACTTGTATTGCTTGGTTCACCTCCTGATCCCACAGCGCCCTCATTGGTTGGTACTGAAGCTTTACTGTTTTCATTTTTTTCCCATTTTGCCTAATGCTTTTTTTTTGGCAGTAGTAATGGTCTCTTCCAAGTTTTTCATCCAGTTTGATGCATCAGTTGTATCAGTTCTGGATGTTTTATCAGAACATTCACTCATAATCAACTCTTTCACTTCAGCTTCACGGATCTCGTTTGCTTTCTTTCTTATTCCTTCTTCGACCTCTTTTACCAGATGGGCCTCGTACTTTTGCTTATGCCAGTTTTCCCGTGTTGTTTTTCCACAATCACTACATAGGCAGCATGATGATACGAAGAGTTTAAGTCCAACGAGCAGACATATACACCCGAATCCAACAATCTGCACAGGAATTAAAAAAACAAAAATTCCATTAGAGGAACATCGTCACATTGGGGGGATGTTTATTCAAAATGCAAGCGTGAGACAAAGTACTTTAAGATGTATGTCAGTGCAAAAAAACAAAAAAAAACAAAAAAAAAACACATATACTGTATATATACAGTGCTGTAAAAAGTAATTGCCTGATTACTGCCAGACCTGTTGAATCAAGAAATCACTTAGACCCCTTTCACTCTGAGGAGTTTTTCAAGCGCTTTTGCATAAAAAAAAAAAAAAAAGTGCCTGAAAAGCTCACGAAAACTGCTTCCCATTAAAATCAAAGGATGTTTTCACTGTGGGGGCGATGCGCTGGCGGCGAGGCGAGAAACGCCATACTCAACGAGTGTGTGCAATTCAGTTGTAATAATTGTTCCATCGACTGATCCTTCACTACCCCCATTGGTTGATCCTGATGCACTTGTATTGCTTGGTCTACCTCCTGATCCTGTGGCGCCCCCCTTGGTTGATCCTCCTGGTGCACTTGTATTGCTTGGTCCACCTCCTGATCCTGTGGCGCCCCCCTTGGTTGATCCTCCTGGTGCTCTTGTATTGCTTGGTCTACCTCCTGATCCAGCAGCGCCTCCATTGATTGATCCTCCCGGTGCACTTGTATTGCTTGGTCCACCTCCTGATCCTGTGGCGCCCCCCTTGGTTGATCCTCCTGGTGCACTTGTATTGCTTGGTCCACCTCCTGATCCTGTGGCGCCCCCCTTGGTTGATCCTCCTGGTGCTCTTGTATTGCTTGGTCTACCTCCTGATCCAGCAGCGCCCCCATTGATTGATCCTCCCGGTGCACTTGTATTGCTTGGTCCACCTCCTGATCCTGTGGCGCCCCCATTGGTTGATCCTCCTGGTGCACTTGTATTGCTTGGTCCACCTCCTGATCCTGTAGCGCCCCCCTTGGTTGATCCTCCCGGTGCACTTGTATTGCTTGGTTCACCTCCTGATCCCGCAGCGCCCTCATTGGTTGGTACTGAAGCTTTACTGTTTTCATTTTTTTTTCCCATTTTGCCTAATGCTTCTTTTTTGGCAGTAGTAATGGTCTCTTCCAACCTTTTCATCCAGTTTGATGCATCAGTTGTATCAGTTCTGGATGTTTTATCAGGATAATGACTCATAATCAACTCTTTCACTTCAGCTTCATGGATCTCGTTTGCTTTCTTTCTTATTCCTTCTTCGATCTCTTTTACCAGACGGGCCTCATACTTTTGCTTATGCCAGTTTGTCCATTTTACACGATCTCCACGTATGCAGCATGATGATACGAAGAGTTTAAGTCCAACAAGCATATACACCCGAATCCAACAATCTGCACAGGGATTTTATAAAAAAAATTCCATTAGAGGAACATCGTCACATTGGGGGGATGTTTATTCAAAATGCAAGCGCGAGACAAAGTACTTTAATGCCCCGTACGCGCGGTCGGACTTTCCGACGGAAAATGTGCGATTGGATCGTGCTGTTGGAAAATCCGATCGTGTGCGGGCTCCATCGGACTTTTTCCGTCTGAATTTCTGACATAAAGTATTTGAGAGCTGGATCTAAAATTTTTCCGACAACAAAAATCCGATCGTTTAAATTCCGAGCGTACGTAGACCATTTCCGACGGACGAAATTGCCACGAACGCTCGGAATAAAATTACGAGACAAAAGCTATTGTCTACTGGCCCGTTTATAGCCCCGTCCGTACGTGTTCTATATGTCACCGCGTTCAGAACGATCCGACAACTTTGTGCGACTGTGTGTATGCTAGACAAGTTTGGGTCGAAGTCCGTCGGAAGAAATCCGAAGGATTTTGTTGTCGGAAAGTTCAACCGCGTGTACGGGGCATTAGATGTATGTCAGTGCAAAAAAAAAAAAATATCACGCATATACTGTATATATATATATATATATATATATATATATATATATATATATATATATTATATATATATATATATATATATATATATATATATATATATATATACAGTGCTGTAAAAAGTAATTGCCTGATTACTGCCAGACCTGTTGAATCAAGAAATCACTTAGAATCCTTTCACACTGAGGAGTTTTTCAAGGGCTTTTGTGTTAAGACCCTTTTCACACTGGAGGCGTTTTTCAGGCGCTTGCGGGCTAAAAATAGCGCCTGTAAAGCTCCTGAAAAACGCCTCCCCTGCAGCCCCGTTGTGAGAGCACCGAGTGCCTCCACACTGAGGGCGATGTGCGCTTGCGGGACGTTGGAAAAAGTCCTGCAAGCAGCATCTTTTGGGCGGTGCGGGAGCGCTGTATACACCGCACCTGCCATTGAAATCAATCGGCACCGCTGCCGAAGCTCCTGCAAAGCGTTTCATCAGCGGCACTTTTCAGGTGCTTTTTAACCCTTTATTTGGCCGCTATTGGGGGTTAAAAGTGCCCCGCTAGCGCCCAAAAAGTGCCACAATAACAGCAGTAAAGCCCACCCCCCACTCCAGTGTGAAAGTAGCCTTAGGCCTCATGCCCACGGGCATTTTTACAGCTGCATTTAGGAGCTTTTTTTACAGCTTAAAAAAGCCTCTCCATGTTATCCAATGGCCTCATACCCACACAGGCGTTTTTTATCTGCAAGGCTCCCAAAAAAAAAAAAACCCCAGCACCAGCGCGTTCTGAGGCTCCAGCGCTAGAGCTGTAAAAATGCCAGACGCCGGTAAAAGCTGTTAAATGCGGCTTAACGCTGTATGCAGAGCAATAAGCCTCGCCAGGCATTTCTCTGCCTCTATTCAAAATCAGTGGTTCCCTATGGGATCCCATTGATTTGAATGGAAGTCATGCCAGAGGTCGCGTCATGATGATCCAACTTGCGGTCTGACTTGTGTGCTGAGGATCTTGAAGGAGAATCCCTGCCAAAAATTGGGGTGGGGTTCCCCCCAAAATCCATACCAGACTCTTATCCGCGCATGCAGCCGACAGGTCAGGAAAGGGGGGGGGTGGGACGAGCGAGCGTCCGCTGGACCTCCTGGACCATACCAGGCCACATGCACTCAACATGGGGGTGAGGTGGGTGCTTTGGGGCAGAGTGGGCCCTGTGCCCCCCACCCCAAAGCACCCTGTCCCCATGTTGACGAGGACAAGGGCCTCTTTCCGACAACCCTGGCCGATGGTTGTCGGGGTCTGATTGGAATCTGGAAGCCCTCTTTAACAAGGGGTCCCCCAGATCCAGGCCCCCCCCCACCCTATGTGAATGAGTATGGGGTACATTGTACCACTACCCATTCACCTAAAAAAAAAAGTGTCAAAAACAAACACAGGAAGTCATTTATTAAGGGAGTCCTGCAAGCAGCATCTTTGGGGCGTTTTGGAAACGGTGGATACATCACTCCCCAAACACCCTGCCCATTGAAATGAATGGGTAGTGCTGCCGAAGCATCTGCAAAGCGATTCAGCTGTGCCGCAACACAGGAAAAAATCGCTGCTAAAACAAAAAGGTGAAACTAGCGGCGCTTTACTGCTAACACGGCGCGTCCCCAGTGTGAAAGGGCTCTAGAGGTCCTAGAAACAATTATCCCCCCACTTGTCTCTCAAAAAGTGGGACAAGAGAGGAATCTCAACTCCGAAAATCTCTGAAATATTTGTACACCAACAACGTTGGCAGTATTTCCATCAGTTACTTTCTTCTGTAAAAGGAACCTCCCTATTCTACAATCTTGTCCTGGGGGGGGGTCTGTACTAATGGAGGGGGGTGGTTTGTGGGGGGGTCTGTACTAATGGGGGGTGGTTTGTCCGGGGGGGGTCTTTACTAATGGAGGGGGGTGGTTTGTGGGGGGGGGGTCTGTACTAATGGATGGGAGTTGGTTTGTGGGGGGTCTGTACTAATGGAGGGGGTCTCTACTAATAGAGGGGGGTAGTTTGTGTGGGGGGTCTGTACTAATGGAGGGGGTGGTTTTTGGGGGTAGGGTCTGTATTAATGGGGGGGTGGTTTGTGGGGGGGTCTGTACTAATCTAGGGGGGACTGTACTAATGGAGGGGGAGACTTTTGGGAGGTTTGTACTAATGGAGGGGGGTGGTTTGTGGGGGGTTTATACTAATGGAGGGGGGTGGTTTGTGGGGGGGTGGAGTCTGTACTAATGGAGGGGGGTCTGTACTAATGGAGGGGGTGGTTTGTGTGGGGGGTCTGTACTAATGGAGAAGGGGTGGTTTGTGGGGGGGTCTGTACTAATGGACGGGGGTTGGTTTGTAGGAGGGTCTGTACTAATGGAGGGGGGGACTGTACTAATGGAGGGGGGTGGTTTGTGGGGGGGGTCTGTACTAATGGAGAAGGGGTGGTTTGTGGGGGGTTTGTATTAATGGAGGAGGGCTGTTTGTGGGGGGAGTCTGTACTAATGGAGGGGGGTCTGTACTAATGGAGGGGGGTGGTTTGTGGGGGTCTGTACTAATGGAGGGGGGGGGTCTGTACTAATGGAGGTGGGTGGTTTGTCGGGGGTCTGTACTAATGGAGGGGGGTGGTTTGTGGGGGGGGAGTATGTACTAATGGAGGGGGGTTTGTGGGGGTGGGGTCTGCACTAATGGGGGGTGGTTTGTCTGGGGGGTCTGTACTAATGGAGGGGGGTCTCTACTAATAGAAGGGGTAGTTTGTGTGGGGGGTCTGTACTAATGGAGGGAGGTGGTTTGTGGGGGTGGGGTCTGTACTAATGGGGGGTGGTTTGTCCGGGGGGGGGTCTGTACTAATGGAGGGGGGTCTGTACTGAGGGAGGGGTTTATACTTAGTGGGGGGATCTGCACTGATGGAGGGGGGTCTTGAGTCATTGCCAGAATACAGATCTGGGCTCTACCCAGCGGAGTCGCCACGGGCAATTCAGAGTGAGCCGACTCCTGATCAGAGGAACCGTTGTTGCTGGGTCAGATGAGAGGGCCAATCGGCCATTATCTCCTGTAGCATGCATGCAGTCTCTGACCATCTCCTGTACTATGTCTGCAGTCTCTGACCATCTCCTGTACTATGTCTGCAGTCTCTGACCATCTCCTGTACTATGTCTGCAGTCTCTGACATCTCCTGTAGCATGCATGCAGTCTCTGACCATCTCCTGTACTATGTCTGCAGTCTCTGACCATCTCCTGTACTATGTCTGGGGGCTCTTTCTAACAGAAGCCCTCTCTCTGTGTGCACCAGAGAGACTCCCATCCAGGTCTCATTAGTGTACGCTCTTCCTGTATTTTTTTTTATTGTTAAAAGATCATTGGAGGATCCCAGGGTAACGAAGACTTCTTAGGGGAGCATCTCTGAGTTTGAGTCGTTGCCATAAAAACGCGTGTAAAGGGGAGGAGTTTGTAAGATGACCACGCCCATGTGGGGGCACCAGGAATATTTCCGCCCCCAGGTGCCTGTGACTCTAGGACCGGCCCTGCCAGGACACTTATCATAGAGCATGGAAGACTAATCTATCACCTAATGTATCTGAAGTCATTGAGATGGTAAAGCAAAATGATGTCTTTGAAAGCCTACTGGCCTACAGACAGACACAAAGGACTATTTGGTCACAACTGGAGTCTATGGAATATATGGGTTGAAATTCATTAAACATTAATTATGAATGTATTATATGTTAAATACTCCTGGTCAGACCACATTCTGTTACTTGTTGTTTCACTGTTGTACTATTCCATTGTTTTACTGTTTTTATAGTTTTATTATTTTATTATTAGTAGTACAGTGGAACCTCGGATTGCGAGTAACGCGGCTAACGAGCATTTCGCAATCCGAGCACTGTATTTTAAAAAATCGTAACTCGGTTTGCGAATGTTGTCTCACAAAACGAGCACGATTCAGGCCAAAGCGTGTGCAGTACCGCGTTTGACCTGCGGTTTCGGGGGGCGCCAGAGCTTATCGTCGCCATTCGGAAATGCAGGGAAAGGCCAGAGGACAGCTCGGCTGACCTCGGCAAACCTCGGATAGACTCCGTCCAGCCGAGGTATCTTCGGGCCTTTCCGGCCGTTTCCGAGGCTCTCCAGTAGGCGCCCCACACCCCCACCTCTGGGCCGCATGAGGTATTGCATGCCATTGAACTCAATGCAGAACAAATTATTTTTGTTTCCATTGACTTCAGCGGGGAAACTCACTTTGATATGCGAGTACTTTGGATTACGAGCATTCTGGAACGGATTATGCTCGTAATCCGAGGTTCCACTGTATTATTATTTATTTACTTTGCCCGTTTGTTCTACCCTCCTTTATTATGCATACTTTTGTTCCTTTGCGTTTGGTACCCTTGGCGCAAGTGAGTGTTGAATTACCTTTCGAGCACTTTGCTACAAGTGATGTTTTCCATAAGATGTACACACATATACATCTGTGTGTGTGTGTGTGTATATATATATATATATATATATATATATACACACACATACACACATATACATACATACATACATATATTATATATATATATAAAATTGTTGATATATTTCCTGTATGTATGACTTTTTTTGGTTATAAATATTGAAGCTCCTGAAGAAGCGATGGTTCAGGTTGCGAAACACGTAGAGCACAATTTTTTAATCCATGAGGATATGTGGAAACCAATTTGAGTCGATTATATACATATCAGTGTGGGGATATTTTCGATACCTTCAGTATTGGCACACAAGAATTGTATTCCAGTATATCCTCCAGGGGAACCACTTTGAGTCCTATGAATTTTTATTACACATCACTGTCTGTATATGTTGTGATTTTTATGTGAATTATTCAATTTTTTTTATTACTTTTACATGTGCCTATCAAGTCCATTATTCCCAATTCCACAATATCTGTTCTACGCTCCTGGTGACCTAAAAGTTATCCATACGTTACTTAAATGTTCTGTGCAACAAGTGCCACAGATTTGGTAACTTTGGAATCAATTTCTGGCTTCTCAACATATCTTCTTCAGTTCCCCGTTGGTGTAGTACATGTTCAGGTGCTTGTTGCACCAGCAATGTGGTATACCTACTTTCAATATAAACGAATGAAACAAAAACACCCCCATAGACACCCTCCTAAGCCTTGTGGACGGCCTTCCCATAAGAGTTGAAGCTGTTATAGCTGCAAAGGGGCCAACTCAATATTGAACCCTACGGACTAGGGGCGGACTGACCATTGGGCCACTCGGGCACTGCCCGAGGGCCCCTTGCCACTAGGGGGCCCCATCAGGGTTGCCAGCCTCAGTAAAACCAGGGACAGTATGTAAAAATCTGTGTTTTTTTTACATCTGTCTCTGAAATGTCCCTTACCGACATCCCTTTGGTCTAAAAATCCTGAGATTATATCTGCCCCACCTCTCCAGTACCTTCTCAGCCAATAGAAACATGTCTGTGTATACTGTGTGATTGTATACTGTGTGTCTGTGTGTGTATACTGTGTGGCCCCATAATGTCTGATTGCCTGGGGCCTCATAATCTCCTATTGCCCGGGGGTCCCATGAGTTGTCAGTCCGCCCCTGCTACGGACTAAGACTGGGATACTATTAAAGTTCATGTGCGTGTAAAGGCAGGTGTCCCAATACTTTTGGTGAGAAAAAGTTAGCTTCAAAAAGGGTATAAGAAAGATATAGGTACCATCATTCTGAATTTCAATTCAACTTCTCCCTTTCCTATCCTACCTCTTTCCCCTCCCCCCCTCTTTTTTCCCCTCCTTTTTTCCTTGCCTCTTTCCCTCTTTTTCTCCCTCTCTTGTTCTGTTCCTTTCTGGTCCTTTCCTCTACCCCCTTCCCTCCGTCCCCTGTTCCACTTTCCCCCTCCCCTCCCCCCTCCCCTCCTCTCTTCCCTACTTTTTCCTCTGGTGATTATTGGTATAAGCCTTTCAATGGACCCCCCCTTGACATGTTCATTCATTTTATCTGCTTTTTAGAATCTTACCTGCACGCATATATACCCCCCCCCCCCCCCCCCCCGTGCCCGCCCCCAAGGGGGAACACCCATTTATGGGTGTCTCAGTCTATGCCGTCTGTTACTCTATTTTGGGTTTGTTGGTGAGTCGCATAAATATTTAAATACTCCTAACATTTTTTTGTTTTTGTTTTCCGTGCAATTGTGTATTTCTGTGTTGTTATATTTTTGTATTACATTTTTCCCCAGATGTTCAGAGGTCGACGCCTCCTGAGGAAGCGGCAAAAGCCGCGAAAACTAGTCGAGGTTACGCTCACACCAACATCACACCCCCAGTTTTCTATGGGGGACACTACCCAGAATTTTAATGTATTTGTATTGTAAAATACTGTGTTGACATTTGTATTTGGAATTATGAATTCAATTTCCTTTGTATATTTTCTAATAAATGTTATGCCCTTTTTTTTTACTTCACTTTACTTTTTTTTGTAATATTGGCTACCGTGATCAGGGCCGTTTTAAAGACAGGGCAAAAGGGGCAGCTTCCCTGGGCCCTGTCATTGTTGTGGGGCCCAAAGCAGCTGCCTCATACTTGCCAACTATCCTGGTATAAATTCCCTTGTCCCTTGAGGTTTTAGTCCCGTGCTGTGTCCCGATATCTCAGTGTGAAGTGCTGCTACTAATTCTGCCCGGCTCTGCCCTATTGTTGTGTACAGATGACTCACCTGCAGACCCTGTGATTACATGTAAATTACCAGCATTTATACGTAAATAGGGGTGGCCGGCGGCTTGGATATGTATATCATCCCCCCCCCCCCCCGGTCATATAAGTAATCGCTAGCAACCAATCAACAAGCAGAAATCATGTGCTGTAACCTCTAGCAACCAGTCAGTGAGCGGTAATGGTACACTGTAACCTCTGGCAACCAATTGCAATAGCTGCCTGATCTGATTCGCTAAACTGATTTTCAGTCTAGCTGCTATTTATTTCTATGTCTCAGAGCAGACGGAGAGCAAAACTGCATGGGGGGGGGGCCCAAGAAAAGTTTTGCCCACGGTCCAATCAATATTAAAGACGGCCCTGACCGTGATAGTCCTTAGCCCTTGTAAACACGGTTGGACATTCCAACGGAAAATGACCGTGTTGTCGGATAATCCAACTGTGTGTGGGCTCCATCGGAGTGTTTCAGTGAGAATATCCGTTATCCGACGGACAAAGTTTTAGCCCTTGTACACACGATCGGAGATTCCGACGGAATGTGTCCGATCGGACCGTTTTGTCAAATATTCCGACTGTGTGTGGTCTCCATCGGACCGTTTCCGTCGCCGTATCCGACGGACCAAGTTTTCCAACTTGCTGGTAAAATTTTACATCAAAATGCTCCGATCGGACATACTCCGATCATGTGTAGAGAATTCCGATCGGACAAAGTGCCACGCATGCTCAGATCAAATTCCTACACCAAAGCTATTGGCTACTAGTGTGAACGTAGTCCCGTCTAAATAAGTAACGAAACAATGTCATCACGTCGGATTTTCCGCCAACTTTGTCCGACCGTGTGTATACAACAGTTTCGGACAAAATCCGACGGACAAAATCCAACGGATTTGGTCGTCGGAATCTCCGACCGTGTGTACAAGGGCTTAGAGCTGGGCTATAAAACTTTCCGACAACATGATCCGATCGGACAAAGTGTGTAGAGGAATTTCCGATCGGACAAAGTGCCACGCATGCTCAGATCAAATTCCTACACCAAAGCTATTGGCTACTAGCCTGAACGTAGTCCCGTCGTAACGAAAAATAACGTCATCACGCTACGTACGATCGGATTTTCCGCCAACTTTGTCCGACCGTGTGTATGCAACACCAGTTTCGGACAAAATCCGTCGGAACAAAATCCAACGGATTTTGTTGTCGGAATGTCCGACCCGTGTGCACAAGGGCTAAGACCAGGGGCGTAACTATAGGGGGTGCAGCAGTTGCGACCGCAACCGGGCCCTGGGATGCAGGGGGCCCATGCAGCCCCCTCTACATATGGCCGGCAGCAGCATAGGCAGCTAGGGGTACCAGTGCACCATGCACATGGGTAGCTGGAGGTGGAGGGATAGCAGAGCTCCATGCTCGTCTATCGCACTGGCTGCTCTTTAGTTGTGCATTCCCTGCGTGACCTGTGTCCTCGGCCGGCTCCTCAGAGTACACCTCTCCTGCTCCATGCATTGCCGCTCAGTCCGATGTCCGTTCTCCCCAGCCAGAGTCCCCCCCCCACCCCGAGTCCAGCCCACATTACACTACATACTTCTCCTGGGTAAACAAACTTTAAGCACACAGATGCAGTGCAGCCCTATGAGAGCCCCCCGGAGGACACTGCAGGCTTGTCTGCCAGACCCCCTCCTCCCCCGTCATACACAGATGATGAAATGTCTTTCTGGGAGATATGCTGATCGCCTGTCCAGCACACTGGATGGAGCCCAGGCCAACATGGATGAGTGCACCGCCTACAGCTTGGTCATGGTGAGTGAGAGGACCCCATCCCCCACACACCATTACATACCCCCTCCATCTCCCCCCGGGGGACAGGGACTCCTTTTAACGTGGGGACAGGGACCCCCACCTCCCCTGGGGACAGGGACCCCCTCTCACCTGGGGTCAATAACTTCATCTGCCCTGGAGAAAAGGACCTCATCTCTTCTGGGGACGGGGACCTCATCGTGCCTAGGGACAGTCCCCCAATGGGGCACCTAAAAATAAAAATAAAATAATAAAAAAAAAAAAAACTACTGATGCCAGTGGTGGAACTACAGGGCTCATAAAGGTCATACCTGTGACCACGCCCTGGAGTTCCACCGCCGGACAAGGAGGGAAGGGCCCTGGCTGGGGTTCAGGGGGGCCCTTCATGGTTTCTTACATCGGGGCCCTGAAGGTTCTAGTTACGCCACTGGCTAAGACCTCTTGGGTTATTTAGGAGTAGTTTGGAGTAGCCCTTGTTACGTCTACTCACCTGCCTCCTTTTTCCAATCCCTTTGGCAATATAGGGTATACACAGTATAGATATATATTAATACCTCATACCTTGGCTATTGGCTTTACTATGGAATTGGTGTTTTCTGATTGTCCAGCCATACAGTCTATGTAGTCTCCATCAGTTAATACAATCATGATCCATATTGTAGAAGACGTAGTGATTTGAACGAAGGTGTGGATTTTACAACAGCCCCCTTTTGCGCAGCACAGTTTATGTGTTGGATATACGCCTGATAACTTGCATCCAAGAAACAGAAGAATCAGCCATGGTACAAAGATATAGAACGCACTGTAGAAAACTGCCAGTGTATAGTTTTTGGGACATTTGAAATCAACATCAATTAATCTCCCCAGCAGCACAAATAGAAGAGCCACGACGGTAGCTGTCAGAGTATTGAAATAAGACCAAAAATAAGTTTGGAATGCCGTTGCAATTTTCATGTTTGAAGGAAAAAGAAATGTCTTGATCTGATGTCGGCAACTCCTTGTCTGTCGTCTGATCGTCAGCAAGTCCTTTTCTGTGTGATATGTAATATAAGTAAAGGTTGAACTTCAGGGAAGACGAAACTAAAAGTTAAAAAAAATTCTTTCTCTTAAAAAAGGTGTTTATTTTGTAACATAGACTCAACAAAAGAAGGACTGTAATTACAAATATGCAAGGTGCACTCAAAAGAGCCTTTATATGGTAAAGAGAATGGAACAAGGACACTAGTCCATAAAAAAAAGGGAAAAAAAAGAAAAAAGCAGAAATACCCCAAAACACACATTTCTACCTTCACACTTGCACCCATTCAACACATGCGACCCTATAAGGACAGCAAAGGTCCAGAGTCCCCCCTCCCCCCCACCCAGTGCTTTAGATGTTTCATATAAGACAACCCGTATCTATCAACTTTGGCATCTTGCTGAAAAATACGTTTAGAGCACATACCGTATTTATCGGCATATAACACACACTTTTTTCCCCCCCTTAAAATCAGGGGAAAATCGCGGGTGCGTGTTATACGCTGATCCTCCGTGATTTCCGCATCAATTTTTGGGCTCTGGGTGGCTTTCAGTCGCCTTCGGGCCTTCTCGCGGCTTTCGGCCACCTTCGGCCCTTCTCGGCGGCCGAAAGCTGCCGAGAAGGTCCGAGAGCGGCCGAAAGCCGCTGAGTACGGCCGAGAGCGGCCGAAAGCTGCCGAGAAGGGCCAAGGCAGCCAAAAGCCGCCGAGAAGGTCCGAGAGCGGCCGAAATACACAGGACATCTCGGCGGCGCCATTTTTAAAAACATAAGCTGACATGACTGCATGACAAGGCTGTATGACAAGGCTGCATGACGGACAGGCTGCATGACAAGGCTGCATGATGGACAAACTGCATGACAAGGCTGCAATGACGGACAAACTGCATGACAAGGCTGCATGACAAGGCTGCATAATGGACAGGCTGCATGACAAGGCTGCAATGACGGACAAACTGCATGACAAGGCTGCAATGACGGACAAACTGCATGACAAGGATGCATGACGGACAAGCTGCATGATGGACAGGCTGCATGACGGACAGGCTGCATGACAAGGCTGCAATGACGGACAAACTGCATGACAAGGCTGCATGACAAGGCTGCATGACGGACAGGCTGCATGACAGACAGGCTGCATGACAAGGCTGCAATGATGGACATGCTGCATGACAAGGCTGCAATGATGGACAGGCTGCATGACAAGGCTGCAATGACGGACAAACTGCATGACAAGGCTGCATGACAAGGCTGCATGACGGACAGGCTGCATGACGGACAGGCTGCATGACAAGGCTGCAATGATGGACAGGCTGCATGACAAGGCTGCAATGACGGACAAACTGCATGACAAGGCTGCATGACAAGGCTGCAATGATGGACAGGCTGTATGACAAGGCTGCAAATGACACTGACAAGGTTTCAGATGGACACTAATAAGGTTGCATTGATGGGCATTTAAATGTAATTTTTTTTCCTTAAATTTCCCTCCTAAAAGTTTTTTCCACAAAATTCCCTCCTAAACTTGGGGTGCATGTTATACGCCGATAAATACGGTAAGTAGTGGGCCTACTGGGAAAGTTATGAAGAAAGCATATCCCCCCCCACAGAAATCTTCCAAAACATCAAGCCACGGTTGCCAGATTTTAGCAAATTGCATAGGTTCATGCCCTACTCTTGTATATCAATTTGAATTTGGGAAGGACCCCCATGAACAAGGCGGAAGAAGGCTTGGGCTGAAAGAGGGCCCACATCTTTCCAGTGCAGTAGGATGGTTTTACGTGCATAAAATAATAGTGTACGTAACAATGTCCTGGCGTGAGTATGGTGAACCCGGTCGTTGAGTATTCCCAACAGTCCCACCTCCGGGATGTGAGGTATTGGTAGATGAAGTTTGCGGTTGAAGAAAGCAAACAATTCCTTCCAGAAGGTTGAGGGCCCGGGACAGGTCCAGAACCTATGGAAAAAGTCAGCAGCAATCGTATCACATCTAGCACATGCGGTATCTTGTCCCAGACCCATCCGGACCAGCTTGGCTGGAGTATAATGCAGGTGGTGTATAAAGTTAAAATGTATCAGTAGGTCAGCAGTACTAATTATGTCCTGAAAACATACCTCAGTTGCTTCTTCCCAGTCCCCTTCAGAAAGCTCAGGCATGGACAATAGCCATTTGAGATGAGAGTTCTGAAAAGGGTCAGCTCCCACCAGCTGGAGGCTACCATAAAAGGTCGTCACCAGTTTGGCAATTTCCGGAAACTACAGGAGATCTTCAGGGGATGATTCCGTGAGCTCAATTTATTGTCCAGGTCATATTTAAGCCCGAGTACATCAAAAAGATAGTAAGGGATTCTCTTTGATTATGTGGGTTAGATGTGTAATACCAAACCGACTCCACCATGCCGAGTCTGGGTGACCGAAAGAGCTCAGGGAGGTTGGGGTTCCGCCAAAGAGGAATCTGCGGCAAAGTACCCATAGAAGACTGTGTCACAGTTTTCCCCGCCTCCCTCGAGGCTATAAAACTAACCTCGATAGGGGAGAATCTAGAACAGTGATGGTGAACCTTGGCACCCCAGATGTTTTGGAACTACATTTCCCATGATGCTCATGCATTCTTCAGTGTGGTGGAGCATCATGGGAAATGTAGTTCAAAAACATCTGGGGTGCCAAGGTTCGCCATCACTGATCTAGAACCACCCGATTTCTTTGCTCTATGGAGCTCATCCCGTAGAGAGGTAGGAGGTTCAAATAAGGTCAATAAAAGTGCCGTGGCAGGAGTCAGTGGGTCAGAATGTAACCAAGCATGGACACACTAGCATACTGACGAACGTATTGTCCTCTGAAACCCAAGTCCGGCGGAAAGATAGAGAGATAGATAATTAGATAGATAGAGAGATAGAGAGATAGATAGAGAGATAGATAGATAGATAGATAGATAGATAGATAGATAGATAGATAGATAGATAGATAGATAGATAGATAGATAATTAGATAGATAGATAATTAGAGAGATAGATGGATAGATGGATAGATGGATAGATAGATAGATAGATAGATAGATAGATAGATAGATAGATAGATAGATAGATAGATAGATAGATAGATAGATAGATAGATAGATAGATAGATAGATAGATAGATAGATAGATAGATAGAGAGATAGATAGATAGATCCAAGATAAATATGGGAAAGAAAAAAGGAAAGATACATAAATAGATAGACCAATTATAGATAGAAAATTGATAGAAAGAAAGATATGAGAAAAATAGAAAAAGCATTTGTTTCATGTATGTGAGCTCAACATTGCAGATACAGGCGGCCACTTCATTTCACAAAGTGTAAGACCCCTTTCACACCACACCGCCCTTTGCGTCGGCGGTAAAACACCGCTATTTTTAGCAGCGTTTTACCGCCGGATTTGCGGCGGATTTCGTCCACTAGCGGGGCGCTTTTACCCCCGCTAGCGGCCGCAAAAGGGTTAAAACCGCCGGCAATACGCCGCAATAGCGGCGTTTTTCCGCCGGCATTACAGCGCTGCCCCATTGATTTCAATGGGGAGCAGCGGTGGAGGAGCGGTAAACACACCGCTCCTTCACCGCTCCAAAGAAGCTGCTGGCAGGACTTTTTTCTGACGTCCTGCCAGTGGACCGCTGTAGTGTGAAAGCCCCTCGGGGGATCACACTACACACAATGGTGCAGCTTCTTTAGGGCGGATTTCAGGCGCTATTTCTAACGCTATAGCGCCTGCAAAACGCCCTGGTGTGAAAGGGGTGTAATTGTTCTTTCAATGTCCGGCTAAGATACATGAAATAAATGCTCTTTATGTCTAAGGCAATAAAGCTTAATATAAATAATCCTGTACTCTACACTACGCAAGGAATACAAATGACCTGAGGGATCTGCAGTAAACATTGGACATACACCGACCTACCTGTCCACTACACTAACCTACCTGTCCTCTACCCTGCCCCACCTGTCCACTACCCTGCCCCACCTGTCCACTACCCTGCCCCACCTGTCCACTACCCTGCCCCACCTGTCCACTACCATGCCCCACCTGTCCACTGCCATGCCCCACCTGTCCACTACACTAACCTACCTGTCCACTATACTGCCCTACCTGATTACTACACCAACCTACCTGACCACTACACTCTCCAAATGACCTGAGGGATCTGAAGTAAACATTGAACATACACCGACCTACCTAATCCCTACACTGACCTACATGTCCACTACACTGACCTACCTACCCACTACATTTACCTACCTGATCACTACACTTCCCTACCTGCTCACTGCACTGCCCCACCTGTCCACTGCACTGCCCTAACTTACCTGTCCACTACACCGACCTACCTGACTAGTACACCAACCTACCTGACCACTAACCTAACCAACCTGATCCCTACACTAACCTACATGTCCATTACACTTACCTACCTGACCCCTACATTGACCTACCTGCCCACTACACTGACCTACCTACCCACTACACTGACCTACCTGACCACCACACTCTTTCCTGCACTACTCCTCCACACATGTACAATCCAGGTAGATCAGTGGATTTTGCTCACCAGTCTCCAAGGCCTCCATGATGATCACCCATCGGATAAGTGCGCTCCCCCAGCCGTTCCTTGGTATTCCCAGCCGTACGTTCGTCTGCACTGAGCACCGCCCCTCATGCACACATGGGCCGCCCGAGTCCCGCACCTGAGGAATCATGGGGAACAGGCTCTACCACAGGAGTCCCTTGGCAGGGGGAGGGTGCTGTGGAGCAGTGCCTTGCCCCGGGATGTGCCTCATTGAAAGTGTACGGTGGGGCTAGAGGAAACACTAGTTGGCACAGTTGGGTCACTCTTAGGACAGCAGTCATGGCAGCACAGGAATGATGTTGCACTCGGGAGAGAGCACTGTCTAACCCCCCCCCCCCCCCACACTACACCAATGGGTCATTGGCAGATTCAGAATCACTGACGGGTTGCATCAGTTTCATTCTGGGACACTGTATTGCCCCAGAATGAAGGTGCCGAATGCACTGTCCTGGTCAATCCGGGACACGTGGTCACCCTAGAGACCATTACCTTTCACCCTTGAAGGTTGTATAACTAGCTAGTTGTCTTTGTATGCAATCGTGATTTGCTTAAAGTGGTTGTAAACCCTTACAAACCACTTTGACCTGCATGTAAGCCTACATTAAGGCTTACCTGTAGGTCCAAGAAACATCTCCTTAACCTACACGGTTTAGGAGATATTTGCCAAAACACAGGCACCGCTGTCTACGGCGCGCAGGCACACTGAGCGCGTCACTGTCAACGGCGATATGCCACGAGTGGCGTCTCCCATGCGCATGCGTGGGAGTGACGTCATCGCGGCTTCGTCGTATGACAGCGGCGGAGCAGCGAGACCCACTGAGAAGATGGATGCTCTGGACTACAGGGGACAGCGGTGACTTCGCTGGCTCCTATGTCAGGTAAGTGACACATAATGGGCTACTATGTGATGCGATGCGATGCGATGTGATGCGATGCGATGCGATGCATAGTAACCCATTATGCTTTACCTTTGCAGGGAATCAAAGAGGAAGTAAACCCATCAGGGTTCACTTCCTCTATAAAGAGACCCTTTCAACAGACCCTTCATTTCAGCAAACATCTTTCAATCAGGGGTGGTTTTCGTCCAGGGGGTTCAGGTCAAGTTTCATTTGCCAATGAACATTTAGATGTTCATTGACAAACTTCAGACAGGCCTGTACATGTGTCTTCTTGAGGAGGGGGACCTTGCGGGTGCTGCAGGATTTCAATCCATGGCGGTGTATTGTGTTACCAATGGTTTGTTTGGTGACTGTGGAACCAACTGCCTTGAGATCCTTCACAAGCTCCTCCCGTGTAGTTCTGGGCGGATCCCTCACTTTTCTCATGACCATCCTCACCCCATGAGGCAAAACCTTGCATAGCGCTCCAGACTGAGGACGATTGATGGTTATTTCATGTTTCTTCCATTTTCTGAATAATCGCTCCAACAATTGTCTCCTTCTCACGAGCTTCTTGCTGATGGTCTTGTAGCCCATTCCAGCTTTGTGCAGGTCTCCAATCTTCTCCCCGACGTCCTCTGACAGATCTTCTGTGGACAGGTGTCTTTTATACTCATAATGAGTTGACTTTTTTTTAACCACTTCACATCCAGGCCAATTCTGACATTTCTCTCCTACATGTTCATAATTTTTTTGCAAGAAAATTACATAGAACCCCCACACATTATATATGTTTTTTTTTTTTAGCAAAGACCCTAGAGAATACAATGGCGGTTGTTGCAACTTTTTATCTCACACGGTATTTGTGCAGCAATTTTTTTAAGAGGTTTTTTTTTAGAAAAAAAAAACCAGTAAAGTTAGCCCAATTTTTTTGCATAATGTGAAAGGTGAAGATACGACGAGTAAATAGATACCCAACATGTCACGCTTCAAAATTGCACACGCTCGTGGAATGGCGCCAAACGGTATTTAAAAATCCCCATAGGCGAAGCTTTACATTTTTTTACTGGTTACATGTTTTGAGTTACCAAGGAGGTCTAGGGCTAGAATTATTGCTCTCGCTCTAAGGCCGCGTACACACGGGCGGATTGTCTGCCCAACTTAGTCCGCTGAACCGTGTTTCAGCAGACAATCCGCTCGTGTGTGGGCTTCAGCGGACTTTTTCAGCGGACAGTCTGACGGACTAAGTCTTTCGGAATTTCCGTAATTTTGTCCGTCCAAACTTGGTTTTGTCCGTCCAAACTTGGTTTCAGCGGACAGTCCGCTCGTGTGTAGGCAAGTTGGACGGACTAAATATGGCGCATGCTCAGAAAGGATTTACACGGCGTAAGGTTGCATTGCAGTGTATTGGACGTCGTATTTCTAGTCCCGTCATACGTGCCGTACACGTCATCGCGCACGCTTTCAACGGACTGTCTGTTCATCGTGTGTGGTCAAGTCCGTTCATTCAAATGTTGGACGGACTGTCTGTCGGATTGTCTGACGAACTTAGTTGGGCAGACAATCCGCCCGTGTGTACACGGCTTAACGTTCACGGCGATACCTCACATGTGTGGTTTGAACACCGTTTTCATATGTGGGCGGGACTTACGTATGCGTTCGCTTCTGCGTACGAGCTCACGGGACAGGGGCGCTTAATTTTTTTTTTTTTTTATTGTTAATTTTACTTTTATTTTTTAGTTTCACACTTTACAAAAAAAAAAAGTTGATTACTTGTAAACATCCCTTGTAATAGGAACATGGCACGATCAGACCTATTTGCAGTGAGATATGGGGGGTCAATAAAGCTGCTTGCAGGACTTTTTTTGACGCCCTGCCAGCGCAGCGCCTCAGTGTGAAAGCACTCAGGCTTTTACATTGGGATTGCAGTTGCAGCTTCTTTCAAGCGCTTTACATGTGCTTTTTTTTAACGCTAAAGCGCCTGAAAAATGCCCGAAAAATGCCCCAGTGTGAAAGGGGTCTAAGACCCCACGTCTCACCTCTAGGCTGGGAAGCCTAAAATAAAAAAAACATCACGGCTTTCCAGCCAAGGTGGCGCCGTTATTTGAATGCAGAGGCCGGGCGTGACGTCATAACATGGCGCCCCGGCCTCCGAACGATCATAGAAACTCTATGATCACCATCCGGGGGCCGACGGATCCTGCTTCCATCGGTGAGTTGGTAGAAGCACCGGAGGGTGGCGGGAGGGGGGGCGTCATTATTTTCTCCACTGTATATAAATTAGTTCCCCCCCGCCAGTAAACATTAAAGCTGAATCTCTGTCTCCTCTATGTCCTGGCCAATCGGGTCTTTGGCAGTGGTGGGTTCTTCTTTTGGGAGATGGTAATCAACCCCCCCCCCCCTCCCGGCGGTATTGCATGGCCCTGAAACCCCCCCCCCCGGTGGTCTTGCACTTACCCGTGGGGCTGTGGTGTCCTCTCCTCTCCTGGAGTGCAGGCAACGGCCGCGTGTCCACTCTGGTGTCCACTCCTCCAGTGGCTTCCCCCACTGTGTGTCTCCTCTTCCGCCAAAGCACTAGGCATGCAATAGGATTGCCTGATGCTTTGGCTTGCCTCCTGATTGGTGGGGAGGAACTTTAGTGTGAAAATAGCAAAAATCTATTTGCTATGGTCACACAACTGGGCGGCCTCGGAGCGCACCCTTTTTTGAAGCCTCTTATAGCCTATTAGAGCCTCTGGCTCTAATCAGGGGCGTCAAAAACACACCCACCCCCGCATTGAAATCCATGGTCTGGCGCCACTGATATATAGATCAGGGGGCCGGATGCATGGATAGGGGAGGCGGCGTATCCTCCATAAACGGGCCACCACTGGTCTTCGGACTCCTGGCCAATGGAGTCTTAGGACTCCCAGCCAATGGGGTCTCGAGACCGACTTCCTGATTGGCGGGGAGGAGAAACCGGAAGACCATAGCGAATATTCATTCACTAATGTCACACCACAGGGTGAGCTCAGGCCGCAGTGCTCTGCGCACCAAGCCCACCCCTTTTTCAAGCCAATTAGAGCCTCAGGCTCTAATCATGTGCTTCAAAAAACAAAACAAAGTAAACCATTGGAATCCATGCGTTTGGTGCCTCACATGTAGAGTAGGGGGCCGGACACATGGATAGGGGGGTGGGGCCATTGCGCCCTGCATTAGGCTGGATTCACACCTATGGCATTTTTTGTGCTTTTTGCAGGTTTGCACTACAGAAAGTGTTCCATAGGAAACCATGTTAAATGGACTGTAGTGCAAATCTGCAAAATGCAAAAAGCTCTAAAACTGCCATAGGTATGAATCCAGCCTTAGGGGCCACCACTGATGGGATCATAGTGAAAACACACAAAAAGACCGCTATCTACAAGCACACTGCTCTCTTTTCTCTCTGAAATATTTATTATTTTACTTGTTTTTCATGCATTGCGGCCATTTGGGAGGGTCTCCTGAGGATATCTTTAACCACTTAAGGACCTCACGCCGATATACGTCGGCAGAATGGCACGGCTGGGCACAATCACGTAGCGGTACGTGATTCTTTAAGTGCCCAGCAGTGGGTCGGGAGCGCGCCGCCGGCAGCGTGCTCCCGACCCGGTCCTGTGCTGCGTGACCGTGGCCGCAGGACCAGCGGACCCGATCGCCTCTGGTGTCCCGCAATCGGGTCACAGAGCTGAAGAACGAGGAGGAGTCTGGGTAAACAAACTTCTCCCCGTGCTTCCCTGTGTGGCTGTCACCGATCGTCTCTTCCCTTTTATAGGGAAGGACGATCAGTGACGTCACATGCCAGGCCACGCCCCCTACAATAGAAAAAAAACACATAACGTCATACATAACACTACACTGCCCCCTAGTGGTTAACTCCGTAACTGCCAGTGTCATTTACACAGAAATCAATGCATTTAAATAGCACTGATTTCTGTATAAATGACAATGGTCCCAAAAATGTGTCAAAAATGTCCGATGTGTCCACCATAATGTCGCAGTCACAATAAAAATCGCTGATCGCTGCCATTACTAGTAAAAAAAAAAAATATTAACAAAAATGCTATAAAACTATCCCCTATTTTGTAAACGCTATAACTTTTGCGCAAACCAATCAATAATCGCTAATTGCGATTTTTTTTTTTTAAACAAAAATATGTAGAAGAATACGTATCGGCCTAAAATGTTTTTTTATATATTTTTTGGGGATATTTATTATAGCAAAAAGTCAAAAATATTGAATTTTTTTTCAAAATTGTCGCTGTATTTTTGTTTATAGCGCAAAAAATAAAAACCGCAGGGGTGATCAAATACCACCAAAAGAAAGCTCTATTTGTGGGGAAAAAAGGACGCTGATTTTGTTTGGGAGCCACGTCTCGTGACCGCGCAATTGTCAGTTAAAGCGAAGCAGTGCCGAATCGCAAAAAGGGGGCCTGGTCCTTTGTCTGCGAATTGGTCCGGGGCTCAAGTGGTTAAAAAAAAGTTTCCTGGTGCCTCCATGGCAGCATACCTGCGACAAGCTCCGCCTTGGCTCCTCCCTCAGGACTAGTGAATATTATAAAAGAAAAGGTTAGTACAGCCCCCGCATTCTCCTTTTTTTCCTCATACCTCATGGCAGTGAATTCTGGTCGGCGTCCTTACCTTCTGCAGTCGGCAGCTTCCGTCCGGGTTCAAGCCTCTCCCGGACGCAGTTCCTTCTCTTGGGCAGCTAAACGCGCTTATAAGGTTGGAAGTCCCTTCTGTAGGATCTTTTGGGACAAGCAGTTTGTCTCTTAAGTAAGAGCTTTATCTGTGAATTGATCAGGCACCAGCTCATTCATGGTAACGGAGGCAGCAGCTATTTCTACATTTCTTTGTTTTTTCCCCTTCTCTCTTTTCTTCCTTCCTTTCCTTTCCCTTTTAGGTTTTATATCTTTATCTTTTCCCTTTTCTCTTTCCTCTCTCTTTTGCTCTCTTCCCCTCCCCAACCTTCCATTTCTTTGTTTCTTTGTTTCTTTTCTTTTGACCTCCCATTTGTTTGTTTCTCTCAGAGAAAAAATCTCCCTCTTAGCCCCTGCCGCCATTCCCGGCTCCATAGGAGCCGCGCGCGCTCAGCGCCGGCGTTTTATTTAACTTTCGGCGTTCCCCGCCGTGCTCTGCGCATGCGCCGGCGATGTGAGGCTTCTAGCTTACTGTTCCGCCGATCGGCGCATGCGCAGTGGATTCGGAGGCCGCGGCGGCCATCTTTGATAAGGGCACAGTGACGTCTGTGCCCTCAAAATGTCAAAGACAGGATAGAGGCGTGCCCTGCCTCTCCTGTTCTACTGTTTATCTCCCTGATGGCCTCAGTGGGACGCCTGTGGCTGCAGGGAGAACTGCTACTCTGAGCTTTAATATAATTAAAAAAAAAAAAAAAGAGAAGATGGATTAATTAATTAAATAGTATAAAATTAAATAAACATATTAAATTATTAAATAAAATTAATAAAAAATAATTAAATAAATTATTTTATTTACAAAAAAATAATAATAATAATAAGTTATTTTATTTACAAAAAAAAAAATTAAAATATATATATAATTTAACCCCCCCCCCCCCCCCCCAAAAAAAAAAAAAAAAAAAAAAAAAAAGGGACAAGAAGACAAAATGTAGATTTAGATGTATTTATTGAAGTCCCTTTTTCCAGTCAAGGACACGGTTGGTTGATTTTTCTCCTCTAAAACTCTTTTCTTAGCTGCTGCTTCTGCTAATCCGTCTAGTATGAGCCATTCGCCACCCGCACAAGATCCTACTCTACACCTGAGGTAAGGACCTACGTCCAGGTAAGTTGATACACTTTAAAAAAAAAAAAAAAAGAGTGCACTCAGGCTGGTACTTTATGTATTTCAGTCCTGTACGCCAGATGTCTAAGAGGACCTCAAGGCGACATGAAGACGATGATGACTCTAGTCACAGCAGAGACAGGTCGTCCTGGCATGGGGATTATAGAAGTGGCAGAAAGCATCGGCCAAAAAGGCGCCATCACTCATGCTCCCGGAGACCTAGATCTCCAAGATGTCAGGCGTGTGGAGCTGCCCCACTTTCAGACAAACTGATCTGTTTGAGATTGCCTCAGGGACGATGCAGCTGAAGGTCTGCAAATGGCGGACCTACTTAAGAAAGCAGTAAAGGACTCCCTTGCGGAATTGGTAGCCACAATGACGACGCAACAACCAGCGTCTCCTCCTCAGGAGCAAACGGCTGAGGCTGAGGCTTCCATCCCGGGGCTGTCCACAAGTGGAATTTTTCGTCTGACGCTGGCATCCTCCTCTAAACATCAGGAAGAGAATGCCATCTCAGAGGAATCATCTGATGACCTAGATGCCTCTGGCTTTGCTTTCGCCATGGTCCAGCCTTGTGTACAGGCAGCTAAACAAGCGATCGGCTGGGAGAGACCAACACAAAGGTTTAAGAAGTCTAAATCGTACTTCCCCTTTCTCAAACGCCAGATCTCCGTTTTTCCTCTCATGGACGAGATCAGGGATGTGATTGAGGAAGAGTGGGAAAAGACAGAGAAAATGTTCTCTATTAATCGGCTGGGAAAGTTATTCCCTCTCTCATAGCCTGATTCCGCAATGCTGGAGGGTTCTCCAGTGGTCGATGCAGCAGTGGTAAGGTTGGCAAAGAATGTCACATTGCCCCTGGAAGACTCAACTTCTTTTAAGGCTCCAGATGGCAGACAACGCCTGTAAACCTGTCATAGCCCTGACATCAGTGTCCAATGCGCTACGCGTCTGGACAGATAATATAGAGTCAGCAATCCAACAGGACATCCCAGAGGAGGATATAATCAAGGCCTTGGATGAGCTGAAGTTCTCAGCAGACTTTATTGGTGAAGCCGCCATCGATTCAATTCGTTGCTCCGCAAGGGCAATGCTCCACACAGTTATGGCCAAATGGGCCTTGTGGCTGAAACCGTGGGCAGCAGATATCGCCTCCAAACAGAACTGGTGCAAGATACCATTTGATGGTGAAGCCTTGTTTGGGGGAAAAACTGGACAAGGACATCTCTCGAGTCACTGGTGGAAAATCAGGCCTGCTACCCCAAGACAGGTGATCTAGGCGCTCCAGGACAATCGCACCCATATTCCAATACTCCAAGAATAAGGATTACCGATAGTCCAGGCAGGGAAAAGGCTTCAGGCATAAATGGGAAAGCACACAGTCCACGTTCCTCAAAACCCGAAGACAGAGACCAATGCCTACCCCACAGGATTCTACTAAATCCTTTCGACGCCTGGCCAGCCCAAGCGAGTCCTGTGTGGGCCAAGCTAAAACACTTCTCAAAGATCTGGGAGCAAAAGTGCATGGATTCTTGGGTAGTCTCCACAGTCAAATACGGCCATTTCTGGCCGTTCCTAGACAAACCTCCCAAGGTCTTCTGCTCCCTGACAAGGGTGTCAAGGTTCCCCCCTAAAAAACTGAAGTGCTACAGCAATTTCTTCTCTCCTTGCAGTAACAGCAAGCAGTAGTTCCAGTGCCTCCATCAGAGAGATTTTCGGGTTTTTACTCAACCCTGTTTCCAGTCCCCAAGAGAAATGGAGGGTGGAGACCCGTGATAGACCTAAAAAGTCTAAATCGTTATTTCTTCCTAGTAAGATTCAAAATGGAGTCACTACGAACGATTATTTGTGTAGACCAACCAGGGGGCTGGATGTTGTCAATAGACTTGCAGGACACTTACCTGCATATACCCATACTCCCTCCTTTCCAGAAGTATCTGAGATTGGCGGTGGGGCAGGTACATCTCTAATTCCAGAGTCTTCCATTGGGCCTCTGCACATCGCCAAGAGTCTTCACAAAGACCCCAATTGCCATCATAGCCCCTCTGAGAGAATTGGGGCTTCGGGTATGCCACTACTTGGACGACCTTCTACTGCTGGCAAAAGACTGTGGAACAGGTGGTATCTATCCCAACCCATACACTTGACGACCTTGATGCTCAGGAGTCTGCATTGGTGGATGAAGAAACAGACACTTCTGAAATCACGCCCGTTAGGGCATGTCGACTGGATCACAATTAATACCAATGCCAGTGCAGCAGGTTGGGGAGCACACTGCAACCGGATCACAGTGCAGCGTAGATGGTCCTTCCATACAACAGGCCTGGTGTCGAATGTCCTGCAGGTCAGAGCGGCCTACCTTGCGTTACTAGCCCTAAGGTTCGAGATTACAGGGAAACCTGTTCTCCTCCGAATGGACAACAGGACTGCGGTATCCTATGTACACCGGCAAGGGAGGACACGCAGCAGGTCCCTCCTGAAGGAGGTGGAACCCATAATACTCTGGGCAGAAAGGAATCTAAAGGACCTGAGGGCAGTTTATCTGCCCGGCCATCTCAACTTGAGGGCCGACCGCCTTTCCCGCAAGTTTGCGGATGCCAACGAATGGTCTCTACACCCGGAGATTTTCGACTGGATAGTGAACCAGTGGGGTCCCCTCGAGCTAGACCTATTTGTAACAGCATTCAATACCAAGCTTCCAAGGTGCATCTCAAGGCTTCCTCAACCCCAAGCGGAGGCATTAGATGCCCTCTCAGCCCCCTGGGCATGCAATCAGGCCTATGCCTTCCCTCCACGGCCTTTCATTCCAAGATTCCTGTCAAGGCTTATGATAGAAACCTCGACAGTGATAACGGTCCTACTGTACTGGCCAACACGTCCTTCGTTCCCCACAGCAATGTATCTAAGTACCCGACTTCCAGTCAAGGTTCCAATAATACCTCTTCGCCTCTCGCAAGGATGTCACACCCTTCCAGATCCCCGCAGGCTGGATCTTCACATCTGGCAGCTGAAAGGGAAAGGTTCCAATCTCTAGGGTGTTCCAACAAAGTGATCGCAACCCCGCTCAAGGCAAGAAAACCATCCACAAACAAAAGTTCAGGGCCTTCATGATTGGCAGAAGCTGTGATCCAGATTCCCCATCATCCTCTCAAATTCTTGAGTTTTTGTAGGCAGGCCTAGACCTAGGTCTTGCACTAGGTACACTAAAAGTACAGGTATCAGCAATTTCATTGGCAAACCAGTAGAAGATGGGCCGAGGACTCATTAATAATACAGTTCTTCAAAGCTGTCAAAAAGATCCGACCGCCAACTAAACAATCTTTTCCCTCTTGGGACCTTGCTATTATCCTAGAGTCCTTAGCCAGTCCACCTTTTTGCCCCTTCGGAGTCAGCATCGCTTTGGAATCTAGCCTAGAAGCTAGCCTTCCTGATAGCTATAACCTCTGGCAGACGGATTTCAGAGCTCCAAGCTTTAGGAGCAGATCATAATCATATCATATTCTATCCGGACAGAGTAGAACTCAGAACAGTGCGAGGATTTATTCTCAAAGTCGCATCATCCTTAAACATGTCAGAACCTTGGGCACTCCCAACATTTTCAGAACAGGACTCTGGTTCTCTTCATGAGCTAGACATTGCCTCCACTTTGAAATGCTATCTGCAGGCCACAGCATCATTCAGGGATTCCATCAGGCTGTTTATAATTCCCTGGGGCAAACACCAAGGCAAGGAGGCGTCAGCCAGAACGATTGCCTCATGGATCGTTAGACTCATTCACAAGGTGTACAGGACAAAGGGGCTGGAACCCCCTTTGGCGGTCAGGGCGCTCTCCACCAGAGCAGTTTCTGCCTTTTGGGCGGCAAGAGCGAATGTGTTAATTGAAACTATTTGTGGGGCAGCGACTTGGTCGTCCCGACATACGTTTCTGAAACATTGCAGGGTGGACCCAGGAGCTCTTGCATCGGTGGAGTTTGGCAGACAGGCAGTCACATCAGCCCTCGCTTCTTCTAAATAATAATTTCTTTAAAATAGACTTCTAAGCATCCCACCCATCTCAGCTAGTTATTTGTCACAGGTATGCTGCCATGGAGGCACCAGGAAAACAGAAAATTGTACCATACTTACCGTAATTTTCTTTTCCTGGTGCCTATCCATGGCAGCATACAATCCCACCCTCGGTATTCTATATTACGGAGAATGCTGGGGCTGTACTAACCTTTTCTTTTATAATATTCACTAGTCCTGAGGGAGGAGCCAAGGCGGAGCTTGTCACAGGTATGCTGCCATGGATAGGCACCAGGAAAAGAAAATTACGGTAAGTATGGTACAATTTTCTGTTTTCTCACCTCAAATTCTCATAACTGCTGCTAAACTCGCATAAACTCCATATGTAAAAGCTCTCGGTTATCAGCTGTCAAGTTTCCAGCGTTCAGAAGAGGTTTTTCAACTGCCCTGTGTTCATGAGCCCATAGTCGTATTTTAGAAACATTGTTTATTAAACGTAAACAGTTGTGTATGTGTACAAAAGTATATAAATGTTTCCAATTACAAAGATTATGTAAAAAAAAAAAGATACAAAATAAACCCCACAAATGTAGAAGCAGTGACAGTCTTGCATGCGTCTTTGTTACATACACACATACACCTGCTACATAAATATAATAAATAACATAATACAAAGAAGAGAACACAAACTGATTATAAAAGAGAGCCTGGGAAGGTCATCTCCAAATGTGAAAGGCAGCAGAAGCACACCATAGCACCCAAAACCAACGGAATTCAAAGGACCCTTCCCCTGTCTTCTCCCCCCTCTCTTTTTCACATTTGTTTTTTTGTTTTTTTGTTTGTTTTGTTTTTTTATGACCTCAGGTTTTTGTGCTGCAAAAAAGTACAGATGCTCTGCGAATGTTCTGCAGAATTTCTAGGACTTGACTGCCTCAATCCAAAGCTAAATTAATGAGTGTGGTGACTGGGGACAAGGTTATCTCAAATGGAAGTCCATCTAGTTCAACCACTAAAAAAAAAAATCAATACCATATACACAGTTGATCCAGAGGAAGGCGAAAAACCCAAGCAAAGCATGATCCAATTCTCTACAGCAGGGGAAAATTTTCCTTCCTGATCCCCCGAGAGGCAATTTTCCCTGGATCAACTTTACCTACAAATGTCGGTACCCAGTTATATTCTGTACATTTAGGGAAGAATCCAGGACTTTTTTTAACCACTTGCTTACTGGGCACTTAAACCCCCCTCAGTCCCAGACCAATTTTCAGTTTCAGCGCTGATGCACTTTGAATGACAATTGCGCGGGCATACAACACTGTACACAAATGAAATTTTTATCATTTTTTTCCCACAAATAGAGCTTTCTTTTGGTGGTATTTAATTACAGCTCGGAGTTTTATTTTTTGCTAAACAAACAAAAAAAGATGCAAAAAATAAAAAATAAAAAATAAAAAAATGTTTAATAGTTTGTTATAAAATTTTGCAAACGGGTCATTTTTCTCCTTCATTGAAGTGCGCTGATGAGGCGGCACTGATAGGCTGCACTGGTGGGCACTGATAGGCTGCATTGGTGGGCACTGATAGGCTGCACTGGTGGGCACTGATAGGCATAGTTAAGGCGGCACTAATAGGCACAGATAAGGCGGCACCGATGGGCACAGATAAGGCGGCACTGATGGGCAAAGATGGGCACAGATAAGGTGGCATGGATGGGTGGCACAGACGGGTGGCACGGATGGGTGGCACGGATGGGCACTGATAGGTACCACTGATAGATGGGACTGATGGGCACTGATAGGTGGCTCTGATAGGTGGCACTGCTGGGCACTGATGGGCGGCACTGCTGGGCACTGGTAGATGACACTGATGGACATGGATACGTGGCACTGGGGTGCAGCACCTTTGTTGAGGCAGATTGTGGGCACTGCTGGGTGGCACTGTTGGCACTGCTGGGTGGCACTGTGGGCACTGCTGGGTGGCACTGACGGGGGGCACTTACTTTTTATTAATGTGGCACTGGCAGGGGGCAGGTGGGCACTGGCAGGGGGCAGGTGGGCACTAGCAGGGCTGGCCATGATCGGGACTGATGTCCCGATCACGGCCGCCGGTGATCGGCTTTTTTTTTTCCAGCGATCACTCCTGGGAGACACAGAACGGAGGTCTGTCAGTGTAAACAGACAGATCTCTGTTCTGTCACGGGTGTGGAGAGCGATCTGTTGTTCATACCAAGTATGAACAGCGATCGGTCTCCTTCTTCAGGCAGTCCCATCCCCCCACAGTTAGAATCACTCCCTAGGACACACATTTAACCCCTTGATCGCCCCCTGGTGTTAACTCCTTCCCTGCCAGTGACATATATACAGTAATCAGTGGCTATTTTTTTTAGCTCTGGTCGATGTATTAATGTCAATGGTCACAAAAAAAGCGTCAAAAGTATCCGATCTGTCTGCCGCAGTGTCTCAGTCCCAATAAAAATCACAGATCGCCATTACTAGTAAAAAAAATAATAATAAAAATGCCATAAATCCACCCCCTATTTTGTAGACACTATAACTTTTGCGCCCCTTCCCCTCCCTCCCCGCTGTCACCTGGGAAACACACAAGTCCAGTCCAAAGACATGCAGGTAGGTTAATTGGCTTCTATCTAAAATTGTCTCTAGTATATGAATGGGGACCTTGGATTGTGGGCTCCTTGAGGGTCGGGACCAATGTAAGTGTGTGATGTACAGGGATAGGGACAATTGTAGACACTCACTCAGGTTGAACTGGATGGACTGGTGTCTTTATTCAACCTTACTAACTATGTAACTATTTAAGTCCCAGGAGATAGTGGGGACCAGTTAGGATGCGCAGCGTGATTTACGCATGCGCAGTAGGGAATCGGCAAGTGAAGCCGCAACGCTTCACTTCCTGATTCCCTCACCGAGGATGGCGGTGGCAGCTGCTGAGAGCTGAGAGAATCGATCGGCTTCGGCTGCCGACAGCGCTGGACCCTGGGATAGGTAAGTGTCCATTTATTAAAAGTCAGCAGCTGCAGTATTTGTTGTAGCTGCTGGCTTTTAATATTTTTTTTTTTTTTTTAGGTGGACCCCCTCTTTAAAGATGATACAATAACATAAAAAATTGGAGAAACATCAACAACCATTATCGGCAACGGCAAGCCATAGAGAGCATTAAAAATAACAGGCAAAGGGGGTTATTTACGAAAGGAAAAGCCACTTTGCACTGCAAGTGCACTTGGAAGTGCAGTCGCTCTAAATCTAAGGGGCAGATCTGAAATGAGTGGAAGCTCTGCTGATTTTATCATCCAATCATGTGCAAGCTAAAATGCTGCTTTTTTATTTTCCTTGCATGTCCCCCTCTGATCTACAGCGACTTTACTTCCAAGTGCACTTTCAGTGCAAAGTGGATTTGCCTTTAGTAAATAACCCCCCCCCCCCCCCCCCATGTCATATAAGGTGATTGAAACAATCAAGGGCATTGCAATCTGTTTTTATCCACCTATGGATGACGAAATTCCCACATGAACGGGACTCATGCCGCGTACACACGTTCGGATTTTCCGTCTGAAAAATCTTGGATGTTTTTTCCCCGACGGAATTCCGCTCAAGCTTGGTTTGCATACACACGGGTCACACAAAAGTTCCTGGAACTTTCGACTGTCAAGAACGCGGCGACGTACAACACTACAACGAGCCGAGAAAATGAAGTTCAATGCTTCCGTGCATGCGTCCAATTGTTTCTGAGCATGCGTAGGGATTTTGCCCGTCGGAATTGGTACAGACGATCAGAATTTTCAATCAGAATTTTTTCCCACCGAAAAATTGAGAACCCGCTCTCAATCTTTTGCCGGCAGGAATTCCGCCAGAAAAAGTCCGATGGAGCGCACGCACCAAAAGCTCACATCGGACTTTTGCTGGCGGAAAATTCCGATCGCGTGTACGCGGCATCAAAGTGTAGTCCCAACTTAACAGAGGCTCAGACTTCAATCCACTGGCAGCAGGCTACAAAAAAAAAAAGGTTCCTTTACTCCTTGTGGAAGCAGTAGTCTCTCTGCAGAGGTCCAACACTTTCTGGCAGATCAATCCCTCCGATGTTTGTTTTGGTAATTAGACAACACAAATCCAAAATAATGACTATGCCAGGATTTCCTTCTCTGCAGCTTCAGTGTCTGTTGTTTTGCTTTTCTGTTTGTCGACTTTAAAGCGGGAGTCCGCCGGGAGTCCGGCGTTTTTTTTTTTTTAAAGCCAGCAGCTACAAATACTGCAGCTGCTGACTTTTAAAATAAGGACACTTACCCGCCCAGCGCGCCCGCGATGTCGGCACCCGAAGCCGATTTCTCGATCGTCTCTCGGTCGCTGCCGCCGCCATCTTGGCTATGGGAATCAGGAAGTGGAGCCTTTCGGCTTCATTTCCCAGTTCCCTACTGCGCATGCGCGAGTCGCGTTGCGCAATAAGGATGGTCCCCGCTGTCTCTGGGATCCGTGTGTTTCCCAGCAGGCAGCGGGGGGACCTTCGGAAAGGGGCGTAGATTCTGCGGAAAGGGGCGTACCTTCTGCAGAATCTACGCCGGAAGTGGATGCAGATACCTGTACTGTACACCCCCCTCCCCCCTGAAAGGTGCCAATTGTGGCGCCGGAGGGGGGGGGAGGGTTCCAATGAGCGGAAGCTCCACTTTAGGGTGGACCTCCGCTTTAATTTCATTGTTTTTCTTTTTTTTCTTTCTTTATTTTTAGACGTTGTTATCACTATTTGCAAGCAATGCTGCATTTAAGGAAACAATAAATTCTTCAGCAAACATTTGGTTTGATTTCTGGCCATTTTTTCTACTTTTTTTCTTTATTTTTTTTGCATTCTTTTTAGCTTTACTAACGAGAGTTTCCAAATTGTTCATCCAGAGTGGGGGGGAGGGGGGGAGGTGGGGGCGCTCTGGTACTGGGCAGATCACCAGGTGAAAACAGAGGGGGACAAAGCCTGAAAAAAAAAAACATAATGATCCAATGATTGCTAAGCTGCAATATGTTACATTTTTGGGGTTTGGGTTTTATACTGCCAACCCCCCCCCCCCAGCCCCCCAAGAACTGTATAATTGGACAAATGGTGCAAACAGTGCTGTGCAGGGTCCCAATCACATTTCCATTAATACTGTAAAGGGTAACAAAGATGCATTTAAAGGTTAAAAAAGTTGATTCCTTCAAACCGGTCCAGTAGGTTTTCTAATCCACAGATAGCTGACATTCTACAGACGTTCGTCTGTTAGGGAAACATTCGTCCTTCAATATATCATTCTTCTCCTGTATGAGGTGTACGGGGCTTACCGACCATTTAGTAGATTTTATTCATCGGAATCATCAGGGCCGTCTAATATTGAATGGAACCTGCGCAAACATTTTCTTGGCCCAGCGCCCTCCATGCAGTTTTGCTCATTCTCCCTATAATAAATAGCAGCTAGACTCAAAATCCGTTTACTGCAGCAGATCAGACAGCGATTGTGATTGGTTGCCAGAGGCTACAGCATGTCATTACTGCTCACTGGTTGCCAGAGGTCAGTGACGTATGTACAGGGGGTCACAGGGGTTACAATTGCAACCCGGGCCCAATGCACCCTGTGTGTGGGCCCCCCCTGTACACCTGGATAGGAGAGCGGCGGCGGTGGCGGCATGTGGAGGAGCCGATTGTCGGAAGCCATGAAATCAGGCCGTAAGTACAGTTAAGTCACACTTGTTTAATAATAGAAGTAAAAAAGAACAAACGTAGTTAAAACATAGCCAGAGTTCAGTAACCGGAACGGATAGCCAGCCAAGCCAGAAGTCAGGGATCAATGTAGTGGAACATCAAGCAGGATCTGGAGCCAGAAGGGATGTCAGCAAAGCCAGTCATTAAATAGGAACGCAGGAGATAGTCTCTGTGATGTTGACCAAGGCAAAGGCAGAGCTCCTCTGGACTGGACGGCTTAAGTAGGCAGGACTGACGAGCAGGATATCATCAACAGCTGAGTAACTGTGGAGAGATAGGAGCTGGCAATTAGCTGATAGCTGAATGACCAGCTCAGGGAAGGAAGGGCTGAGCCCTGACACCTATCCCTCCAAGTAGCCGCTGTATGCCCGCTTCTCCTCCCGGCGGCTGCAGGGGGGAAATAGAGAGGATCGACTCCTCTACATGCCGCTCCTGCACATCCCTTTCCCTGTCCTGCTGCCCCGGGCCACTGGGTGCTTCCCTGCCACCCCCCCTCAGTGCTGCTGGGTTAACCCCTCGCACCTCCCGCCGGCTGCTACAGGGGATCTCTGTCAGGATGGAGAGCAGGGAGGAAGCCAGCAAATGTGTCATTTACCGGCCCCTTATCTTGTCTTAATGAATATGGTACCGATCATTGACTTATTTCAGTTCTTTTTTTTTTTTTTCTTTCATTCATAGCCGAGGCATAATAAACTGTGTTTACTATGCCTCAGTTTATGAATGAATGGGAAGCTTTGTACAGAACTATTCCTGTTCATTCATTTTCTGCAGCTGAGACTATGTAGAAAGGACCTGTTAAATCTGTCCTCGGTTGCTTTCTCTGTCTCAATAATGAGACTTCAGGGGTTTAGACCCCTGATATTTCACCAAAACCCCCAATGGGGGGGGGATTGGCTAAAAAAAAAAAAAATAACATTGTAAAAATAAAAAATAAATAAAAAATAAATAAATAGTAAAGAAAATAAAATAAAAAACTACTGACACCAGTGGCAGAACTACCAGGATCGCAAAGGTTGCACTTGTGTCTGGGCTCTGGCATTACACCACCGTGAGGGGACCCCAAGACAGCAGGAATGTGGCCCTCTGCGGGACTGTACTAAAGGGTCCCGCAATGGGAGTAAAGTGTCCCCAGGGCCTTGAAGGTTGTATTTATGTCTCTGCTAGAGGTAGAAGCACATCATTACCGCTCACTGGTTGGTTGCAAGAGGTTACTGCACATTATTACCACTCACTGAGTGGTTGCTTAAGGTTAATTTTTATCATAACTGCTTACTGATTGGTTGCTAGAGGTTACTGCACATCATTACGGCTCACCCATTGGTTGCTGGGGTGGGGGGTGTAATCAGTGGCAGTGCTGGGGCAGGTGGGATGAGTTGCAGTGCTGGGGGGGGGTTTATGGGATAAGGTGGCAGTGTTGGGGGATAGGATCAGTGGCAGTGCTGGGGAGGGGGTGTGATCAGTGGCAGAGGGGATGGGATCAGTGGCTGGGGGGAGGGTGTGATCAGTGGCGGAGGGTATGGGATCAGTAGCAGTGCTGGAGGAGGGTGTGATCAGTGGCAGTGCTGGGGGGGAGGGTATGATCAGTGGTGGAGGGGATGGGATCAGTGGATGGGAGGGTGTGATCAATGGTAGAGGGGAAGGGATCAGTGACAGTGCTGGGTGGGAGGGTGTGATCAGTGGCAGAGGGGATGGGATCAGTGGCTGGGGGGAGGGTGTGATCAGTGGCGGAGGGTATGGGATCAGTGGCAGTGCTGGAGGAGGGTGTGATCAGTGGCAGTGCTGGGGGGGGGAGGGTATGATGAGTGGTGGAGGGGATGGGATCAGTGGGTGGGAGGGTGTGATCAATGGTAGAGGGGAAGGGATCAGTGACAGTGCTGGGTGGGAGGGTGTGATCAGTGGCAGAGGGGATGGGATCAGTGGCTGGGGGGAGAGTGTGATCAGTGGTGAGGGGATGGGATCAGTGGTAGTGCTGGGAGGAAGGGTGTGATCAGTGGCAGTGCTGGGGGAAAGGGTGTGATCAATGGCAGAGGGGATGGGATCAGTGGCAGTGCTGGTGGGGAGGGTGTGATCAGTGGTGGAGGGGAAGGGATCAGTGGCAGTGCTGGGTGGGAGGGTGTGATCAATGGCAGAGGGGATGGGATCAGTGGCAGTGCTGGGTGGGAGGGTGTGATCAGTGGCAGAGGGGATGGGATCAGTGGCTGGGGGAGGGTGTGATCAGTGGCGGAGGGGATGGGATCAGTGGCAGTGCTGGGTGGGAGGGTGGGATCAGTGGCAGAGGGGATGGGATCAGTGGCTGGGGGAGGGTTTGATCAGTGGTGGAGGGGATGGGATCAGTGGCAGTGCTGGGTGGGAGGGTGGGATCAGTGGCAGAGGGGATGGGATCAGTGGCTGGGGGGGTATGATCAGTGGTGAGGGGATGGGATCAGTGGAAGTGGCTAGGGGGAGGGTGTGATCAGTGGTGGAGGGGATCGGATCGGTGGCAGTGCTGGGTGGGAGGGTGTGATCAGTGGCAGAGGGGATGGGATCAGTGGCAGTGCTGGGTGGGAGGGTGTGATCAGTGGTGAGGGGATGGGATCAGTGGCTGGGGGGAGGGTGTGATTAGTGGTGGAGGGGATGGGATCAGTGGCAGTGCTGGGTGGGGGAGGGTGTTATCAGTGACAGTGCTGGGTGGAGATGGGATCAGTCATCTGTGGCACTCACTTGTTGACTCGGGCCTCCCCCCCCCCCTTGTCTTCACCTGTCTGCAGTGACACCTATGTAGAGATCATGAGATGGGGTCTCCTTACACATTGGAGAACTCCTCGAGCTCCTCCCCCTTCATGGGTCAGCTGTCCTCTAGTTTCTGCCCAAAGACCGCTGCTCAAATACCGCGTGACATACAATTTGGCAATGATTGCCATTTTATTCTCTGGATTCTCTGCTAAAAATACATATATGTAATGCTTGGGGGGTTCTAAGTAATTTTGTAGGAAAAAAAAAAATACGTATTTTAACTTGTAAGCAGCAAATGTCAGAAATGGGCTTAGCCATGAAAGGGATGCCGGCGCCTGCACCCGGGAGCCGAGGGACGGGTCGGTTTCGGGTTCTGCGTCCTGGACAGGTAAGTGTCCTCATATTAAAAGTCAGCAGCTGCAGTATTTGTAGCTGCTGACTTTTATTTAAATTTTTTTTTTTTTTAGGCGGAACTCCGCTTTAAGGATCAATGGTGTACAATTTGGTTCTGATCCGCAAATGCATACCATATCATTCTATTATGTTATTGCATCAATTTTTTTTTTATATTTCGTCATGATTGGCTGATCTATTAACATGGTTTTGCACTAATAAGAGAAAAATGTTTTATAAAATATGTGTTGCCGTCAGTGTAGCGCGTGAAAAGTCCGTAAAAAAAAATTTCCTTTGTTGTTTCGCAAAAGCACCAGAAAAGTCCCTTTCACAGCATTCCTATGTCTTATTTTTAGATGAGATTAGAGGAGAACGACCCGCTGACACGATGAGCCCGCATTATACTCAGGTATAGACTGGCAGCATCAGAATAATCTGCAGTTTAACCCTTTTGCTCCCAAGCCCCGCCCTATATTTTTAAACTCCGCAGGCCGGACCATTTTTGCAAATTTTCCATTGCTTTTCTTTATTTTTCCCTTAACCACTTCAGACGATGGAAAAAAACAAATCAAATGAACATTTTGAAGTAGAATCAGAAAGTTCTTCATTGCTTTAAGTTTAACCGCTTCAGCCCCGGAAGCATTTACCCCCCTTCTTGACCAGACCACTTTTTGCGATTCGGTACTGCGTCTGTTTAACTGACACTTGCGCGGTGGTGCGGCGTTGTACCCAAACAAAATCGACGCCCTTTTTATTCCCACAAATAGAACTTTCTTTTGGTGGTATTTGCGCGCCTCTGTGGTTTTAATTTTTTGCGCTATAAATAAAAAAAAAAGCGACAATTTAAAAAAAAAAGCAATATTTTTATACTTTTTGCTAACATAAATATCCCCCAAAAATATATAAAAAACTAATTTCTTTCTCAGTTTGGGCAGATACGTATTCTTCTACATATTTTTTGGTAAAAAAAAAATCGCAATAAGCGTATATTGATTGGTTTGTGCCAAAATAGGGGATAGATTTATAGCATTTTTATTATTATTATTTTTTCCATTAGCAATGGCGGCGATCTGTGCGATTTTTATTGTGACTGCGACATTATGGCGGACACATCGGACACTTTTGACCCCATTTTGGGAACCATTGTCATTTATACAGCGATCGGTGCTATAAAAATGCACTGATTACTGTGTAAATGACACTGGCAGGGAAGGGGTTAAACACTAGGGGGCGTTCAAGGGGTTAAGTGTGTCCTAGGGAGGTGTTCTAACTGTGGGGGATGGGCTACCACTGACATGACAGCGATCACAGGGAGCAGAAGACCTCTGTCATGTCACTAGGCTTTGTTTACAAAGACATCTCCCGTTCTTCCGCTCAGTGGCACGATCGCGGGCCCCCGGGGGAGATCGAGTCCCTGGGACCCGCAGGCATGGTCATGGAGTACACAGCGGGTGTGCACGCGCCCACAATGCCGCATCTTAAAGGGGATGTACAGGTACGCCCATTTGTGCAGCCGTGCCATTGTGCCGACGTATATCGTTGTTCGCTGGTCTGGAAACGGTTAAAAGAGTTGTAAAGAGAGAACGTACAATATATGGATTAGGAGAAAAAGCCTTCTGTGTGTAGCAGCCTCCCCTCAAGCCCTCCTAATACTTACCTGAGCCCCATCTCTATCCGGCAGGGCTGGACTGGGACAGAAATTTGGCTCTGGACTTCATCCAGACCGGCCCACTTACATTTTCAGTGTCCCATCAGCACCCCCTTACATCAGAGTGTCCCATCACCAGCCCCCTTACATCAGAGTGTCCCATCACCACCCCTTACATCAGAGTGTCCCATCACCAGCCCCCTTACATCAGAGTGCCCCATCACCAGCCCCTTACATCAGAGTGTCCTATTACCAGCCCCTTACATCAGAGTGTCCTATTACCAGCCCCTTACATCAGAGTGTCCCATCAGCAGCTCCCTTACATCAGAGTGTCCCATCACCAGCCCCCTTACATCAGACTGTCCCATCAGTACCCCCTTACATCAGAGTGTCCCATCACCAGCCCCCTTACATCAGAGTGGCCCACTGAGCCATCGGCCCACCGGGAAACTCCCGGTAGTCCCAATGGCCAGTACATGCCTGCTATCCGGCGATGTGCACGAGTCCCTCGGCCATCCGAGACTCTCTCTCCTGATTGGCTGAGACACAGCTGCCGTGCTATTGGCTCGCGCGGCTGTCAATCAAAGCCAGTTAGCCAATCAGAAGAGAGAGGGGACAGGGCCAAACGGCAACTCCGTGTCTAAATGGACACAGGGAGCTACAGCTTGGCTCAGACGCCCCCATAGAAAGGTGATTTCTGTAGGGGGCACTCAACAGGAGGGAGGAGCCAGGAGCATTGAAGTGGGACCTGAGAAGAGGAGGATCTGGGCTGCTCTGTGCAAAACCAACTGCACACAGCAGGTACATATAACATGTTTGTTAATTTTTATTTATTTTTTTAACGGGACTTTACAATCACTTTAAAGCTTTTAGAGTTTGTAAAAGACCCCCCAAACCATATATTTTCTGAAAGCACATGTCCAGTAAAATAAAATGAAGGTGGAACTGATTTTTAAGGCTTAGCGATATTTGCGCAAATGTTTATCAAAATGATATTTTTTGCTAAAAATACACTAAAAACATTATTAGCAGACAAAAACACAACAAATTTTTACAAAATTCCTGCTCAATATAAAAGCTTAACCTGTATTGAGTTCCTAAATAATAACAAATATTTGTCAATTTTAAATTGCGCCTTTTTGCAAAATGGTGAAAATTAAACGTGTGCAAAAATCTAACTAGCCAAATTTCTCTAAAAATCTTGAGGTTTTCATTTTTCACTTACAGCTTTTAGAGTTTGTAAAAGACCGCCCCAAACCATATATTTTCTCTGAAAGCACATGACTAGTGGAATTTAAAAAAAGTGCTATTTATTTTAAAGTCCCCATGATATTTACGCAAAACGATATTTTTGCTAAAAAGACACTAAAATCGTTATTAGCAGAAACAAACACAGCAACTTTTACAAAATTCCTGCAAAATTTCTACTAAATATAAAAGCTTAACCTGTAGTTAATAAATGACAAATATTTGTAAATTTTAATTTGTGGCTTTTTGCGAAATAGTGATAATTGAACATACACAAAAATCCCTATAAAAATCTGAAGGTTTTCATTTTTCACTTACAGCTTTCACAGTCCCCCCCAAGCCATATACTGGTATTTTTTGAAAGCATGTGACCAGTAGAATAAAAAGAAGGTGCTACTGATTGCCTCTGAAGCCCAATTTGGCTGAAGCTGTGTAATTTGGCCCCCTGCATAACCTAAAAAAAAACCTGGCTGATGCTGCCTGGTTCTGCCCTCCCCCCTGTAAACTGTCCACGGTTTATCATGGCTGCTGAGCCCTGACACCGTGGTCAGTCCTCTCCTCTGTCCTCTCCCCCTCCTCATCTCCCTGCCTGTCAGCTCCGTCCACTCCACAGCCCTCCTATCATAACTATAGTATAATCATGCTATCCCAATGGCAGCTGTGAATTCTTCTTTTGGAGGGTGGCAAACAAACAAAACTCCCCCAGCGGAGCAGCAATGAAACAGAACCCACCTCCCGTGGGCGGTCTGGCACTTACCTGCTTGTGTGGTGGTGCTGTGGTATTCTCTCCTGCAGTGTGTCTGCTCCTGCACCAGTTCCTCTTCCTCCAATAGGATTGCCTGACGCTTTGGCCAATCGGGAAACAGCTCTCGTAGACCGGCCTCCTGATAGGCAGGGAGGAACTTTAGTGTGATAATAGCGAAAATTGATTCACTTATCATCACACAGCCTCTGGCTCTAATCAGCTGCTTCAAAAAAAAAACACCCACCCCACATTGAAATTGATGGTCCGACGCCACTGATATGTAGATCAGGGGGCCGGAGGCATGGATAGGGGAGGGTGCCCGTGCACCCTCTATGGATGGGCCACCACTGTGCCATCCCCACAGACACAGGGGCAAATAACATTATGTGCCCCTGTGTCTGTGTTATAAAAAAAAAGGTCAGTTTTCTACCTTATATAAGAGCGTCTCCAAGGAGAGAACCGAGGAGTCACGTGAGCGCCGGGAGACGCTCTGATATAAGGCTGAAATCTGCATCTTTTTTTTATATAACACAGGGACATATGTTTATACTATAGTGGCTTAACAACCACTTTACGTCCTTACATGGGACCCGGAATTCGGAGCTTCTGAGAGCTTTTTGGATGGGAAAGAGTCACCAACTTTGGCTCTGAAAGGGTTAACCCACCTGCAAGAGAAGGCTGAAAAGGGCAGGAAGCAGTCAGCAGGTGTTCATGATGTCTTGTATAGACAGTTGTATGTTGCTGTGGACAGTCTTGTTACTGAGACACTGCTGCTGAGCTCTTGCAGTATTTTCAGATCCCCTGAAGCTGATGGGAATGTTACAACCCTGTGGTGGGACAAGCTTATGCTGGTGGTGAGCCAAAGTCTTATTTTGTGTACCAGAAGTACAGACTGTTTTATTTTTTTATTTTTTTTTGCTGAAGACAAGCTATTTAATTTTACCTTTTGTCGAATAATGAACTCTTTGCCTTTTTCAATGCAAATGGCTGATGATCTGACATCCGTAAATTACTACAGAGGATATAGTGCTAAAATTATTATCTGTAACTGGAGCATGGTTACATAATTAGTCATAGAATACCAAATCCCAGATCAGGACATAATAATAATAATAATGGTAAGATAAGTAGAAGAGAAAAACAAGAAGATAGAAAATGACATGGAGATAATTTATTATCCACTTCCCATCCTTAGGCCAAGTATGGTAACGGTAGCGGGTTGAACAAGTGGCAGCTGGTGCTCACTATCTTGCGGGGGTGGCACAAACTAACACCAAACCCTCCCTCCCTGCATGAGAAATGGATGGCGGCGGTCAACCCCCCCCCCCCCCCCGTGGGAGATGGACGGCGCCAATCTTACAACCCCCCCCCCCCCCCCCCACCGCCCCCCACCCACAGGACGCGGAATCCGTCAATTCACTGATGTGCCATTTGAGAAAGCTGCCTTACCTTGTGGAGGAAGGAAGAAGGAAGAGCTGGAGCCGCTCCAGGGAGCACACAGGGAGACATTTTCCTCCTGGCCGAAGCGAAACAGGAAGTGTCCTAAGACTCCATGGCCAATTGGGGCTTCCTGATTGGCCGGGAGGAGAATGAGGAAGACAATAGCGAATATTTATTTGCTATTGTGACACAAGTGGGTGTGCTCAGCCTTTTTTGAAGCCTATTAGAGCCTCTGGCTCTGATCACGTGCTTAAAAAAAAAAAAAAACATCGGAATCCATGCATCCAGCGCTCTGCATGTAGATTAGGGGCTGGACGCATGAATGGGGGAGGGCAGCACCCCTGCACCCCTTATGGAGTGGCCGCCACTGGGGTCGAAGTGGTTATACCGAGATCATGAGCTACAGTCATGATCCTGGTATAATTTCTTACATTGGGCGATTCTCTTTCTAGTAAAAGTAACCCAACTATACAGCCGCTGGATTACATTTACAGGCGGCCACCCCCACCCCTTACCGGGCTCTCCTGTGTGATCAGGGAGCCCAATAAGGATGCTTCCAGATGCATCCCAGTCTAGACTCAGTCTGAGGGTGGCACAGTGGTGTAGTGGTTAGCACTCTCACCTAGCAGTAAGAAGGGTCGCTGGTTCAAATCCCAACCACGACACTACCTGCCTGGAGTTTGCATGTTCTCTCTGTGCCTGCGTGGGTTTCTTCCGGATACTCCGGTTTCCTCCCACACTCCAAAGACATGCAGGTAGGTTAATTGGCTTCTGTCCAAAATTGGCCCTAGTTTAGAAATGGGGACCTTGGATTGTGGGCTCTTTGAGGGTAGGGACTGATGTGAGTGTGCAATGTACAGGGACAATTGTAGACACTCACTCAGGTTGAACTGGATGGACTGGTGTCTTTATTCAACCTTACAAACTATGAAACTTAGACACATAGTGTGAAATCAGAATCCAGAAGCGATTTTGTCACTTCCGGTTTTGGTCTCATGTAAAAAAAAGCCATTACCGGCTTGGGAAAGCATCTAAAGAAAGTGATCTCGGTCTGGTCTAATGCCTTTGAGGTCAGAGGAGAGACATTGGGTCTCATAGACCTCAGATCTTTCCATTAAGAGGACCTGTCATGGCCCATGCTATCACAAGGGGAGTTGTTCATCTCTTGTGATAACAATAAAAGAGATTAAAAAAAATGAAAGATAGTCTAAAAAAAATTTTTTTTCTTAAATAAAGTAATTTATAAAATAAAATAAAATTGGAAGTGTCTCTTTTTCCCCGATGTTATGCGCAACTGCAAACCTACACGTAGGTTCTCACACACATATGTAAATGGTATCTATTTACTCAGGACAACATCAGATTTGATATTTTACCAAACAATTGGATATTATATTGTGTTTTTGTGCACTAAATTTCATTAAAGTGCATTTTATTTCCAAAAAAATTACATTATTATTATACGCGATTTATATAGCGCCAACAGTTTACGCAGCACTTTACAGTGTATGGGGGGGGGGGCAATACAATTACAGTTCAATACAGAAGGGACAGGAGGGTCTGGCTCATAGAGCTTACATTTTAAAGGGAGGGGGGTGGTGGTACAAAAGGTAATAGATGGGGGGAATGATTTGATGGGGGTGGCTCTGGGACAGATGTTAGGTGGGTGTGGGATCGGCTTCCCTGAATAAATGAGTTTTCAGAGATCTCCTAAAGGTGGACATAGGGGACATTAAATATATATATATATATATATATATATATATATATATATATATATATATATATATATATATATATATATATATATTGTAGACATGTCACTGGAGAAGTGATCGAGGGGGTGTACATCTCACCTAGGTTGCTACACAGTGTGAGATGGTAAGTCCAGGATGGATCAGTTTCTCAGCAGCAATATGCTGCTGAGTTGTTATTTAATCTTGCCGGGCCTGGGTTTATATGGAATGGCAGGTAGGTTTGGTAGAGGGACCTGTCATTCCACACCCCCCATCCCTCGATCCAGTTCTGGATTTTGGATCAGGTGAGCTTTGATCCTAATTAGCCTGGGAAGGTAAAGGCTCTGCAGGGCCTGCAGGTGTTTGCTCTCAGCCAGGGAAACGAACAGTCTGTGTGTTTGAGGAAGCTGCGAGCACAGCCACTGCTGGAGCTAAAATCCACCCTGCGATATCCAGGCGAAAGACGCTGTGTTTATAAGTGTCAGATAGGTGAGAAGAACCTGTTAGTAAGCGCCCAGCCGGGCTAGGTTGTTTTGTTTTGTTATTATTTTGTTCCTGTTATACACAAGAAGCACGGTGTTGCTGTATATTTTGTTTGTTGGACTGTTTGTACCACGAATAAACGCCAAGGTCTGCTTTATAAATTCCAAGTCTGCTTTGAACTGTGTCCAAACTCACCCTACCCCGGGAAGATCCCTTACAATTGGTGGAGAATTCGGGCAACACGGTTGCTAGGGGCAACGGTGTGGACAGACTTGGCTACAGCTGCTTATGTCCTGGGTGAAAGCTGCAACTGCACTCCAAAAACAGTCCAGCAACATGGAGGAGATGCTGAAGCAGTTTATGCAAGTGAGTTTGCAACAACAGCAGGCTCAGACAGAGGCCAATAGACGACATGAACAGTCCATGGCTGCACAACAACAGATGCATAAGGAAGAGTTGCAAGCTTTGCGCCAAAGCCAACAACAACTTATCGAGCACCTGATAGTAATGCGAGAGGCGCCTGTGGTCGCTAATCCACCCACAGTGGAGGGAGCCGCTCCAGAAATTTTTTTTGGGAGAAGGACTGTGCAGAAAGCGCTGCAAAAGATGACTGCTGAGGACGATGTTGAGGCCTATCTAACAGTATTTGAGCGCATGGCTGAGCGAGAGAAGTTACCAGCCGCTGAGTGGGCAGAGGTAATTGCGCCCTATTTAACAGGTGAACCTCAAAAGGCCTACTATGACCTCAGTGAGCAAGAGGTTAAGGACTATGCTCGGCTAAAAGAGGAGGTACTTGCCCGACTAGGAGTTACTACTGCAGTCCGTGCCCGGAGGGTACGCAACTGGAGCTACAGTCTGGACAAATCAGCGAGGTCCCAGATGTATGACCTAATCCATTTGGCAAGAAAGTGGTTGGAGCCAGACACTTCTACTCCTGCACAAATCCTAGAGAAGGTCGTGATGGATCGCTACCTCCGAGCGCTTCCTACTGACCTGCAACGCTGGGTGGGACAAGGTGATCCTAAGAATGCAAACGAACTTGTCAACCTTGTGGAGAGGTTCCAGGCGACTGAGGACTACCTCCGTGATGTTCCTGCAGCATTTTCACCTCCCCGGAGCGCCAGATCTGTGCCGTCAGCTGGTAAGAGACTTCCATCTATTGGGGGAGTGTGGAGGGGTGCTGATGGAGGGAAAAGGGCTCAAGTGGTGTCTCAGGGACAAAAGACTGGTGATGGTCCCGGGTGGCTAAGGGGCTCTACAAAGGACTCCTTGCCAAAGAGACCAGGCCCTATCCAGTGTTGGAGATGCCATGAGGCGGGACACGTGTCTGCCCATTGCCCTCTTACCACTGAACCCATGGAGTGTGACGCTAGCTGGCGTCAGTCGCTGTTTGCGGAACCATCTTGTGCTGCAGTTCCTGGACTAGAGACTGAACCGCAAATCTGCAATATCACAATCAATGACCTTCCCGTTGAGGCGTTAATGGACTCAGGAAGCCTCGTAACCTTGGTGCATGCTAGCCTGGTGGCTGGGGACTTAGAGTCTAAAAAGCATATGAGTGTTGTGTGCATACATGGTGATACAAAAGTGTACCCTATAGTGATGGCTAAAGTCGGGACTGAACAAGGCACCATACAATATGAAGTGGGTGTGGTTAAAAACCTCATGCATAATGTAATATTGGGGCGCGATTTTCCATTATTCTGGGCTCTCTGGGAAAAAAGAAAAATCCCCAAAAGGAGTGGGGATACCTCTAAGGGGGTTGCTTTGTCCCCTGTGAATGATAGAAGTGTGCAGGATGAAAATGATTGTTCTCCTTTGCAGGTTCTGGCTGGGGAGGAGGAGGCTCCTCCCACTGAGCAAAATATACTAGACTTAGAGGTGTCTAGGGATAATTTTGGCGCTGCACAATTACAGGACCCCACTCTCAAAAATGCGAGAGAGCAGGTTGCTGTTATGAATGGGGTACCTCAGGAACCAGATGCTGAAAAAAGATTTCCACATTTTTCGGTGACTAATGATCTTTTCTATAGAGTCAATAAGGTTAAGGATGAGATTGTGGAACAGCTTCTGGTACCTAAGCCGTACCGGCGTCAGGTGCTTGACATGGCACATAACCATGTTCTTGGGGGACACTTGGGGACTGACAAAACGCGAGAGAGGGTTCTCCAGAGGTTTTTTTGGCCGGCGATATATGATGACATTAAAAAATACTGCGAGTCGTGCCCCACATGTCAGGTTAGTGCCCCAGTGTCACATTTTCGCAGTCCTTTGGTTTCGCTCCCTATTATAGAGGTGCCTTTTGAGCGTATTGCCATGGATTTAGTGGGTCCCATTGTAAAGTCAGCTAGAGGACACCAGTATATTTTGGTAGTCATAGATTATGCGACCCGCTATCCTGAGGCTGTACCCTTAAGAAACACTGCATCTAAAACAATTGCACGTGAGTTGTTTTATATGTTCTCTAGGACTGGGATCCCCAAAGAAATCCTAACTGACCAAGGTACGCCATTTATGTCAAAACTGATGAAGGAATTATGCAAACTATTTAAAGTCTCACACATCCGTACCTCTGTATACCACCCCCAGACGGACGGATTGGTGGAGAGATTTAATAAAACTTTGAAACATATGTTGAAGAAAGTGGTGGGAAAAGATGGTCGTGACTGGGATCATTTATTACCCTACCTCATGTTTGCTATTAGGGAGGTGCCCCAAGCGTCCACAGGGTTCTCACCATTCGAGTTGGTCTATGGTCGTCACCCTAGGGGTCTACTGGACATTGCAAAAGAGACATGGGAGAGTGAGTCCACCCCATACAAGAGTGTTATTGAGCATGTAGCACAAATGCAGGACCGTATAGCCACTGTAATGCCCCTGGTAAGGGAACACCTCCAGAGAGCTCAAGAGGCCCAAAGTAGAATTTACAACCGGTCCGCAAGAATCAGGACATTCAACCCAGGCGATAGGGTCCTTGTACTAGTCCCCACTGTTGAGAGTAAATTCTTGGCGAAGTGGCAAGGTCCTTATGAAATTGTTGAAAAGATCAGTGAGGTGAACTACAAGGTGCACCAACCAGGTAGAAGGAAGCCTTTCCAAGTTTATCACATAAACTTGATCAAGCCCTGGAAAGACAGGGAATCCTTGGTGGCGACAAATACTGTTGATAATTTGTCCCCACCAATCCCTCCAGTCAAGGTAGGTGATGCTCTATCAGTGTCACAGAAACAGGAGGCTCTGGAATTTTTACAGAAAAACAAAAACAAGTTCTCTGACCTCCCAGGGCGTACCCACCTCATCCATCATCACATTGAAACTGAGCCTAGAAGCAGAGTAAACCTAAAGCCCTATAGGATACCGGAGGCACGTAGGAAAGCCGTATCTGCCGAGGTAAAACGTATGCTTGATCTGGGGGTAATTGAGGTGTCACAGAGTGAATGGTCCAGCCCGATTGTGCTAATCCCAAAGCCCAATGGAACTTGGAGGTTCTGTAACGATTTCAGAAAGTTGAATGAGATCTCCAAGTTCGATGCTTATCCTATGCCCAGGGTAGATGAGTTGATTGAGAAGTTAGGTAACGCCAGGTACATAACCACCCTCGATCTCACAAAGGGCTACTGGCAGATTCCACTTTCTGGCGAGGCTAAAGAGAAAACTGCTTTCTCCACCCCTGATGGGCTATTCCAGTATGTAGTGATGCCGTTCGGGTTACATGGAGCGCCTGCAACTTTCCAGAGGTTGATGGACTTGATTCTGCGACCACATCGGGATTACTCAGCCGCCTACCTCGATGATGTGGTCATTTTTAGCCCTGATTGGGAAAGTCACCTCTGTAAGGTACAGGCCGTGTTGGATACCATAAGTGATGCAGGGTTGACCATAAATGCCGAGAAGTGTGCTCTAGCCCTAGAAGAGGCCAAATATCTGGGCTACATTATTGGGAGAGGATTGATTAAGCCACAGCTAAATAAAATTGAGGCAATACAGAATTGGCCTAGACCCCTGACAAGGAAGCAGGTTAGAGCTTTCCTGGGTATTACGGGTTATTACCGTAGATTTGTGCCGAACTTTGCCTCAGTTGCTGCTCCACTAACTGACTTGACAAAGGGCGGAAAGACAGCAATGGTCACGTGGACCCCAGAGGCCGAGAAGGCTTTCCAAAGCCTTAAGTCTGCCTTGTGCCAACCACCTGTGTTAGTTACCCCCAATTTCAGGCGAGAATTTCTGGTCCAGACAGATGCCTCTAACACAGGCTTAGGTGCAGTACTCTCACAAGTAGTGAATGGTGAGGAGCATCCGGTGACGTACTTGAGTAGAAAACTAACCCCGGCCGAGAAAAATTATGCCATTGTGGAGCGAGAATGTTTGGCAGTGAAGTGGGCCCTAGAATCTTTAAAGTATTACTTGCTAGGCAGGAAATTCAAGTTGGTGACAGACCATGCCCCCCTAACATGGATGAAGTTAAACAAGGAGAGAAATGCAAGAGTGACTAGATGGTTTCTGTCCTTACAAAACTTTAATTTCACTGTGGAACACAGGCCAGGGAAATTACAGACAAATGCTGACGCATTGTCGAGGGTGAGTTGTCTGTGGGGACAAAAGGCTCAGCCCTCCGGTCTGAAAAAGAGGGGGGGGATATGTAGACATGTCACTGGAGAAGTGGTTGAGGGGGTGTACATCTCACCTAGGTTGCTACACAGTGTGAGATGGTAAGTCCAGGATGGATCAGTTTCTCAGCAGCAATATGCTGCTGAGTTGTTATTTAATCTTGCCGGGCCTGGGTTTATATGGAATGGCAGGTAGGTTTGGTAGAGGGACCTGTCATTCCACACCCCCCATCCCTCGTTCCAGTTCTGGGTTTTGGATCAGGTGAGCTTTGATCCTAATTAGCCTGGGAAGGTAAAGGCTCTGCGGGCCTGCAGGTGATTGCTCTCAGCCAGGGAAATGAACAGTCTGTGTGTTTGAGGAAGCTGCAAGCACAGCCAGTGCTGGAGCTAAAACCCACCCTGCGATATCCAGGCGAAAGACGCTGTGTTTATAAGTGTCAGATAGGTGAGAAGAACCTGTTAGTAAGCGCCCAGCCGGGCTAGGTTGTTTTGTTTTGTTATTATTTTGTTCCTGTTATACACAAGAAGCACGGTGTTGCTGTATATTTTGTTTGTTGGACTGTTTGTACCACGAATAAACGCCAAGGTCTGCTTTATAAATTCCAAGTCTGCTTTAAACTGTGTCCAAACTCACCCTACCCCGGGAAGATCCCTTACAATATATATATATTCTCTAGGGCATCTGCTTATAAATATACAATGTTTGGGGGTTCTAAGTAATTTTTTAGCAACAAAAAAAAAAAACATGTAGGAAGGGAATGACAGAACTGGCCCGGTCTGGAAGTGTTTAACCACTAGAGATCCGCGCTATAGCCGAATGACAGCTACAGCGCGGACCTGCTTTCCCGGGACTACCTCTATTGACATTGTCCCGTGCACGAGCGGCCTGCGTGCCCCCCTGAGTCTATGAGACTCGCCTGATCACGGATCGGAGCAAGGGGTCGATCCCGACCCCTTACCACGTGATCAGCTGTCAGCCAATGACAGCTGATCATGTGACACAACAGAGCCGGTAATCGGCTATTTTTCCTCCTCGTGCTGTCAGCACGAGGAGAAAAAAAAAGCCGATCACCAGCGGCCGTGATCAGGACATCAGTCCCGATCACGGCCAGCTTATCAGTGCCCACCTGCCCCCTGCCAGTGCCACCTAAATAATAAACAAGTGCCCCCCATCAGTGCCCATAGTGCCACCCATAAGTGCCCACAGTGCCACCTATTAGTACCCACAGTGCCACCTATCAGTGCCCACAGTGCCACCTATCAGTGCCCACAATCTGCCTCAACAACAGTGCTGCACCCCAGTGCCACATATCCGTGCCCATCAGTGTCATCTACCAGTGCCCATCAGTGCCGCCCATCAGTGCCCAGCATTGCCACCTATCAGTGCCCATCAGTCCCATCTATCAGTGGTACCAATCAGTGCCCCTTAGTGCCACCCATCCGTGCCACCCATCAGTGCCATCTTATCTGTGCCCATCAGTGCCTCCTTATCTGTGCCCATCAGTACTGCCTTATCTGTGCCTATCGGTGCCACCTCATCTGTGCCTATTAGTGCCGCCTTAACTGTGCCCATCAGTGCCCACCAGGGCAGCCTATCAGTGCCCACCAGTGCCGCCTCATCAGCGCATTTCAATGAAGGAGAAAAATGACCTGTCTGCAAAATTTTATAACAAACTAAGAAAATTCTTTTTTTTTCTTTTGCATCTTTTTTTGTTTGTTTAGCAAAAAATTAAACTCCGAGCTATAATTAAATACCACCAAAAGAAAGCTCTATTTGTGGGAAAAAAATGCTAAAAATTTCATTTGGGTACAGTGTTGTATGCCCGCGCAATTGTCATTCAAAGTGCATCAGCACTGAAAGCTGAAAATTGGTCTGGGCAGGAGGAGGGGGGTTTAAGTGCCCAGTAAGCAAGTGGTTAAACACGAAGTGTTGAACCTGAGAAGGTGGCGCCACCTAGTGAGCATTGATTAAATAGTTCATCACATTTATTATAATGTGATGAACTATCATGTTTGATTTACTCTGTACCATCTGGGAGGGCTAGTGAAAGGGGCAGCTGCAGCCTTAGCGGGCTGGCAGTGCCTGAAGAGGTGGTGCTGGGATCACAGTAGACACAGAAGGACAGCTGGACACTGAGACTTTGTTACACAACTAAGAGGCCCGGGGTCCCTGCCTGCAATGGGCCTTTCCTTTATCTGACTGAGCCCTATTGTCAGATCATCCAACAGTGTGCCAGTTTTATTCTCGGGTCTCTGGCTGTCCTCTATGTCAGTGGGTATCACCCCCGTCCTCAGGGCCCACTAACAGGCCAGGTTTGCAAGATACCTGAAATACATCACAGGTGATCTCATTTGCTGCTCAGTGATTGCTGTATTCTAGTCTGCATCTCCCCCAAGGTAATACATAAAACCTGGCCTGTTAGTGGGCCCCCGAGGACAAGGTTGATGACCACTGCTCTATGTAACTCTTTTAAAGTGGTTGTAAACCCTTACAAACCACTTTGACCTACAGGTAAGCCTAGATTAAGGCTTACCTGTAGGTCCAAGAAATATCTACTAAACCTACAAGGTTTAGGAGATATTTGCCCAAAGACAGGCACCGCTGTCTACAGCGAATGCGCCGTAGACAGCAGCGCGCAGGCGCACTGAGCGCGGCATTTCCAACAACGGAGCCGCCGCGCGTGTCGGCTCCCGTGCACATGCGCGGGAGTGACGTCATCACGGCTTCGCCGAATGACAGCGGCGGAGCTGCGAGACCCCACCGAGAAGATGGATGCACTGGACTACAGGGGACAGCGGTGACTTCGCTGGCTCCTGTGTCAGGTAAGTGACACATAATGGGCTACTATGCAATGCAATGCAATGCGATGCGATGCATAGTAGTCCATTATGCTTTACCTTTGCAGGGAATGAAAGAGGAAGTAACACTCATCAGGGTTTACTTCCTATTTAATAGTGATCATTAGCACTGATTGTCTGTAACCCCTTCACATTCTTCTTGCTAATCCAGTATTGGCTGACTTCTATGTCAATCATTCACTGGTCTGCAGTAGATTCCTATCACTGAGCTGTAGCTCCTCCTACTTCCTCCCCTGGTTATATTGTATCATTGTCTACAATACATAATGGTGACCACACACGTAGCAATAACCCAACCTCTTTAAAACAGGTTTAGGTTGCAAATCTGACCAGACTGATGAATGGAACCTACCACCAATAGATTTGGTTGAACTGCGAAATGATAGAGAGTGTTTGTTTTATGTTGTTTATTTCTTCTTCTTTTTTTCTTTTTTTTTTTTTTTTATTATTAATTATTTCATTTATTATTTAATTTTTTTGAACAAAGAATTGAAGGATCTCTGGTTTTACAGACACTGCTGAGAAAAACAGTCACTGCATAAACAATACCAATAATGGTTTAGCCAGGCCGAGCCATGCTGTAAAGGATTCCAGTATAAGGATTTTTATATATAGTACAAATATACCATATAAGCAATACAGAGATAATATATAGTATTAATATATATATATATATATATATATATATATATATATATATATATATACACATACAGTATCTCACAAAAGTCAGTACACCCCTCACATTTGTGTAAATCTTTTCTTCTCTCTTTTCATGTGACAACACTGAAGAAATGACACTTGTCTACAATGTAAAGTAGTGAGTGTACAGCTTGTATAACAGTGTAAATTTCCTGTCCCCTCAAAATAACTCAACACACAGCCATTAATGTCTAAACCGCTGGCAACAAATGTCAGTACACCCCTAAGTGAAAATGTCCAAATTAGCCATTTTCCCTCCCCCAGGTGTCATGTGACTCGTTAGTGTTACAAGGTCTCAGGTGTGAATGGGGAGCTGGTATGTTGAATTTGGCGTTATGGCTCTCACTCTCTCATACTGGTCACTGGAAGTTCAACATGGCACCTCATGGCAAAGAACTCTCTGAGGATCTGAAAAAAAGAATTGCTGCTCTACATAAAGATGGCCTAGGCCAGGCATGTCCAAAGTCCGGCCCGCGGGCCAGTTGCGGCCCGCAGGCCAGTTTTGAACGGCCCGCCTGGTCTTTCTCAATTTATTGTGCTGCGGGATCAGGGCTGTCAGATCAGCCGATCCCCAGCACTGTGAGAAGCTCCGTGAGCTTCAAAAGTGAAAGTAAAGTGCAGGGAAGTGTGCTGTGCTCTCTGCCTCCCCCTACAGTGCAGTACCCGGCTGAATGAGGAAGCTGCAAAGGTACTGTACTATGCTGCAAGCTAAATTAGTGTTAAAAATGTCTTTATTCATGTGTGTGTATGTATGTATGTGTATGCATGTGTCTGTATGTGTGTATGTGTGCATGTATGTCTGTATGTGTGTGTGTGTACATGTGTCTGTATGTGTGTGTGTACATGTGTCTGTATGTGTGTGTGTACATGTGTCTGTATGTGTGTGTGTGCACATGTGTCTGTATGTGTGTGTGTACATGTGTCTGTATGTGTGTGTGTACATGTGTCTGTATGTGTGTGTGTGCACATGTGTCTATCTGTGTGCACATGTGTGTGCACATGTGTCTGTATGTGCATTCATGTCTGTATGTGTGTGTGTGCACATGTGTCTGTATGTATGTCTGTATGTATGTGTGTGTGTGTGCGCATGTGTCTGTATGTATGTTTGTATATGTCTGTAAGTATGTGTATGCATGTGTCTGTATGTATGTCTGTATATGTGTGCATGTATGTCTGTATGTATGTGTATGCATGTGTCTGTATGTGTGTGGCGTGCATTTGTCTGTATGTATGTCTGCATGTGTGTGCATGTGTCTGTGTGTATGTTACTTTTAATCCGGGACCCCCCCCCCCCCCCATTCTTATACCATCAAAACTGCTTTTGTAGGGCTTGTGTGTGATATTAGCCAGGACTGCTGCTCCTCTGAAAAGCAATCCATGCACAGATCTCTTTTCAGAGGCATTTGAATGGCGGTAAAGAGGCATTATGTTGCCTCCCCACCACCTGTTTTAAGCCCGTAAATGCAACATCTGTGTGGCTGCATACTGTGTGTAGGGCAGCCCATTAATTTCAATGGACTTCCCTACTCACAAAAATGCAGGGAAAGAAGTTCCCAATTTTTTTTTTTTAAATTGCACTGCACCAAAAGCACCCTACATTTTCCAATGTGTGGGGTACCATTAAGAATTAACGATGCCCCCTAAAGTGCATTCGTCTGTGTGTTGGGAATGAGTGCGACAAAGGCAAGAGAATTCTTGTTGGGCCGTGTATTTCGCGCTCGGATGGACACACTTAGACCGAATTTTCAATGGTTCAAAGAATGTCAGGCAAAATGGTCGGCCCTCATGCATGTTCACTTCATCAAATCCGGCCCACTTTGAAAAAGGTTTGGACACCCCTGGCCTAGGCTATAAGAAGATTGCCAAGACCCTGAAACTGAGCTGCAGCACGGTGGCCAAGATGATACAGCGGTATAACAGGACAGGTTCCCCTCAGAACAGGCCTCGCCATGGTCCACCAAAGAAGTTGAGGTCACGTGCTCAGCGTCATATCCAGAGGTTGTCTTTGGGAAATAGATGTAGGAGAGCTGCCAGCATTGCTGCAGAGGTTGTAGGGGTGGGGTCAGCCTGTCAGTGCTCAGACCATACGCCGCACACTGCATCAAATTGGTCTGCATGGCTGTCGTCCCAGAAGGAAGCCTCTTCTAAAGATGATGCACAAGAAAAGACCGCAAACAGTTTGCTGAAGACAAGCAGACTAAGGACATGGATTACTGGAACCATGTCCTGTGGTCTGATGAGACCAAGATAAACATATTTGGTGTCAGATGGTGACAAGCGTGTGTGGGGGCAACCAGGTGAGGAGGACAAAGACAAGTGTGTCTTGTCTACAGTCAGGCATGGTGGTGGGAGTGTCATGGTCTGGGGCTGCATGAGTGCTGCCGGCACTGGGGGGCTACAGATCATTGAGGGGACCATGAATGCCAACATGTACTGTGACATACTGAAGCAGAGCATGACCCCCTTCCTTCAGAGACTGGGCCGCAGGGCAGTATTCCAACATGATAACCACCCCAAACACACCTCCAACACCACCACTGCCTTGCTAAAGAAGCTGAGGGTAAAGGTGATGGACTGGCCAAGCATGTCTCCAGACCTAAACCCTATTGATCATCTGTGGGACATCCTCAGAGGGAAGGTGGAGGAGGGGAAGGTCTCCAACATCCACCAGCTCCGTGATGCCATCATGGGGGAGGGGAAGAGGACTCCAGTGGTGACCTGTGAAGCTCTGCTGACCTCCATGCCCAAGAGGGTGACGGCAGTGCTGGAAAATAATGGCGGCCACACAAAATATTGACACTCTGGACCCAATTTGGAGATTTTCACTTAGGGGTGTACTGACTTTTGTTGCCAGCGGTTTAGACACTAATGGCTGTGTGTTGAGTTATTTTGAGGGGACAGGAAATTTACACTGTTATACAAGCTGTACACTCACTACTTTACATTGTAGACAAGTGTCATTTCTTCAGTGTTGTCACATGAAAAGAGAGAAGAAAAGATTTACACAAATGTGAGGGGTGTACTGACTTCTGTGACATACTGTATATACCGTATAAGCAATATAGAGATGATGTATAGTACATACAGTATATACTGTACACCATATAAGCAATACAGAGATGATATATAGTATAAATACCATATAAGCAATACAGATTATAGAGAAAATATTATACAGAATATATAGTATATAAAAAAAGAGCGAAGTAAAAAAATAAAATAAAAAAAAAGCTCACAATCAATTAAATGTAACGTTTGATGATAATATGTATAATATAAAGTCTTTTTTTTTTTTTTCCAATTATTTAATCTTTTGGGAAAATACATAATTAACAGCAATCCAATCACTAAATTCTCAAATAGGTTTCAACACTATATTAAGCAGAAAGGCCACACGCGCCGATGACGTCCCCTCCTTCAATCACACTTTATTCGAGCAGACAAACACCATACCAGTACCCACCCAGGAAGCAAAAGAGAACCGAAATGATGGTTGCCCACTTGAATTAGCCACTTCTAATAGACCCCAAATGCCTCAGTAAAGAGAACCTGTCACTGCCCATGTTATCACAGTTGTGATAGCAATAAAGTTGATAAAAAAAAAAAAAAGAAAGAAAGAGACAATGTAAAAATTAAACATTTTAAATGAAATAAATAATAATAAAAAAATAAATAAAATTAAAGCACCCCTTCTGCCCTGCTTGCATGCAAAGACAAATGTATACGTAAGCCCTGCACACATATGTAAACTGCGTTCGCACGTCACATGTAAGATATGGCTGCGAATGTCATAGCGAGAGCGATCATTTTAGCACCGGAGCTCCTGTGTAACTCTAAACTGGTAACCTGTAAAGGTTTTTAAAGCGTCACCTATGGAGATTTTTGGGCACCTTAGTTTGGCGCTGTTCTACGGGCAGATGCCATTTTAAAGCGTGACGTGTTTGGTACCTATGAGAGCTGCACGATTCTGGCCAAAATGAGAATCCATTTTTTTTTTTGCTTAAAATAGTTAACAGTTCTCGTGACGTAAAATCTTTCACATTATACAAAGAAAAAAAATGGGCTAACTTTACTGGTTATTTTATTTTATTTATTTTTTTTATTCATTAAAGTAATTAAAAAAATAAAAAATAAAACTGCATTTGAAAGACCGCTGCGCAAAATACAGTGTGACATAAAATATTGCAACAACTAAACCATTTTATTCTCTAGGGTCTCTACTAAATATATATATATATATATATATATATATATATATATATATATATATATATATATATATATATATATATATATATATATATATATATATATATATATAAAATTAGGGCTGTGAAAATTAAAGATTAATTCCTCGATTAATCGTAAAAAATTTTGATCAATCAAAATTTTTTGATCGGTACTCACCTCTCAGCCGACTTCCCAGGTCTTTAGGGAGTTCCGTCGGATATCCGGTGACATCACCGGACTCCTCCCCCTTCCCCAAGTGCCTCCGTCTGCTAATGAAGGGAAGGGGGGGGGAGTCCGGTGATGTTGACGTTTGTGATTGAACGTAACGTGTACGGGGGAGGAGCTACGCATGACGCCTCCCCGCTGCTGCCGTACGGAAGTAACGCGATTGTCGGCTTTACATGCTGTGTTTTTTATCATCTTTATGTGAGTAGTTTGTGTTTGAACACAAAAATTTTATCTTATACTTAAGAGCCGGTTCACACAGGAGCAACCCGGGATCCGAACTTCAGGTCGTCCCAAGTCGCGCTGTTGAGAAAATCAATGGTAGTGAAAGGACCAGGCCTCTTTTTCAGACTTGGTGTTTACATGTTTAAAACAGTTTTTTTTGCTAGAAAATTACTTAGAACCCCCAAACATTTTATATTGTTTTTTTTCTAACACCCTAGAGAATAAAATGGCGGTCATTGAAATACTTTTTTTCCCACCGTATTTGCGCAGCGGTCTTACAAGCGCACTTTTTTTGGAAAAAATTCACTTTTTTGAATAAAAAAATAAGACAACAGTAAAATTAGCCCAATTTTTTTTATATTGTGAAAGATAATGTTACGCCAAGTAAATTGATACCCAACATGTCACGCTTTAAAATTGCGCCCGCTCGTGGAATGGCGTCAAACTTTTAGCCTCAAAAATCTCCATAAGCGACATTTAAAAAATTCTACAGGTTGCATTTTTTGTGTTACAGAGGAGGTCTGGGGCTAGAATTATTGCTCTCGCTCTACCGATCGCGGCGATACCTCACATGTGTGGTTTGACCACCGTTTTCATATGCGGGCGCTACTCACGTATGCGCTCACTTCTGTGCGCAAGCTCGTCGTGACGGGGTGTTTTTAAAAAAAAATTTCTTATTTATTTTAATTGATTTTATTTATTTTTACACTGTTTTTAAAAAAAAAAAAAAAATGGATCACTTTTATTCCTATTACAAGGAATGTAAACATCCCTTGTAATAGAAAAAAGCATGACAGGTCCTCTTAAATATGAGATCTGGGGGGTCAAAAAGTCCTCAGATCTCATATTTGGGCTAAAATGCAAAAAAAAAAAAAAGAAGAAAATCTGACATTTAAAAAAAATATACCTTTAAGAGGTATGGGCGGAAGTGACGTTTTGACGTCGCTTCCGCCCTCCTATGGTATAGAGCACCGTGATAGAGAGCACTGACATCAGCAGCGTGACATAAAGCACTAACACCAGCACCGTGATATACAGTACTGACAGCAGCACCGTGATAGAGAGCACTGACATCAGCAGCGTGACATACAGCAATGACACCTGCACCGTGATAGTCATCTGACACCAGCACCGTGATAGAGAGCACTGACATCAGCAGCGTGACATAAAGCACTAACACCAGCACCGTGATATACAGCACTGACAGCAGCACCGTGATAGAGAGCACTGACATCAGCAGCGTGACATACAGCAATGACACCTGCACCGTGATAGAGTGATCTGACACCAGCACCGTGATAGAGAGCACTGACATCAGCAGCGTGACATAAAGCACTAACACCAGCACCGTGATATACAGCCCTGACAGCAGCACCGTGATAGAGAGTACTGACATCAGCACCGTGATATACAGCACTGACACCTGCACCGTAAGCAGCCCCAGGAGGAAGTCAGCATAGCACAGGGATGGTGGGAGCCCCTCATAATGAGCATAGCACAGGGATGGTGGGAGCCCCTCATAATATGCACAGCAGAGGTACAGCCCCAGGAGGAAGTCAGCACAGCACAGGGATGGTGGGAGCCCCTCATAATAAGCAGCCCCAGGAGGAAGTCAGCACAGCACAGGGATGGTGGGAGCCCCTCATAATAAGCAGCCCCAGGAGGAAGTCAGCACAGCACAGGGATGGTGGGAGCCCCTCATAATAAGCAGCCCCAGGAGGAAGTCAGCACAGCACAGGGATGGTGGGAGCCCCTCATAATAAGCAGCCCCAGGAGGAAGTCAGCACAGCACAGGGATGGTGGGAGCCCCTCATAATAAGCAGCCCCAGTAGAAATATGACACCGCTCAACCTCTTCAAAGAGGAGGGTACGGGCATATAGTACGGTGTGCTTTTTTTGGACAAGGAAGTGAGCCAAATTAAGAAAGAAGGTCTGTGTGCTCGATTTAAAAAATTGTTTATAGACATATACATGGTCTACTGGTCACATGTGTTGAATTCCTCTGAGATCCATGCCTCATTCATTTTTAGAAATGTGAGGTAGTTAACACTGTCGTGAGCTAGGCGAGTACGCTTTTCGGTCAGGATCCCCCCTGCTGCGCTGAACGTCCTTTCGGACAGGACACTGGATGAGGGGCAAGCCAACAGTTCGATTGCAAATTGGGCAAGCTCTGGCCAGAGGTCAAGCCTGTCCACCCAGTAGTCTAGGGGTTCATCACTCCTCAGAGCGTCCACATCGGCCCTTAACCCGATGTAGTCGGACACCTGACGGTCTAGGCGTTCCCTGATGCTGGATCCGGATGACACCTGTCCATGGGTCGGCTGAAAGAATTACCTCATATCCGAAGTCACCAACACATCTTCAAACCGGCGTCTTCTTGCAGGCGCTGTTGGATTGGTACCCGCAACTCCTTCTCTGGGAGTGGGAATTGCTCCTCTGCCAGCGCACGCAAAAGCAGAATGCAGCATTTCTCGAAGCAAGGCCTGGAAGTGCTGCATTCTGACAGCCCTCTGTGACGGCGGTAGCATTTCCGCCATTTTGTGTTTGTACCGGGGGTCTAAGTACGTTGCCACCCAGTACTGGTCCTTGACCCTTATGCTTTTTATACGGGGGTCCCTATTAAAACACTGGAGCATGAAGGCCCCCATTTGCACTAAAGTGGAAGCGGTGTAGTTGCCTGGCTCCTGCTCATCATCTAGGATAATGTCGTCCTCTTCATTCTCCTCTCCCCATCCACGCACAACAACAGGGGTCCCAGAAAGCATGCTCTTCTTGCTCCTCCTCATCCGCCCCAGCACCATCCTCCTCTGACTCCTCTTCAGACTCCTGTTGTTGACTTGTCTCAGATAGAGTAGCCCCCCTGGGAATTCATCCATCATTGCGACTTCCTCATCTTCCCGCTCCTGCTCCTCCACAGCTTGATCAATGACACAACGCAATGCACGCTCCATAAAGAAGGCATAAGGTACCATGTCACTGATGGCGCCATGGCTGCGACTGACCAGTTTGGTGATCTCCTCAAATAGGCGCAGAAGTCTGCATGCGTCGCGCATGAGCAGCCACTGGCGCGGTGAAAAAAACCCCAGCTCCCCAGAACCTGTTCTGCCACAGAGTTCATACAGGTAGACGTTAACTGCACGTTTCTGCTGGAGCAGCCTATCAAGCATATAGAAGGTTGAGTTCCATCGCGTCGGGCAATCGCAAATAAGACGTCTGACCGGCAGATTGTGTCACCGCTGAATGTCAGCAAGGCGAGCTATGGCCGTGTAAAATCTTCTGAAATGGGCCGAGATTTTCCTTGCCTGCTGCAAGATGTCCTGGACCCCAGGGTATTTGACAACGAATCGCTGCACGACCAAGTTTAAGACGTGTGCCATGCATGGCACGTGCGTGATTTTGCCCTGTTTCAATGCGCTAAGCAGATTGGCACCGTTGTCACACACCACTTTACCAACTGTCAAATTGAGCGGTGTTAGCCACTGATCTGCCTGTGAACGCAAAGCTGAAAGGAGTGCCGGGCCAGTGTGGCTCTTGGCTTCCAGGCACAACAGAAGCAGCACGGCATGGCAACGTCTCACCTGGCATGTGGAATAGGTTCTGGGGAGCTTGGGCGGAGCAGCGGAAGAGACGCTAGCAGCGGAAAAGGAGGAGTCAGCCGAGGAGGAGAGGGAGGAGGATGGAGTAGGAGGAGGAGGAGGAGAAGAAGAGCCAGGCCTGCATGCAATCCGTGGCGGTAAAACCAAATCTACACAGGTGCCACGGGTTACATGCTTGACGGCCGTCAGAAGGTTCACCCAGTGGGCAGTAAAAGTGACATACCTTCCCAGCCCGTGTTTGCTAGACCACGTGTCTGTGGTCAGATGTATCTTGGTACCGACACTGTGTGCCAGGGATACATTCACTTGCCGCTGAACATGGCCATATAGCTCTGGGATGCCCTTCTGTGAGAAATAATTCCTTCCTGGGACCTTCCATTGTGGTGTTCCAATGGGCACAAATTTGCGAAAGGCCTCCGAGTCCACCAGTTTATATGGCAGTAGTTGGCGGGCTATCAGTTCTGACAAGCCAGCCGTCAACCGTTGGGCAAGAGGGTTATCCGGCATCATCATTTTTTTACGCTCGAACATTAGGCCCACGGAAGCCTGCCTTTTTGCAGAAAAACTTGAGCTTGGCGTGATGGAAGGTGGAGTGGAGGACAATTGTGAGGAGAGAGGAGAAGGAGAAGTAGAAGATGAGGCTGGACGGTGAGAGCCTGCAGTGTGGCTTTGTGTGTTCCGTTGCTCCCACTGGGCTCGGTGATGGCTGCTCATGTGCCTTCTTAAGGCGGTCGTCCCTAGGTGAGTGTTAGGCTTACCGCGACTAATGCATTGACTGCAAAGATTGCAGATGGCAACGCTATTGTCAGCAGCGGACACGTTAAAAAAAGCCCACACTGCGGAGCCATGTGCCGGTGTCCTGGGAGCGCCAGATGTGACCGTACATGGTCGATGACTCGCTCCTGATACATTTGCAGTCTGCTTTGTCCCTCCTGTGCAATGTAAGTTATTCCTGCTTCTCCTCCCTATCTGCTGGTCCATATCTCCCTCTGAACTCCCCTCCTCTTCCTCTCTTGTGGGCACCCACGTGACATCACTAGACACGTCATCATCGACGTCACCTTCCCCACCGCTATAAGTAGAGATCTCGGAGTAGGCAGCAACACCGGGGACCAACCTCCTCCTTGGGCTGATCTGGGTACTGTTGTCAGACTGCTGAGTAGCGGTTGTTGCTACCTCCTCTTCCTGATCCAATACCAAGAGTGGCTGCGCATCAGAAATGTCTAGATATGGATCGAAAAATAATTCCTGTGACTCAAGCGGAAGGTATGTGGTGGTGGTGGTGTTGTTGGTGGTAGTGTCTTTGGGGGTGCACATAGCAGAGAGTGAAGAAGAGGGTGCAGATCGAGAGGATGAGGAGGGTGCAGAAGAGTAAGGCTGAGTGAGCCACTCAACCAAGTCTGGTGCGTCCTTTAAATGAATTGAACGCACCTTCTGCAACTTCCCACTTTGGCTCAAGCCTGTTGCTCCTACCCTACCCCTACCACCCCTGCGGAAGGGCCTGCCTCTTCCTCTGCCTGTCATTTTTTAAATGACCCTGTGACAAAACTCTCAGTCCCTATACTGATGAAGGACTGCTGCAGTATAGGGCAGCGGTCAGCAGTAGTGCACCTCAACCCTATGTATTGTGGACCTATACCAGTCCTTACAGAATAGCAGACTGTACCTCACTCAACCCTATGTACTGTAGTACCTTATACCTTACCAGACCTTATAAGGACCTTTGTGGAACAAGTAGGTTGTGTGTGACTGATTAGCAAACTGTACGTCAGTCCCTATACTGATGAAGGATTGCTGTAGTATAGGGCAGCGGTCAGCAGTAGTGCACCTCAACCCTATGTATTGTGGACCTATACCAGTCCTTATAGAATAGCAGACCGTACCTCACTCAACCCTATGTACTGTACTACCCTATACCTTACCAGTCCTTATAAGGACCTTTGTGGAACAAGTAGGTTGTGTGCGACTGATTAGCAGACTGTACGTCAGTCCCTATACTGATAAAGGACTGCTGCAGTATAGGGCAGCGGTCAGCAGTAGTGCACCTCAACCCTATGTATTGTGGACCTATACCAGTCCTTATAGAATAGCAGACTGCAGCTCACTCAACCCTATGTACTGTAGCACCCTAGACCTTACCAGTCCTTATAAGGACCTTTGTGGAACAAGTAGGTTGTGACTGATTAGCAGACTGCAGCAGAAGGGCAGCAGTCAAGTATAATATTCTTTCTATATTTGGAAGAAAGAATATTATACGTGTACAAGCCTATTACCATACCACTGATACCAGTTCTGAAAAGAACCTTTGTGGACCTAATATAGTAACAGCTACTGATTAAACTGACCCTCACTGCCTCACACACAGCTTCCTGCCTGTCCCTATATAAACTGACAAAACAGAGGCTGCTGGAACAATAACTGGTTACTGGAATAGCACTTTTGTGGACCTGATAGTAACAGCTAATGATTAAACTGACTCTCCCTGCAGCACACACCATCCTGTCCCTTTCTCTAAAGTGAAAAAAGACACTCAGGCTGCTGCAACAATCACTAGCACTGCACTGCCTCAAACCTATATCCTGAACTACACCTAACACCTATACCAGTCCTGAAAAGAACTTTTGTGTACCAAATAGCTAGCGATTTGGGTCACTGCAATCTCTCCCTGCTCCACACAGCAACCTCTCCCTATAGTGACAGAAGAAAGAATGTAAAATGGCCGCCGGATCGGGTGTATTTATAGGTTAGGGGGAATGTCCAATTGTCCATGTGCTGTAATGTCTCAATTGGCTGTCCTGTACCCCATGATGGATGTGTCATCATAGGTCAAAGTTCTTTTACACAGTAAACACGGAAGTCCGCCGGGCGAACGGCGGCAATAGTCCGACGATCGGGCGAATCGCGAACAGCCGAAATTCGCCGTGAAACGTCCGCCGGGCGAACCATTCGGCCATCACTACTTAACAGTATTGGTACTCTCTGGTAATCGGGTGGGAAAATCAAAGTGTTTCTGTTTTTCATTTTCACTTTGTTGTATGCCTTTTTTAAGCAGGTATGACTATATCCTCGGACTCTAAGTCTCTTATATAGGTCCCTAGCAGCTAATCATTTTCATTGCTGCAGTTTCGTTTTATTCTTAGATATTGCCCATATGGGATACTCTGCATCAACGATTTAGGGTGAAAGCTATCGGCATGCAATATTGTGTTGCCAGCGGATGGCTTTCTGTAAAGAGAGGAGGCAAGGGTGCCATCAATGTTAACCCCAATCTTTATATCCAGAAATTCAATTTCTTTCTGGCTATATTTAAGTGTAAAATGTAGGTTAAAGTCATTACAAGAAATCAACTGAAAACATTTCTTAAGCTCAAATTCTGTACCTGACCGAAAAATCAATATGTCGTCCAAATATCTGTACCAAGCTTCAACATGGTCAAGAAAAGGAACAAGGTCATCGTGCGAGAAGACGTCCTTCTCCCATCCCCCCAGGTACAGGTTGGCATGCGATGGGGCACATTTAGTCCCCATCGCAACCCCCTGCACCTGGAGGTAATGGGTTCGGTCAAATTGAAAGACGTTATGTCTAAGAACATAGTTCAAAAGTTCAATAACAAAGCTACAGTATTTGCTATGGGATGGACCTCTTTGGTTTAAATATGAACGTACTACTTCAATTCCCTTACTATGGGGGATTGCATTATATAAGCATTCAACGTCTATTGAAACAAGCCAGGAATTTGGAGGTAAAGCTATATTCTCAATCGTTCTAAGTAAATCAATAGTGTCCTTAATATATGAAGACAGAGAGATAACGTGAGGACGTAAAAAGTTGTCAATTAGAGAGCTAGCATTTTCTGTAAGGCTCTGACAGCTGGAAATAATAGGTCAGCCGGGCGGATTGGTAAGAGATTTGTGGACTTTAGGGAGTGCGTAGAATGTTGGAATTTTAGGATCTTTAATATTCAAAAAGTCCCACGTATCCCTATCTATAATGGCCGATTTATAGGCCTTAAAGATTATGTGCCGGTATTGTTCATCAAAGTTGGAAATAACAGTAATAGAAATTGGACGGTACCAGTCACGATTTTTTAAGATATTTAAACACATATCAGTGTATTGTGATACATTCATAATGACTAAGTTTCCGCCCTTATCGGCTGGTTTTATCACTATATCTGAGGTTTTTTTTGTAGGGAATATAGGGCTTCTCTTTGTTGTTTTGTAAGATTAGACAATTTGTTTGAAGTAAACGAGGACTGTTCTATAGTTTTACAAACTTGTTCAGTGAATGCCCAGATATTGGGATTAGAGTTCAATAAAGGGAACAAGGTAGATTTGGGTTTATACTTCGATGGAGGGGGGAAGAACATGCCAGCCACAGATAGACCTATGGGTTCAAGTGTCCCAGGTTCATCCAGGGTGTCATGTCCCTCCTCCCAGAGATTCATCAAGTCCTGCATAGCCTGATGTTCAACTATTTGATCATGTGGTACAGTATCAAGGGAGCTAGAAGAAGAAAAGTTTTTAGTTGCTGGTTTATGAAATATGGTTTTTGAACAATAACCTGCGGGCAAATAGGTGGACGTCTTTAATTAATTCAAATTTATCAGTATCAGCGTTAGGACAAAATGATAAGCCCAACTTTAAAACCTCTTGTTCTGAATATGATAGAGAGTAGTTAGACAGGTTAATTATAGAGAGCTCAAAATTCTCACTAGTTTCAGATTTAGAAGGAATTGTATTACCATCCATATTGACCCTGAAGATGGCTCCTTCCCCCAAAAAATTGGGGCCAGGCGGAGATCAGCCGGTAAAGGTGTACCAGAAGGTGAGATGATAACATTGTCTAGATTACTTACTGTGGGGTGACCAAGGCCAGGATTGATATTGATAGTGCTGGGTGTGACCAAAGTAGAAGTGAGAGTGGAGAAAGACGATCTACGAGGAAGAGATAGAACCGATTGTTGAAATAAAGTGCCAGAGCGCGTAGGTGCTAATTTCGATGTAATGGGTTGTGCCCGAGGTGGTAACGAGGTGCCGGTATATTGGGACTGTGATCCAGAAGAGGCTGTATCCGAATGTCCCTTCCTCTTCTTGGGAAGTCGGTCTCCAGATAGGTCTCTATAGACAGTGGATTGGCTAGATGGACAAGAGGAAGAAGATAGATTAGACATATTCTCATCATGTTTACTATTTTTTGCCTTATAAGAAGGTGGGTTTCTAAATCCTTTATTCTGCTCCTTGTGAGGCCATTTATAGGCATAACCATTGGTGTATGCGTTATTGTCACGTATAAATTTTTTCTCCTTTGATCGGATAATTTCTAAGGTATAATGTTCAATATGTTTAGTTACCTCTAGCTCTTTTTTCTTGCACCTAGGAGTGGTCGTCGCTAAAGTATAATCTTCGTACCATTGAGAAATAGATTTATCAAGTAGATCTAAATCATGTTGATATTGTCTACTCATCAAGGTCATCATTTCAAATGAACATGTTTGGAGGTTTTCCTCCCATTTCTGTTTTATAATTTCATCGATTTTATTTAAATTAGGAAAAACTTGAATACGAAGACCCCAAGGTGCAATTTTATTCTCAATATATTTGGAGAAAAATTTAATGTGCCAAAATAACCGTACTTTACGTTCCAAAAGTCGTTGGAAATATGAAAAAGCATAATCTAAATCTTTATCTGATATCTCGTTTGTTTTTTGTGACTCTTGGACTCTGTTCATTAGGCCTTCCCATGCCTCTCCACTAAAGGCCGCCATGGAGAGGACGCCAAGGGAGGGAAAAAGGGGGAGGGAAAAGGAAGGGAGAGGGGGGAGAAAGGAAAAAAAAAAAGAAGGCGCTGTATTAAATTACAACAAATCGCAATACATTATTTAACATTTTTTCACATATATAACATACAGATTATTTCCATATGTAATTAGTATTGTGGTGAGTAAGGCAGAGTCAGTAGGAGAATTTGCGTATTTAAACGCCTAATGGCAAAATATATTTATTTGACTCAAACCTCCATCAGCACCTTATTAGACAGCACTTCATCCCAATATAATCTGAAATATTTGAAAGAGAGAAAGAGGAAAGGGGATTTTTGCAGTGCTGGTATACTCAAAATACAGAGAAAGTTTTATATATAAAGAACAATCAATTTTATTATTAATTAAAAATATTATTTTTACATATTTGCAAATATGTCATAGTTACAAAAACACGAATAACTGGTCCATATAGTACAAAAAATGGGGAGGGGGGAGCTGGCAATCATCTATCCCGACATGTTTCGCAAACTGCTTCCTCAGGGGACATGCAAGCTGGTAACAAACACAAACAGATTTACAATGAATACATTCAATAAAGATCAATATAAATCAATATGTCAATAACATTGTTGCCACATCTAGGTCCACCTGGGGACTTACCCTCCCTTCAGATCCACCATCCAATGAAAGAGACACCTCACGATTTGGAAAAAGTGTGTGTACCAAGTTACCCCTCCAATCAATGGAGTGGAACAGCTTAGGAGGGCATAGACAGGAGCCAATCTGGGTGATAGTAAGAAAAATATACTATAAGGGTTCTTACAAATAAATTTAAGGTACAAAAATATATGTACCAAATTATAATATCTTGGGGTTTAAAAGCGTTCCTTAATTAACAATAAAAATTAAACAGAGTATATAAAATATTTGTACCCAATTTATACTTACTATTATGGTATCAGAGCATGGAGTATATAATGAGCCAGTCAAAGGGAGAGATAAATAAATTCCCAGGTCTAAAAAAGCGCAGCAATGCACAGTGGCTCCTTTCAAAAGTAAGCCTTCATGTAAAAATGCCTAAAAATATACAGAGAAAGGGGGAATATTAGTCCACTATCACCAAGAGTATATAGCGCGAAGGCATCCATGTCCATTACTTACATGTAGCGTCAATGGTGTATGGGAAGGCACTAGCGATTCGGCCAGAGCCTTCCCCATAATGGCGTCCAGCTTTTAAGCTCCCGTCCATCGAGCCGGCGTCTGACGTCGTCGGCTCGATGCGGACGTCTTAGACGGAACTGCGCATGCCCGGGAGGGAAGGGAAACTAAATCGGACTACGTTTCCCATAAGGCCACTGTGAACACAGTGGACCTTGCGTAATCCGCCGAGCAAAGCTCGCGGGTTACCAAGGGAACGTTTTAGATGGATGACACAGGGCCAGTCCAATATGTCCCCTCCCCGGGAATGGTAGAATCCCGGCACACAGCGACAAGCGCCGTCAATGTTTACAAACATTTTTATTAGGTACAAAATCTGTAGTACATAAGTATAAATCCAATCACAGAAAATCCAGAATACATTTGACCATATAACATACATATGTGGTAAAAAGAACTTTCATAACATAAAAAAAAGTGAGGTTTTGGAGCTATCATCTTCGTTATAACGGTATGCGGCCAATCTTGACAACCAACTATATAGGGGAGTGTTATTCAGAGTTTAACCACTACAATACAGGGCACTTTCACCCCCTTCCTTCCCAGCCCAATTTTCAGCTTTCATCGCTCTAGCGCTTTCAGTGACAATTGCGCGGTCGTGCTACACTGTACCCAAATGAAATTGTTATCATTTTGTTCGCACAAATAGAGCTTTATTTTTTGCGATATAAGCGCAAAAAAAGCGGAAATTTGGAAAAAAAAACAATATTTTCTTTTTTTCTATTTGAAAAGAAATCCAATAAAATCAAATTTTGTCATAAATTTAAGCCAAAATGTATTCTGCTACATGTTTTTGGTAAAAAAAATTCCGTTAAGTGTATAATAATTGGTTTGTGTGATCAGGGACATATGTACGCAAATGATCATGTACATATGTGTGCAGGTGATCACGTACATATGTGTGCAGGTGATCATTGGGACATGTGATTTTAGTGGGACATATGTGGGGGACATGTTTTTATTATTAGGGACATGTGTTTTTATTATTTGGGGACATGTATGTTTTGGGGACATGTGTGTTTTGGGGACATATGTGGGGACTGTGTTTGTACTGTGTGGTGTGTTGTGTGTTGACACTAGACTGATGATCAGTGAGTAAAAAGCTGTAAAAAACAGCTCATACTCACTGATCATCAGCCGGCTGCAGCGATCTGCTCTCCTCTCCTCAGCGATGACTTCCGTGTGAGGAGAGGAGAGCCGATTGCCTAGCAACCGGCTGTTTGTTTACATCACATGACGGCCGTGATTGGACACGGCCGTCATGTGATCAGGAGGGCCAATCACAGAGCCCTCCTGCCGATCTGAGATGTGCCATGTCCGGGTGACACAAGCACATCGGGATCGCGCCGCTGCGCGGGCACGCGCGCGCGCGCGATCCCGCTACTTCTGAAGGACGTTCCTGAACGTCCTATCAGGAGTAGACGGCTCCCACCCAGCCGTATATATGCATTGGCCGGGTGGGAAGTGGTTAAAAAACTCAATGCTATGTTCAAACCAGGGATCCCATTTTTATTTATTTTTTTTGTATATATGAGTTGTGTTATGAACGGAATGAAATATTTTTTTCCATTAAGTTAATATTTAGAATCCTCGTTTTGAGATGTATTAGTGGAACTGTTGTTGATTTTCCAGCGATATGCAATCAACCAGTGGACTGCTACACGTATAGCATGGATTAATATGGGTGGGGAGACCTATGATGGGAGAGAAGAGAAGGCAGTTGTGTAGGGATAAAACGATATTTTTATTTGAAATTTTGGAGGCAAACTTTTCTAATTGTTTTTCCGGATATGAGTGATCTTATCACAAGACCAAAAGGTGTGCGAGAAAGATCCTGTGGAGTGGCACTCTCTAAAGCAGGGGTGCCCAACCCGTGGCCCGGGGGCCACATGTGGCCCGCGGAGCCCTCCGATGTGGCCTGCGACCTCCTGCTCTGGGATAGGATAGAAAGAACACTGTTATTAAAGGTCAGTTTATTACTAAAATCATAGTGTAGCATATCTTTTCTGCAGTGGTTAATGGGCTGCTTTCAAACTGATCCGCAGGTGCAGAGCAATTATCTGCACTAAGCAATAGACTTCTATTATTACCTGCGAGTTTGGTGAGCTTTCTGAAAGTGCACCAAACCTACAGAATAACTGCAAAACTGCAGGAAAGCCAAAGGTACATTGCATTGCACACGTGGTGCGGGGTAAACGGCAGTGCATCAGTGTGAAAGCAGCCTTGGACCCCTTTCACACGGTCAGTCCAACATTCCGAACAACTGGATCCTCCCTTCACCTCTAAGCCCTTGTACACACGGTCGGAGAATCCGTCGGAATGTGTCCTATCGGACCATGTTGTCGGATAATCCGACTGTGTGTGGTCTGCATCGGACTGATTCCGTCGGAATATCCGTCGGCCCAATTTTCCAACTTGTTGGAAATATTTTCCGACCAACTGGTTCGATCGGACATACTCCGATCATGTGTAGAGAATTTTGATCGGATCAAGTGCCACGCATGCTCAGATCAAATTCCTACATCAAAGCTATTGGCTACTAGCCTGAACGTAGTCCCATCGTAACGAAATTACGTCATCACGTTCTGAAAGATCGGATTTTTCGACAACTTAGTCCGACCGTGTGTAGGCAACAGTTTCGGACAAGATCCGACGGACAAAATCCGACGGATTTGGTTGTCGAAATCTCCGACCGTGTGTACAAGGGGCTAAGTAGCGGCAGACATAAACTGACTTGTGCTCTACCTCCAATACGATCCACTAAAAAGTATCGTGGGCTGCGTCCGTGTCCGCTCTCCAAATGCAGCGTGGACACGGACATGCCATCCATCCAGCCACTCCGCTCATTGTGGCCCGCGACCGGTTACCAAGTCGCTTAAGTGGCCCTTGCGCTTCAAAAGGTTGGGCACCCCTGCTCTGAAGCGTGAAGGGGAGGAAGTAGGGAAGATGGCGTGGAGTTTAATTGGGGTGTAGTACCATCTAGTAAATAACTTCAAGGCAGTCTCCTTAATGGCAATAGATTTAGTGCATTTGTGCAAATTGTTTATACAGATACCCCAATTAACCGAAGAGTATGTGAAATTTGTCTCTTGTTCCCATTTGACCATGTATGGGAGCTTGTTTATGTCTGTATTATTGGTTAGATTGAAGTATACTTCAGAGATAAAGCCACGTTTTCTAGGTACCGTATATACTCGAGTATAAGCCGAGATTTTCAGCCTCTTTTTTGAGGCTGAAAGTGCCCCCCTCGGCTTATACTCGAGTCATCGCTGTCTGTCTGCCCGATCAGCGTGTCGAGCAGACAGACAGCGGCCATTCTAGGATTCAAAGGCCGCGCCTCCGTCTCCGCCTTCGCCTGTGATAGGCGGAACACTGAATTTCCCAGCAGTCTGTGTTCCGCCTATCACGGACGTCCTCTCATCCTCGTCCGTAGTATGAGGATGAGCGGACGTCCATGATAGGCGGACCACTGACTGCTGGGAAATTGAGTGTTCCGCCTATCACGGACATCCGATAGGCGGAACACTCAATTTCCCAGCAGTCAGTGGGAAATTGAGTGTTCCGCCTATCACCGACGGAGGCGCGGCTTTTGAATCCTAGAATGGCCACCGACGAAGAGCTGCGGGACGGGCCGGGACGCAGGCCGGGACGGGACGCAGGCCGGGACGCAGGCCGGGACGGGACGCAGGCCGGGACGGGACGCAGGCCGGGACGGACACAGGCTGGACGGACACAGGCAGGCTGGACACAGGTAGGCTGCACGGACACACACACACACACACACACACACACACACACACACACACACACACACACACACACACACACACACGGATGCATGCACACACAGGGATGGATGGACACACACGGATGCATGGACACACACACACACACACACACACACACACACACACACACACACACACACACACGGATGCATGCACACACAGGGATGGATGGACACACACGGATGCATGGACACACACACACACACACACACACACACGGATGCATGCACACACACAGGGATGGATGGACACACACACACACGGATGCATGGACACACACACACACACACGGATGCATGGACACACACACACACACACGGATGCATGGACACACACACACACGGATGCATGGACACACACAGGGATGGACGACACACAGGGATGGACAGGCATGTCTCACCCTCGGCTTATACACGAGTCAATAATTTTTTCCAGTTTTTTGGGGGTAAATTGGGGACCTCGGCTTATATTCGGGTCGGCCTATACTCGAGTATATACGGTAATTTAAGGCAAAGGTTTTCATAAAAGGATGGAGATTGTCATTCTGGGGGTGGTAGAACCATGGCCCCATGTAAATCAGGCCTTATGCTACGTACACACGACCGGACTTTCCGGCAGACTAGGTCCGAAGGGATTAGTCCGTCAGACAATCCGATCGAGTGTGTGTGTGGGCTAGTCCGATCCTTTTTTCGAAAAATAAATTCCGACGGACCTAGAAATAGAACATGTTTGAAATCTATCCGATGGGCTCAAATCCGACGGACTAAAATCGGGAAAACCGTTCGTCTGTGTGCTGGTCCGAGGGATCGAATATGACGCAAGGGAAGCTTTGGCTACTGGCTATTAAACTTCCCTGTTTAGTCCGGTCTTACGTCATCACATTCAAAATGAACGGACTTTCAAACGGACTTAAGCCCCTGTACACACGGTCGGACATTCCGACGGCAAAATCCGTCAGATTTTTTCCTATGGATTTTGGCTGAAACTAGTCTTGCATACACACGGTCGCACAAAGTTGTCGGAAAATCCGATCGTTCGGAACGAGGTGACGTATAAAACGTACGATGGGACTACGTAGAGGCCAGTAGCCAATAGCTTTCTTCTCCATTTTTTTTCTGAGCACGCGTGGCACTTTGTGTGTGTCGGAACTCTATACGCATGATTGGAGAAAGTCCGATTGGATTTTGTTTTTCGGAAAATTTAAGTTCCTGCTCTCAAACTTTTTCCGTCAGAAATTCCGACCGAAAAAGTCCGCTTAGAGCCCACACACACACACACGATCAGATCTTCCGACAACATAATCCGATCGGACTTTTTCCGACTGAATTTCCGACCGTGTGTACGGGGCATTAGTCTGTTCGTGTGTGGCCAAGTCTGTTTGTTCGGAAAGTCCATCGGAACTCCGCCGAAAGTCCGTCTGGAAGACTGTGGGGCCTAGTCTGCCGGAAAGTCCGGTCGTGTGTACGCGGCATGAGTGTTGTCAGCCTGCAACAGGAAGTGCTGTTACTGGCAGGATCTCCAGGTAGGAAACGCTGTAAGGCCGCGTACACACGCGCGGACTGTTCGCCCAACCTTGTTCGGCAAACAGTTTGTCAAACAGTCCGCTCAAAATTTGCATGAGCGGACTTGCCCACACACGAGCGGACTGTTTGACGAACAAGGTTGGGCAAACAGTTCGCTCAACTTTTGAAATGAACGGACTCGCCCACGTAAGGAGGAGGCAAATCCGCCCATTTCGAGCGCGTGTACAGGTAGGCGGGGCCCGCGAAGGATACGTCGCGGGCTCCGCCGCCTGGAATGGGCTTAAAGGGGAACCCCAACGCCGAAAAAAATCGGCGTGGGGGTTCCCCCAAGTCCACACCAGACCCTTGTCCGAGCACGCTACCCGGCCGGCCAGGAAAGGGGGGCGAGTGAGCGCGCCCCCCCTCCTGAGCCGTACCAGGCCGCGTGCCCTCAACATGGGGGGTGCCTTGGGGAAGGGGGGGCCGCGCGGCCCCCCCACCCCAAAGCACCTTGTCCCCATGTTGATGAGGACAAGGGCCTCTTCCCGACAACCCTGGCCGTTGGTTGTCGGGGTCTGCGGGCGGGGGGCTTATCGGAATCCGGGAGCCCCCTTTAAGAAGGGGGCCCCCGGATACCGGCCCCCCACCCTATGTGAATGAGTATGGGGTACAATGTACCCCTACCCATTCACCTGTGAAATAAAGTACAAAAAAAAACACAACACATAGAAAAAGTATTTTATTGCACAGCTCCGGGGGTCTTCCGTCTTCGGGGGTCTTCTCGCCGGACTCCTCCGCTATGTGTGTGTAGCTCTTTTGCTAGCGGAGGAGTCCGGCTTTCTTCCTCCCCGCCGCCGGCCTCTTCTCCCGACTTCGGGGGTCTTGTCCCCCTCTTCGGTTCTTCTGCCGGGCCACCGCGCCTGGTCCGGTGGCCCGGTCTTCTGTCGCCGTCTTCCGTTCTTCTGTCGCCGCCTTCGGTTCTTCTGCCGGGCCACCGCGCCTTCTTGTAGCTCTTTTACAGGCGGTGGCCCGGTCTTCTGTCGCCGATGTCGTCGCCGCCGCCGCCGCCGCCTTCCGTTCTTGTTCTTCTTCTTCTTCTCCTGGAGATGTTGACTCGACGAGCTCTCCGGCCGGAATGCCGGGGACGCGCTGTGCGGTCACTTATATAGTGACAATGGGGCGGGGTCACATGGTATATGTCACATGGGTTGGTCACATGGTGACCCCGCCCCCTTACGATGTCATAGTCCCCATGTGACATCAACCCATGTGACCAACCCATGTGACATATACCATGTGACCCCGCCCCATTGTCACTATATAAGTGACCGCACAGCGCGTCCCCGGCATTCCGGCCGGAGAGCTCGTCGAGTCAACATCTCCAGGAGAAGAAGAAGAAGAACAAGAAGAAGAACAAGAACGGAAGGCGGCGGCGGCGGCGGCGACGACATCGGCGACAGAAGACCGGGCCACCGCCTGTAAAAGAGCTACAAGAAGGCGCGGTGGCCCGGCAGAAGAACCGAAGGCGGCGACAGAAGAACGGAAGACGGCGACAGAAGACCGGGCCACCGGACCAGGCGCGGTGGCCCGGCAGAAGAACCGAAGAGGGGGACAAGACCCCCGAAGTCGGGAGAAGAGGCCGGCGGCGGGGAGGAAGAAAGCCGGACTCCTCCGCTAGCAAAAGAGCTACACACACATAGCGGAGGAGTCCGGCGAGAAGACCCCCGAAGACGGAAGACCCCCGGAGCTGTGCAATAAAATACTTTTTCTATGTGTTGTGTTTTTTTTTGTACTTTATTTCACAGGTGAATGGGTAGGGGTACATTGTACCCCATACTCATTCACATAGGGTGGGGGGCCGGTATCCGGGGGCCCCCTTCTTAAAGGGGGCTCCCGGATTCCGATAAGCCCCCCGCCCGCAGACCCCGACAACCAACGGCCAGGGTTGTCGGGAAGAGGCCCTTGTCCTCATCAACATGGGGACAAGGTGCTTTGGGGTGGGGGGGCCGCGCGGCCCCCCCTTCCCCAAGGCACCCCCCATGTTGAGGGCACGCGGCCTGGTACGGCTCAGGAGGGGGGGCGCGCTCACTCGCCCCCCTTTCCTGGCCGGCCGGGTAGCGTGCTCGGACAAGGGTCTGGTGTGGACTTGGGGGAACCCCCACGCCGATTTTTTTCGGCGTTGGGGTTCCCCTTTAAGCCCATTCCAGGCGGCGGAGCCCGCGACGTATTCTTCGCGGGCCCCGCCTACCTGTACACGCGCTCGAAATGGGCGGACTTTCCGAGCGGGAACAGTCCGCTCATTTCGAAAGTACAGCGGACAGGCCCACACACGGGCGGACTGTTCGCTCAAACACAGTTTCAGCGGACAGTTTTTCGGAATTTCCGAAAGACTTTGTCCGTCCAACTGAAAGCCCACACACGAGCGGACTGTCCGCCCAAACACTGTTCAGCGGACAAGGTTGGGCGAACAGTCCGCCCGTGTGTACGCGGCCTAACAGATTTAAAAATATATATATATATACTTAAGGAAACTGCCTAAAGTGAGACATGATGTCAAACATAATGGAACTTTGTATTTGGGATTATATACACCTTAAACCTTTGTGTCACAAGTGACTATGGGTGGTTGTCCCTCTGAGCTTTTTTAACTCCTGATCCTCCTGCTCCTCCTGATCCTCCTGCTCCTCCTGCTCCTCCTGTTCCTCCTTTTCCTCCTCCTCCTTTAAGTTGACTCTTCACCTTCTCTTTACAGTTGCTTGTGATTTCTTCTAACACCTCCAGGGTATCATATTTTCCAAAGTCCAATCCTTTCCACTTCTCGTCGCCTTCAAATGTGGACTCTACGTACTCCTCCTGCTTCTTTTTTGATTTTTTTTTTATGGTGTTCTCGGTTATCTGAAGCAAAATATCTTCATACATATCTGCATATTGCTTTGATTTTGATTTGCACACATAAGTAAAGATAATCACCACTAGGATCAAGAAAAGACCAGTGATCTGTAAAAAAAAAAAAAAGAACAAAGAGTCAAACTGAAGGAGTTTTTATCTGATGCACTCCATCCTCCCCAGCACCCCCCTAATACTTACCTGAGCTCCATCTCTCTCCAGCGATGTCCATGAGTCCCGTCAGCCATCCGGGACTCTCCTCCTGGTTGGCCGAGACACAGCAGTGGCGCCATTGGCTCCCGCAGCTGTCATTCATTAGAGAGAGAGGGGGGGAGGTACATAACGGCAGCTCCGTGTCTGAATGGACACAAGGAGCTGTGACTCAGGTGCCCCCATAGTAAACTGCTTGCTGTGGGGGGCACTCGACAGGAGGAAGGGGCCAGGAGCAGTGAAGAGGGACCCGAGTAGAGGAGGATTGGGGCTGCTTGGTGCAAAATCAACTGCAACAGAGGTGGTAAGTATAACATGTTTGCTATTAAAAAAGAAAAAAAAAACCCATGTTGGACTCTTCTTCCTCTTTCCCCTCTTCTTCCTCCCTCTTTTTTATTTCTCTCTTATGTCCCCCCCTATTCTCTGCCTTCTACCCATTCTCTTCTTTTTAAGGGTATTCTCCTCTGTGACTCCTGATATCAAGGAGTCGGTCTATTAATTATGGTTACAGCGATACGGGACAAACAAAATAGACAAACTGGACTATTTTATTTTTTATTTTTTTATTTTACCCATAATTAATTCTTTTTTTGTTTACAAACTTTTTTATTAGGTACAAAATCTGTAGTACATAAGTATAAATCCAATCACAGAAAGTGCAGAATACATTTGACCATATAACATACATATGTGGTAAAAATAACTTTCATAACATAAAAAAAAGTGAGGTTTTGGAGATATCATCTTCGTTATAACGGTATGCGGCCAATCTTGAGAACCAACTATGTAGGGGAGTGTTATTCAGAGTTATAAAAACTCAATGCTATGTTCAAACCAGGGATCCCATTTTTTTTTTTGTACATATGAGTTGTGTTATTATGGAAGTATGGAAGAGCCCTGGAGCCATCAAAAAAAAAAATACAGAATTCTGAGTTTGAAAGTCAGAATTCTGAGTTTGAAAGTCAGAATTCTGAATTTTTTTTTTTTCAAAAACATAATTCTGTATTTTTTTTTTTTTATGGCTCCAGGGCTCTTCCATCATTTTCTAACAGAAATACTGATTTTAACTTTGTAAACAACAAATGTCAAAAAAAGGTTTAGGCATGAAGGGGTTAATAATATCGGCTTCAAGCATGAAACAATGAGAAGGAAGAGAGAAATCTTCATAGTGTAAGACCTTTATTTTAAATTAAAAAAAAACACATTCCTCAAAAAACGTACAGCATCTCATCCATTCCCCTGTGGGCAGGCTGGGGAGTTTCTGCCCCCAGGGATTGCTATTGGGCCGCGGGCAATAGGGACTACATGTCCCATGATGCTTTGCAGCTGCTGGAGGCCTGGCTGGTGGGCTTCCCCCCCCCCACCAATGAGGAAAGCAGGGGAGGGAACAGAGTGGGCAGCCGGACTCTGCTCACACGCTGAAGTGTTTGGAATAGTGCCCCATGATTGGTGTCAGTGGGAGGAATAGTGCCCCATGATTGGTATCAGTGGGAGGAATAGTGCCCCATCATTGGTATCAGTGGGAGGAATAGTGCCCCATCATTGGTATCAGTGGGAGGAATAATGCCCCATGATTGGTGTCAGTGGGAGGAATAGTGCCCTATGAGTGGTATCAGTGGGAGGAATAGTGCCCCATCATTGGTATCAGTGGGAGGAATAGTGCCCCATCATTGGTGTCAGTGGGGGGAATAGTGCCCCATCATTGGTGTCAGTGGGAGGAATAGTGCCCCATCATTGGTGTCAGTGGGAGGAATAGTGCCCCATCATTGGTGTCAGTGGGAGGAATAGTGCCCCATCATTGGTGTCAGTGGGAGGAATAGTGCCCCATCATTGGTGTCAGTGGGAGGAATAGTGCCCCATCATTGGTGTCAGTGGGAGGAATAGTGCCCCATCATTGGTGTCAGTGGGAGGAATAGTGCCCCATCATTGGTATCAGTGGGAGGAATAGTGCCCCATGATTGGTGTCATTGGGGGGAATAGTGCCCCATGATTGGTGTCAGTGAGAGTAAAGTGCTTTGCATCAGTGTAAGTAATATTGCCCCAGGGGCCAAATAAAGGCAAGGCATTTGGCCCATGAACTGAAGATTGGAGACCACTGTTCTAAAGGGATGCCCCATTGTTGGTTTCAATGGGTATAATCATGCCTAATTGCTGGTGTTAGTGGAAGGAATAGGTTCTCATATCAGTGGGAGGAGCTGAGCCCCAAGGCCTGGATAAGGCAAGGAAAGGGCTGCATCCGGCCCACGGGCCACAGTTTCAAGGCCACTGCAATAGTGTCATACTTTATCAACAAACCATGTAGTAATAATATAAACAGGATGCAAGTATAGAAAGACTGTCATCCAGATAGCGTTCCACCACAACATGAAAGCTCCGGCCACCTTTGAGCTCCATTAATGGTAATGCTTGTCCTTGCACTCAAGGTAGGTACCATGAAGAAGTGAGGTGACATCACATGCCTTACCTGGCTCTGTGCACTTTGACCTACACCTGGAGCGCATTAGACGTGGATTTGAGAACATTGTGTAGTACCGGGGATAATAGGCCTAGCAGAAGGTGGTGAATCCAAGGATATAATTGGGTGACTATGTGGCAGATGAGGTTTAATGTTGAGAAATGTAAAGTTCTGCACTTGGGGGCTAAGAATATGCATGCATTGTACATACTGGGGGGGGGGGGGGTACAACTGGGGGGGATCCATAGTGGAAAAGGATCTGGGGGATCCATAGTGGAGAATGATCTGGGGGGATCCATAGTGGAGAAGGATCTGGGGGAAACTATAGTGGAGAAGGATCTGGGGGAATCTATAGTGGAGAAGGATCTGGGGGAATCTATAGTGGAGAAGGATCTGGGGGAAACTATAGTGGAGAAGGATCTGGGGGAATCCATAGTGGAGAAGGATCTGGGGGAGTCCATAGTGGAGAAGGATCTGGGGGAGTCCATAGTGGAGAAGGATCTGGGGGATCCATAGTGGAGAAGGATCTGGGGGGATCCATAGTGGAGAAGGATCTGGGGGGATCCATAGTGGAGAAGGATCTGGGGGAATCCATAGTGGAGAAGGATCTGGGGGATCCATAGTGGAGAAGGATCTGGGGGATCCATAGTGGAGAAGGATCTGGGGGGATCCATAGTGGAGAAGGATCTGGGGGGATCCATAGTGGAGAAGGATCTGGGGGGATCCATAGTGGAGAAGGATCTGGGGGGATCCATAGTGGAGAAGGATCTGGGGGTTTTGGTAGACCATAAGCTCAATAATAACATGCAATGCCAAGCTGCGGTTTCCAAAGCGAGCAAAGTCCTTTCTTGTATTAGGAGAGGTATGGACTCCAGAGAGAGAGATATCATTTTGCCCCCCTGTTCAAATCATTAGTAAGACCTCATCTGGAATATGCCGTTCAGTTTTGGGCTCCAGTTCTCAAAAAGGATATCGGGGAACTGGAGAAAGTGCAGAGAAGGGCAACCAAACTGATAAGAGGCATGGAGGAGCTCAGCTATGAGGAAATATTAGAGGAACTAAATTTATTCACTCTCGAGAAGAGGAGATTAAGGGGGGATATGATCAACATGCACAAATATATAAGGGGTCCATATAGTGAACTTGGTGCCGAGTTATTCACTTTACAGTCAACAAAGAGGACAAGGGGGTGCTTTTTACGTCTAGAGGAAAAGAGATTTCATCTCCAGATATGGAAAGGTTTCTTCACAGTAAGCCCCTGTACACATGGTCGGAGATTTCGACAACCAAATCCGTCGGATTTTCTCCGTCGGATTTTGCCCGTCGGATTGTGTCCGAAACTGTTGCATACACACGGTCGGACTAAGTTGTCGAAAAATCCGATCTTTCAGAACGTGATGACGTAATTTCATTACGATGGGACTACGTTCAGGCTAGTAGCCAATAGCTTTGATGTAGGAATTTGTGACTATGTGACTATGTGACTATGTAACTATGTGACTATGTGTCTATGTAACTATGTGACTATGTAACTATGTGACTATGTGACTATGTGACTATGTGACTATGTGACTTTGTGACTATGTGACTATGTAACTATGTGACTATGTGACTATGTGACTATGTAACTATGTGACTATGTGACTATGTGACTATGTAACTATGTAACTATGTGACTATGTGACTATGTAACTAACTATGTGACTATGTGACTATGTGACTATGTAACTATGTAACTAACTATGTGACTATGTGACTATGTGACTATGTGACTATGTGACTATGTGACTATGTAACTATGTAACTATGTGACTATGTGACTATGTGACTATGTGACTATGTAACTATGTGACTATGTGACTATGTGATTATGTGACTATGTGACTATGTGACTATGTAACTATGTGACTATGTGACTATGTGACTATGTGACTATGTGACTATGTGACTATGTGACTATGTAACTATGTGACTATGTAACTATGTGACTATGTGACTATGTAACTATGTGACTATGTGACTATGTGACTATGTGACTATGTGACTATGTGACTATGTAACTATATGACTATGTAACTATATGACTATGTAACTATGTGACTATGTGACTATGTAACTATGTGACTATGTGACTATGTGACTATGTAACTATGTGACTATGTAACTATGTAACTATGATATTCTTTGGGTGGTGAATGAAACACGATGGTAAGGAAAGATTGTGGGCTTTGCAACATTGTATTTATCATTTGTAGTACATTTCTAGATGAAGCGATTGGAGGAGTTTTTTTGTGTAAGAAGAATAAAAGGAGGTAAAAGTGAGAGGTGAGACATTTTACCTGAGATATCTGTACAACCACAACGATAGGACCGGGCTTCGGGCACTCCCGTAGAGGCGCGGTGCAGTTTTTGGCCAATGCGAACGACGACTTCACCAGGCAATCCACGTATCTTCCGTCTGTCAATACAATTATAACCCAAAGGAGAACAGCTTTATAGTCCTTCCAACAACGTTCCAAACAACGTTTCCAACAACGTTTCAGACAAGTGCAACAACTCGGAGAATCTTGTTGGTTTTTCTTACAACAAAGTTCCGAACAAGTCGGACAACTCGGAGAATCTTGTTGTTTTTTCTTACAACAAAATTCCAAACAAATTGTCAAAGGCTTGCTTTCTTGCCCACCTTGTTCATTTTCCTCATCTGCTTTTTTTGTCAAAGGCTTCATTCCTTGCCCACCTTGCCCACCTTGCCCACCTTGCCCACCTTGTTCATTTTCCTCATCTGCTTCTTCTGTCAAAGGCTTGCTTTCTTGCCCACCTTGTTCATTTTTTGTATTATTTTCTTTCTTCTTACGGCACTTACAGCAATTACAGCACTTACAGCACTTACAGCACAACTTCGAGGGGCGGAAGTAGCACGCCACACCCAGCACAATTGCAACCGGTATGATGAGAAATACCAAACTGTACCCGATAGCCAGTCCGTGGCAGTTCTCGGGGCACACAAACTCCATGTCCATCAATTTTTCCAAAAACAAGAGGATCACAGCGAGGACGGAGGTTTGAACGATGTCAAAATTTTTGTTGATGAACGCGCCCAGGTTCTGCATGCGGCCTTTTTGAGGGATACACATTGCGGAGCGTTGGGTTAGGCTGTACACACACCGAACGAACCAGATGAGGAGTAAATGCAGAAGAAGTGGGAAATTCTGCCCACGTCTCTCGAAAATCTGCTTTCGCTTTTGCACAGCGTTGATTCTATAGGACCAGCAGCAGATTGTGGGGGAGGGGGGGTCAGGAAGTGGGGAGCTGTGAAAGCCACCGCAAAAGAACATCTCGCTATCGGTGCAGCTGCTGTCGCTCTGCAATACTATACTAAAAAAAAAAAGAAAAAAAAAAGCTTAATGAACAAAAACAAATAAAGTTTTTTTTTAAAAAAGTGTAAATATTAATAGTTAGAAAAAAAAATAGACTAAAAATAAAAAGGAAGTAGTAGGAAAATAATAGTTGAGGGGGGAAAAGGAGAAGAAGTTGTTATTTTGGGGCAAATTATGGTAAATAATGGGGTTAAATTGAAAACCAGTTTTATTAACCACTTTCAGCCCCCCCGGACCATTTTGCTGGCCAAAGACCAGACCACTTTTTGCGATTCGGCGCTGCGTCGCTTTAACTGACATATTGCGTGGTCGCGCGACATGGCTCCCAAACAAAATTGGCGTCCTTTTTTTTTCTCCACAAATAGAGCTTTCTTTTGGTGGTATTTGATCCCCTCTGCGTTTTTTATTTTTTGCGCTATAAACAAAAATAGAGCGACAATTTTGAAAAAAAAAACGCATTATTTTTTACTTTTTGTTCTAATAAATATCCCCCAAAAATATATAAAAAAACATTTTTTTCCCTCAGTTTAGGCCGATACGTATTCTTCTACATATTTTTGGCAAAAAAAATCGCAATAAGCGATTATTGATTGGTTTGCGCAAAAGTTATAGCGTTTACAAAATAGGGGATTGTTTTATGGCATTTTTATGAATAATTTTTTTTACTAGTAATGGCGGCGATCAGCGATTTTTATTGTGACTGCGACATTATGGCGGACACATCGGACATTTTTGACACATTTTTGGGACCATTGTCATTTATACAGCAATCACTGCTATACAAATGCACTGATTCCTGTGTAAATGACACTGGCAGTTAAGGGGTTAACCAGTGGGTGGCAATGTAGGGGTTAAGTGTTACTAACTGTCGGGGGCTGGGCTTTCATTTAGTGAACACTGATCTCTGCTCCAATCACATGGAGCAGAGATCAGCGTCACTAGTTGCTAGGCAGAACGGGGAGATGCTGTTTACAATGGCATCTCTCCGTTCAGCCACCCCGTGAGACGATCGCGGGTATGCCCGCGGCGATCGAGTCCGCGGGACCCACGACCGGACTCACGGGGGCCTGACCAGCACACCACGCCGGCGCCGGTGGTGTGCTCGCGGTGGCAGGGCGGCATTAAAGATTGGACATACCTGTACGCCAATATGCCTGCCCGTGCCATTCTGCCAACGTACATCGGCGTGCGCTGGTCGGGAACTGGTTAAAAACTTTTTTTTTCTCTATATTTCACTATATTACCAAAAGTATTGGGGCACCTGCCTTTACGTGCACATGAATTTTAATGGCCTCCCTGTCGTAGTCCATCGGGTTCAATATTGAGTTGGCCCCGCCCTTTGCAGCTATAAGCCCTTGTACACACGGTCGGACATCCCGACGGAAAATGTCCGATCGGACCGTGTTGTCGGATAATCCGACCGTGTGTGGGCTTCATCGGACTTTTTCCGTTGGAATGTCTGACCAACAAAGTTTGAGAGCTGGATATAAAAATTTTCCGACAACATGATCCGAACTGACTTTGTCGGATCGTTTGTAGAGAATTTACGATCGGACAAAGTGCCACGCATGCTCAGATCAAGTATCTAGACCAAAGCTATTGGCTACTAGCCTGAACGTAGTCCCGTCGTAACGAAATAACGTCATCACGTTCTGAATGATTGGATTTTCCGCCAACTTTGTCCGACCGTGTGTATGCACGGTTTCAGACAAAATCTGTCGGACAAAATCCGACGGATTTTGTTGTCGGAATGTCCGACCGTGTGTACAAGGGCTAACGGCTTCAACTCTTCTGAGAAGGCCGTCCACAAGGTTTAGGAGTGTGTCTATGGGAATGTTTGACCATTCTTCCAGACGAGCATTTGTGAGGTCAGGCACTGATGTTGGACGAGAAGGCCTGGCTCGCAGTCTCCGCTCTAATTCATCCCAAAGGTGTTCTACCGGGTTGAGGTTAGGACACAGGGTTATGCAGTCAAGTTCCAGTATATATCGTAGTATATACATTCTACTAGCTCACGTTTTATGTTGTTTTATGTGTGTATAATTGCTCCAGGATGGGGGGAGGGGAACCATGCCTTGGGATGCAACTTTGTCTCATAACACAAAATAAAATAACTTGATTTTCAGCAATCGTGAATTATTTGAAAAAGGGAAATCCCAGTGAACAAATCCCACCGACCACCCCTCTGCTCTTTTCACTACAGAATCTTCAACAATTTCCAGTCCCAGGCCGCCGTAGCTTAAGCCTTCCATTGGGCTGTCATCCGCTATCCAGGGACATGCCTGGGATACACCGGAGGGCGCTGTAACTCTCATCCAGCTTCATCTCTGCCCAGACCAGCCTGCTTAATGCAGCTGTCTGCTGCTCCTTGTGCGGTTTTTCTCCCAAAAACAGCACCCGCAATCCATACGGCGACCAGTACCTTTCCTGGTTGGAGGGAGAACTTCTCCTTGGTGACGCCGCTCACGGGCGAGCGCTTCCTTCCAGAGTCCGCAGAAGATAGAATCAAACCATCCCAGCAGGACCTGCTCTGATACCGGTCCTCTGTGCTGTAGCTGCATCTCTTGCAACCTCCTTCTGAATTCCTCTTCCATGGCGGCTGGTATCTGTACCTCTCCTCCTCTCCTGCTATCCGGACCTTGGATCCAGGTGGAGGTTTGGATGTCCCAGGCGGAAGGAAGCGCCCCACTGCTTGCCACCAATGTGACGGAGCGTCCCCCACACTCCGCTTGAGTGTTTCCGTCAGTATAACCGCTTCCTAAGTCCTGGAACACGACGCCAATGGATCTGGCTATAGGAACCCCCAAGGACCAGACAACACCAGTCTTGGAGGACATCAGGAATAATCTTTTATTTGAGATCTCCCACAAATATATACAGTAGGATGACTAAAACCCAACCTAATTAGCATGAGCTAATTATGTAATCATTGACCCAGACTAGTTGACTGAGAGATAGGACTTTTCAGGGTACGTCTCCTAGCTCACTGACTGATTCACACGGGGGGCTTATCGGAATCTGGAAGTCCCCTTTAACAAGGGGACCCCCAGATCCCGCATCCCCCTCCACCCCCCCCGTGTGAATTAGTAGGTACCATTTCACAAAAAAAGTGACAAAAAGGTTAAAAAAAGACAAAAGACAATTTTTGACAAGTCCTTTATTAAATTCTTCTTCTTTCATCTTCTTTCTTCTGGTCTTCCTTCGGTGTTGTTATTCTTCTCCATCTTCTTCTTCTCCATCTCCTTCTTCATCTTCTCCTTGTTCATCTTCTTCTTCCTCCCGCTCTTCTCCAGTGCCACCCATCAGTGCCCACAGTGGCACCTATCAGTTTTACCAATCAGTGACTCATCAACAGTGCTGCCTATTAGGGATGAACCGAACACGTACGAACTTTAGATCCCTATTAAAGTCTATGGGACTCGAACGTTTGAAATCAAAAGTGCTAATTTTAAAGGCTTATATGCAAGATATGCAACAGACAACATCAGCAATAAGGGGTATCTTCAGGTGTATACTGTGCTGGAGGCACACAACACCCACTAACTCCTGCAGATGCCTGTATTAGAGAACACCAGCAAAAAAGGGTAGATACCGGTGTATACTGTGCTGTGCTGGAGGCACACAACACCCACTAACTCCTGCAGATGCTTGTATTAGAGAACACCAGCTATAAAGGGTAGATACAGGTGTATACTGTGCTGGAGGCACACAACACCCACTAACTCCTGCAGATGCCTGTATTAGAGAACACCAGCAATAAAGGGCAGATACAGGTGTATACTGTGCTGGAGGCACACAACGCCCACTAACTCCTGCAGATGCCTTTATTATAGAACACCAGCAATAAAGTGTAGATACAGGTGTATACTGCGCTGGAGGCACACAACACCCACTAACTCCTGCAGATGCCTTTATGAGAGAACACTAGCAATAAAGGGTAGATACAGGTGTATACTGTGCTGGAGGCACACAACACCCACTAACTCCTGCAGATGCCTTTATTATAGAACACCAGCAATAAAGTGTAGATACAGGTGTATACTGTGCTGTGCTGGAGGCACACAACACCCACTAACTCCTGCAGATGCCTGTATTAGAGAACACCAATAAAGGGTAGATACAGGTGTATATTGTGCTGGAGGCACACAACACCCACTTTAACGTTAAGATGCCTGAGAAAAGAACACACTGTCCCTGCCTATCTAGCTCTTTCCCTGCACGCCGGAACACACTACACAAGGCTGCCGCGCCAGCGGCCTTATATAGTGTGGGGCGTGTACTAAACCCCCTGAGCTATAATTGGCCACAGGCATCCTGCCTGTGGCCAATTATGTCTCTCCCCGCTGCTGGCGCTGTGATTGGCCAAGCATGCGGGGTCACAGTGCATGTTTGGCTAATCATGAGCCAGCAATGCATTGCGATGGCGTAGTGCATTGTGGGCCGTTCGTGCCACACGAATTTGGTGCGAATGGTCCACAAAGTTCTGAATTCGCCGGACAGACGAACGGCCGATGTTCGAGTTGAACACCGAGCTCATCCCTACTGCCTATGTTCCCATCAGTGCCACCTATCAGTGCCATCTATCAGTGGTACCTATCAGTAACATCTATCAGTGCCCTTCAGTGCCACCCATCAGGGCCCATCGGTGCCATCTTATTAGTGGCCATCAGTGCCTTCTTATCTGTGCCTATGAGTGCCTATCAGCGCCTGCCAGTGCCGCCTCATCAGCGCATATCAATAAAGGAGAAAAATTACCTGTTTGCAAAATTCTGTAACAAACTATGAAACCTGATTTTAAAAAAAAAAAAAAAAAATTCTAATTTTTCTTTTTTTTTTTTGTTTGTTTAGCAAAAAAAAAAAAAAACCCCAGCTGTGATTAAATACGACCAAAAGAAAGCTCTATTTGTGTGAAAAAAAATCATAAAAATGTCATATGTGTACAGCGTTGTATGACCGCGCAATTGTCGTTCAAAGTGCGACAGCGCTGAAAGCTGAGAATTGGTCTGGGCAGGAAGGGGGTTTAAGTAACTGGTAAGCAAGCGGTTAATAGAGTGATTGCATTTTATAAAGCAACATGCCTGACCCGAGGGTGTCCAAAGAAATTTGACAAAGTTTGGAAGATCTGGTTGGATAGTGATCTTTCAATAGTCTGATGACTTTATAGGTTCCATTGAGAGGGGGGAGGGTGCTATGTACATGGGGGTGGGGTATGGATCTAGAAGGCTCTCTCACACTTGCACTACCATTGGGGCTGTTCGGGGATTGTCTTCTCTCCTCTTTTTTTATTATTCAATATTTCTGGGAGATTAAATGACAGAATTACCGATAAAAAATATCAAATTCGATACAACTGTAATCACCTTTATTCCTAAATTCAATGGCTATACGTTATTCTGAACCAAAAACGACCAGCGATGATCTGGATCTTCTCTACAACAATGTTCCTCAACTTTTCAAGTCAAGGCGCCCTTTAAAACGATGGACAGTCTCAAAGCACCCCATTCTAAAATGTAAAAAAGCTATTCTAATGCCGCGTACACACGATCGGTATTTCGGCCAGCAAAAGACAGATAAGAGCTTTTCATCGGGAAAATGCGACCGTGTGTACGCTCCATCGGAATTTAGCTGTCCGAATTCCCGCCAGCAAAAAAATTTGAGAGCAGGTTCTCAATTTTCCCGATGGAAAAGCTTTCTATCAGAAATTCCGATCGTGTGTATGCAATTCCGATGCACAAATACTCACGCATGCTCAGATTCAACTACGAGACGGAAGCTATTGAACTTCCTTCTTCTAGTCCCGTCGTACGTCTTGTACGTCACCGCGTTCCTGGCGGTCGGAATTTGGTGTGACCGTGTGTAGGCAAGACAGCTTATTGATCAACATACACCCACGTTTTTTTTTATTATTTCTTGTTTCAGATATAACTACTATGCATCTGCCCCAAGACTCGTGAAACGCGTAGGGCACCATCAACACTTCTCATATGTTTACACTGCTGGGTGTTTCGCTTTGTAGTATTGTTTGTATATTGTTTATTTTCTGTATGTACAATTCTTTATTTATTATGATGTATGTATATTCACTGGCTCAGCAATTTACCATGCATTCTGTTGCTGTTTAATGGATGTTTTATAAATGTAACAAATTGATATCTGTTTTTATTCTTGCTGCTTAACTTGGCCACTATGCCGGGTAATGCACATTTATTGCTGTTCCCATTAGGTTAATAAAGCATCACGAAACAAATAAATTGATTTTATTACATTTTTTTGTGAACGTGTGCCGACCTCTCCCACCTCATCAAAAGTCCCAGGCAGTGGCCGGAATTATTGGGGTCGCTGAGATCACCAAGGCGACAAGGCCCCATGCTGCAGGGGGCCCTTGAGGCCCCCTGTATATCTCATGGATGGCGGCTGAAATCGAGCTCCCAAGCCTCAGCCGAAGTGTAATCGGCACTGTGCGCCATGCGGGGAGCTCAGAATCATCACACTGCTTATAACTAAAGTGAAAGCAGGGTGTGCTCTTTGTCTCCCCCTACAGTGCAGTACCCGGCAGGAAGAGGTAAGATAGATGGCACACTGGCAGCGTTTAATGGCACAATGGCTGCAATTGATGGCACACTGGCAGCGTTTGGCACAGTGGCTGCGTTTGACGGCACAGTTGTAGAACTTGTAGCATTTGAGGGCACAGTGGCTGCGATTGACGGCACAGTGGCTGCATTTCATGATTTTTTTCTCTAAATTATTTTTTTTTTGCGCACCCCAAAAATTTTGAGCACCAGCCTCCACTGTTTAGATGTATGTATGCACATTTTATGTATGCACGTTTAATCCTGCCCCCCCACCCCCCCCCCCCCCCATATTATAGCTGGGCAATTTTCTGGAAAAAAAAAACAAAACAAAAAAACTGTAATTTAGAAAAAAAAATAACAAACTCGATTCACAATTCGAATCAAGTTTTTTTGTTTTTTTTTTGATGGACACTGCGCCAGTCCTGAGGAGCTGCGGGCAAGGCTGCGGCCTCACCTAAAGACTCCTGCCCGCAGCTCCTCAGGACCGGTGGGGTGAAAAAAAAAAATCTAAAAAAAAAACGATTTGCTGAAAATTTGAATCGATTTGACCTCTCAACTCGATTCAGGATTCAAATCGATTTTTTGCCCTACCCCATATGTGTACAATCGGAACAGGTTTTTTTTTCTTGCTTGTTCAAAGTACCAGCAAAAAAAAATGTTGTTCCTCTGAAAAGCGATCTGTGCTCAGATCGCTTTTCAGAGGCATTTGACAGCCGGTAAAGAGGCAATATCTTGCCTCCTGAACACCTGTTTTAACCCCTTAATGTGATTGTAAAGGTTTGCTTTTTTTTTTTTAAATAACACATTATACTTGCCTTCACTGTGCAGGTCGTTTTGCACAGAGTGGCCGCAAACTTCGTCTTCTGGGGTCCCTTGGTGGCTCTCATGGCTTCTCCTCTTATCAGATAACCCCCTAGGAGAAGCGCTCTTCCGGGGGGGGGGGGGGTGGTTACCTTGCAGGCACCCCCGACGCCCACGTCATTGGATTTGATTAACAGCAGCGGGAGCCAATGGCTGAGCTGCTATCAATCTATCCAATCAGGAGCTGAGAACCCTCTCCTCCAATCCCTACACTGGCTCCCATTCAGTGTCCTCCAACCCTCTCCTCCAGTCCCTACACTGGCTCCCATTCAGTGTCCTCCAACCCTCTCCTCCAATCCCTACACTGGCCTCCATTCAGTCTCCTCCAACCCTCTCCTCCAGTCCCTACACTGGCTCCCATTCAGTGTCCTCCAACCCTCTCCTCCAGTCCCTACACTGGCTCCCATTCAGTGTCCTCCAACCCTCTCCTCCAGTCCCTACACTGGCTCCCATTCAGTGTCCTCCAACCCTCTCCTCCAGTCCCTACACTGGCCTCCATTCAGTGTCCTCCAACCCTCTCCTCCAGTCCCTACACTGGCCTCCATTCAGTGTCCTCCAACCCTCTCCTCCAGTCCCTACACTGGCTCCCATTCAGTGTCCTCCAACCCTCTCCTCCAATCCCTACACTGGCTCCCATTCAGTGTCCTCCAACCCTCTCCTCCAGTCCCTACACTGGCTCCCATTCAGTGTCCTCCAACCCTCTCCTCCAGTCCCTACACTGGCTCCCATTCAGTGTCCTCCAACCCTCTCCTCCAGTCCCTACACTGGCTCCCATTCAGTGTCCTCCAACCCTCTCCTCCAGTCCCTACACTGGCCTCCATTCAGTGTCCTCCAACCCTCTCCTCCAGTCCCTACACTGGCCTCCATTCAGTGTCCTCCAACCCTCTCCTCCAGTCCCTACACTGGCTCCCATTCAGTGTCCTCCAACCCTCTCCTCCAGTCCCTACACTGGCTCCCATTCAGTGTCCTCCAACCCTCTCCTCCAGTCCCTACACTGGCCTCCATTCAGTGTCCTCCAACCCTCTCCTCCAATCCCTACACTGGCTCCCAATCACTCAGTGAATTAAATTCAAAATACTAACCACAGCATGCAAAGCTATTCACATCTCTGCCCTGAGCTACATCACCAATCTTGTCTCCAATCTTGTCACCCAAATCGTCCCCTCCACTCTTCTCAAGACCTCCTACTCTCCAGCTCTCTCGTCTCCTCCTCCCACACTCGTCTCCAGGATTTCTCCAGAGCCTCTCCCATCCTTTGGAACTCCCTACCTCCACCTGTTTTGCTACCCCCTACTCCTGCTACCTTCAGGCGATCCCTGAAAACTCATCTCTTTTAGGAAAGCCTATCATGTCTCCAACTACTCTCCTACCACTTCCATCATCTCATTTCCCCCCAGTTACAACCTTTTGTACCACCTGCCCCACCCTATTAGATTGTAAGCTCTTCTGAGCAGGGGCCCTGTTAATCCTCTTGTATTTTATTGTATTGTAACTGTATTGTCTCCCTTTTATATTGTGAAGTGCTGCGTAAACTGTTGGTGCTATATATATCCTGTATAATAATAATAATAATAATAATAATAATACTTCCAGATCAAGCTAATTCTAATTTAAAAAATAGTTCATTTGACACTTGTATTTGTATTGAGATAATAAGTGACTACAGGAAGAAGCTCGGTGGTTACCGGTCTCTGAAGGGTGTGGTCGGGGTGAGAGGTTTTGTTACAAAGCTTTCCTGTGTTTGTGTCTTTCCTGTGTATATAATATACTTTGTTTTCTATCTACGCTATATTTCCAAAAGTATTGGGACACCTGCCTTTACACGCACATCAACTTTAATGACCCCCCCAGTCTTAGTCCGGAGGGTTCAATATTGAGTTGGCCCTTTGCAGCTATAACAGCTTCACCTCTTCTGGGAAGGCCGTCCACAAGGTTTAGGAGATGTGTCTATGGGAATGTTTGACTATTCTTCCAGAAGAGCATTTGTGAGGTCAGGCACTGATGATGGATGAGAAGGCCTGGCTCAAAGTCTCCGCTCTAATTCATCCCAAAGGTGTTCTATCGGGTTCAGACAAGTTTTTGACAAGTCCTTTATTAAAAAAAAAAAAAACGATATCCCCTGATGTGGATCCAACATCAGTCATGATGCCTGCCACAGCGTTGGACCCCAAAAAAACCTCCGCCTCGTGATGATGGCTGACTGCCGAATGCTTCCTCCACCAGGTGCTTCCTCCACCAGGTGCTTCCTCCACCAGGCGAGGCCACCCGGTGACGTTACCTGGTGGCCCCACCCACTTGTGAAGTCAACAACCCAGCATGCACATCAAACCAACAATGTGCTAATGTTGGTTTGATGTAGAGCTGCAAAATGAATCATCAAGAATGGTCATCGCGATCTCCACTAAACTGTTTTACAATTCTTTCTATGCAAACAATTCTCTCTGCTCTTCTGAAGCCATCAAAAGAAAGGAAGAGAAAAACTGGGCAGTCTGCCGAAAATCAAAACATTCTTTATCAGTTGAAATTAAGTATAAACATTGTAACAATTTGTCAAAGGAATAGACATTGTGTGTAAGTGAAAAAAAGTTTAACCACTTAAACACTAAAACTTTTTCTGAAATTTGTTGGTTTCAAGTAAAAATCTTTTCTTTTTGCTAGAAAATTACTTAGAACCCCCAAATATTATATATATATATATATATATATATATATTTTTTTTTTTTTTTTTTTTTTTTTTTAGTAGACACTCTAGAGAATAAAATGGTGGTTGTTGCAATATTTTATGTCACACTGAATTTGTGCAGCGATCTTTCAAATGCATTTAAAAAAAAAAAAATTACTTTGAGGAATAAAAAAAAAACAAAAAAACTAACTAGTAAAGTTAGCCCATTTTTTTTTTTTTTTTAATAATGTAAAAGATTTTAGAATCTTGAGAGAATCGTGATCTTTTTATTCTAAGCAAAAAATTGTGATTCTCATATTGGCCAGAATTGTGCAGCTCTAGTTTGATGCTGGCTGAGTGATGTTCCAGTATGGCAGTAATTTAACAGCAAGCGGTTACACGGCTTTTGGACACAAAGAGGTTTTTGGACTTCCATTGTCTCCCGCATCTGCCTGTATTTAAATGTGTTCCATTGACGTCCCAGACCAGCCTCCTTTCCCAGTTGACGCCTGTTATGGTGAAACACGTCGGGTGGAGCCATTTCTGTGACGTCATTCCGCACGAGCAGGCTGGTGCTAACCGCTGCCGTGTACGTTAGTGTGGTCACTTCATTCCTTTAAACTGCTTAACTGTAAGTGTAATCTTTGCTTTTAATTAATGTTTTTTTTTTTTTTTTTTTATATATTACACTACAAAGTCTTCCTCTTTCTCTGCAGATGTGGGGAGTGATTATCAGCCGACCTGTTACTATCTGACACCTTGGAATTATCAGTGTGATCGCAAGTGGGAAGGAAAGCCCTCTCCGCTTGGCAGTTAAATACTTTTGGATGCTCCTAAAGAAGCGAGTGTGATCTCCAGTGGCGGCTGCTGTGCAATATTTTAGGGAACTTCCTCCGCCAACCTGTGTGCAATACCTGCTCCACTAATCCCCCCCCCCCCCCCCATACACACACACACACACACACACCTGTAAAGGGGAGTGTGGCTTCCCTCTGAGTACAGGGAGAGTACCTTTCAACAGAATCAGTTTCTCCCTCTTAACTGAGAAAAACATGGGGATTGTGGGTAAATCTTATACCCATGAACGCATTTTTTTTTCCTTATAGATAAGAGGGCGGGGCTGGAAGGAAGTATTTGTCTTTTAGGCACGCCCTCTTCTATGACACTGCAGTGAGAGGCGTACCTCCACTGCAGCATTTATTGGACAGCTGGAACCAATGGTACTTTACCATTGGTCCAAGTCTCCAAGCTGTCCATTGAGCTCAGTGCCTCTGACAAGAGGCAAACAGAGTGTGTTGCTAGTATATAAAGTGGCCGCTCTGTATTTAGCTTCTGACAGGCCATGTAATGAGCTCCATATTTCCGGAACCATAGGACATAGGAGCCCCAAATTTTTACCAGTGATGGGGTAGGACTTAGGCTACACCCCCCACACACACACACACACACACAGGACTTAGGCTACAACCCCCCCCCCCCCACACACACACACACACACACACAGGACTTAGGCTACAACCCCCCCCCACAGGTCACCCAACCCTCAAAGCTTAATTTTTTTTTTAATGTTCATGGCAGGTGAGGCCATGACTATGACTGCACGTCCCTGACATGGCTCCTCTCCCCGGTACTTTCCTCCGTACATATGGCTCCTCTTCCCCATACACTCCTCTGTACACATTGCTCCTCTCCCCCGTACTTTCCTCTGCACACATGGCTCCTCTCCCCAGTGGAGGAGCCTAGACAGGAGACACACTGGTACTTACCTGGAGCTTGGTGAGTGATGGGGGCAGCTTCTCCCATCCTCTGCCCAGTACAATCTTCCATAACATGGCTCCTCTCTCTGGTACATGCTTCCAAAAAAAATGCCTTCTCTCCCCAGTACATTCTTCCATACACATGACTCCTCTTCCCGGTACATTCTTCCATACACATGACTCCTCTTCCCGGTACATTCTTCCGTACACATGGCTCCTCTTCCCGGTACATTCTTCCGTACACATGACTCCTCTTCCCGGGACATTCTTCCGTACACATGACTCCTCTTCCCGGTACATTCTTCCGTACACATGGCTCCTCTTCCCGGTACATTCTTCCGTACACATGGCTCCTCTTCCCGGTACATTCTTCCGTACACATGACTCCTCTTCCCGGTACATTCTTCCGTACACATGGCTCCTCTTCCCGGTACATTCTTCCATACACATGGCTCCTCTTCCCAGTACATTCTTCCGTACACATGGCTCCTCTCCCCGGTACATTCTTCCGTACACATGACTCCTCTTCCCGGTACATTCTTCCGTACACATGGCTCCTCTCCCGGTACATTCTTCCATACACATGACTCCTCTTCCCGGTACATTCTTCCATACACATGACTCCTCTTCCCGGTACATTCTTCCGTACATATGGCTCCTCTCCCCGGTACATTCTTCCGTACACATGACTCCTCCTTCCGGTACATTCTTTCATACACATGGCTCCTCTCCCTAATTGGAAAGGCTTTGCACAGTGTAGTGTGAGTATAGTCTAGTGTGTGAGTATAGTGCAGTGTCAGTGTAGTGTGTCAGTGTAGTGCAGTGTTTAACACAGCATTACACAGCCGCCGGCAATGCACTCAATCTGTGATTGAACACAACTGTAGCCAATCAGCAGGTCCAGAGGATTTGATGTCCGCCAAGACCCACCGATCAATCAGGAGAGGAGATGAACGGTGGCCTGCCTATGTAAACAAGACAGCTCGCTGTTCTGTGAGAAGGGAAGGTAGTGATCCTGTGCTACTGCAGAGCAGGAACAGGGATCTCTACCTACCCATAGTACAAGCATCTCCCATACAGTTAGTAAGCACTCCCTAGGCACGCGTTTAACCCTTCGATTGCCCTGATTTTAACCCCTTCCCTGCCAGTGTCATTAGTACAGTGACAGTGCTTATTTTCAGCAGTGATCTCTGTATTAGTGTCACAAAAAGTAATTTAGGTGACTGATGCAAAGTGACAGTCCTGCTAAAAGCCATTGATGGCCACCATTACTAGTAAACAAAAAAAAAGCAAATAAAAATTCCATAAATATATCAAACAGTTTTTAGACGTTATAACTTTTTATTTTATTTATTTTTTTACCTAAAAAATTTAGCAGAATACACATTGGGCTAAATCGGGGTGTCTTCAAACTATGGCTCTCCAGTTGTTCAGGAACTACAATTCCCATCATGCCTAGTCATGTCTGTAAATGTTAGCGTTTTACAATGCCTCATGGGATGTGAAGTTCTGCAACATCTGGAGGGCCGTAGTTTGAGGATCCCTGGGCTAAATTGATGAAAAAAAAAACTTTTTTTTTTCCAGTTTTTTCATTGGATATATTTTTGTCGGAAGAGTACAGCGGCGCAAGGCTGTGCAATTGTCAGTTAAAGAAGCGCAGTGCGGTATCTCTAAAAAAAAATGGCCTGGTCATGAAGCCCCTTAAATCTTCCGGAGCTGAAGTGGTTAATAGCTGCTGTGTACAACACTGTAAGCCCTTGTGCACACGGTCAGAGATTCAGACGGAATGTGTCCTATCGGACTGTTTTGTCGGATATTCCGACTGTGTGTGGTCTCCATCGGACCGTTTCCATCGGAATATCCGACGGACCAACTTTTCCAACTTGTCCGTAAAATTTTTCCGACAAAATGCCCCTATCGGACATACTCCGATCATGTGTAGCCTACTCCGACGGACAAAGTGCCACGCATGCTCGGATCAAGTTCCTAGACCAAAGCTATTGGCTACTAGCCTGAACGTAGTCCCGTCGTAATGCAATAACGTCATCACGTTATGTACAATCGGATTTTCCGACAACTTAGTCCGACCGTGTGTATGCAACATCACTTCCCGGACCCCTTCCGGAATTAATCCGTCGGAATTACTCCGATGGATTTGGTTGTCGGAATCTCCGACCCGTGTGTACAAGGGCTAAAAGTCAGGTCAATTGTATTGTTTATACTGTACGCCGTTCCTTTAACTTAAAGCGCCTTCCCCAATTAGGCTTGTGCAATTCGTTTCGTAATGAATCGAAATTCGGCCGAATTTTGCATCTTTCCGACATTTGGATGCATCCGAATGTCCGAATAGGAAAATAACGAATAACAACGAATACGAAAGAATTATAACGAATGGATTCGAATGAATTTCGACATGATTCGGTAATTCTTTAAAGATCTAATGAAACAAAAGGTCAGCTCAAAGTAAATCTTATAGTCCAATCAGCTGATTAATTTTGTGCCGGAGGTTGGATTACTGGCAAAGTGCATTCCTGAGAACTGAGTTAGAAGGGTGTTGTATTGTATTTGATCCGAGGAGAAGAGACGTTGTCATTGTGTGTGTTAAAAGATTCAATAAACAAACGACTTTCCAAACTACGAATCATTATCACGAATGTCTATACATACATAAATAGCGAATGTCAACGAACACGAACGAATGAATTCTACACTCTACGAATAATTGCGAATTATCCGAAAACGTATTAATGTGACATAACGAATATAACAGAACAAAATGATGTATTTTACGAATGACAACGAATCAAAACTAAATGAAATGTTCCGTTGTGCACAAGTCTATCCCCGATATTCACCATGCATTAATACATAATAAACCACGCTGTGCATCATTGTTGCATTCATGTATACTAAACCATATATCAATAGCAAATGTAGAAAAAAAATAAAAATAAAAAAAATGTTCATGCAAATCTCAAAATTCTTGCAGTATTATCAAAAAGCGTTTGTGCTTTTAAAGTGCCGTCCAGCGCAAAATTGGTCTTTGGCGCGTCCCTCCGCTCCCGGGAGTCACCACCGCTAATAATCCGGAGAATGCACCAGAAACCCGGCGCCCCTCAATTGAAACGGGTCACAATTCGCCTTATCACCTCACGGGAGAACTCACCCAGGAACCCCCGACCAAATATTCACCCTCCAATGGCGTCACACACACTTGTATTATAGCTTGAAATGTCACTGCAGAGTACGGCTAGAAAAGGAACAACAAAATATTATTCTGTTGAATCAACATCAGCGGATCACAACTATAAAAATAAATAAAAACAAAAATAAAAAATGCTGGGATGACACCATCATAAGAAGCATCTTCAGAGGGAACAGAGCAGACTTGAGGAAACCAATCAGGGTGGCTTCCAATCCCATGGTGCTGAAGGGACAGCTCCGAGATAAAACACAGGATAAGACTGAGCATGCTCACAACCAAAGACTAGACGGTCCCCATTGACGCGGCTTTAGTTCTGAAGCACCCAGTTGTAGTCCCTTTCCCACACCTCCCAACTTTTTGAGACGGGACCGAGGGACACCTACCCTGTTTCCCCTAAAATAAGACCTAGCGTGAGTGTCGGTGATGGCTGCAATATATGCCCTACCGCCCAAATAAGCCCCACCCTCTTTCCCCCGAAAATAAGCCCTACCCTGAGAATAAGACATAGAAGGACTTTAACCAGGGCTTATTTGGGGGGTAGGGCTTATATTGCAGCCATCGTCGACAATCACGCTAGGTCTTATTTTAGGGGAAACAGGGTATTAGCAAAATTATGAAGGCTTGGGACACACCACCTGCCACAAACCCCCCTTAAAGAAGAATTATACACAAAATGATTAGTTAAACCCACAAGTGCTTTTTTTCCCCATCACGACTATTCCTTAATATTGGCTGTTTGATATTTACAAGCAATTTAGAAATTAGATGAAAGGTTTAGCTCTGGAAAACAACTTTTTGAAAGATAAAAGGTGCTTTTTTTTTATATACAGCTATACAGATCAGACCAAAATGAGGGACAAATGAGGAGGGACATAGGGGCTTTGTTCCAAATCCGGGACAGTTGGGAGCCATGGATTCCCTATAACTTGCCTCGGTGCCCATATTACACCGGCTATCACAGGAGATTCAGCACTGAATGGCACTTTAAAAGCATGATACTTATTGATAAAATAAGAATATACTGCAGGAATCAAATTTTTTTTTTGTGTTTTTTGTTTAGCAAAAAATTATAACCCAGCAGTAATTAAATACCACCAAAAGAAAGCTCTATTTGTGGGGGGAAAAAGATACAAAATTAGTTTTGGGGAAGTTTTAGGATTGAGGGGGAGGCGCCAGACCCCGTCCTTCCTTTTTGACCACTCCCACTTGGTGAAAATGGGCGTGGTTTCAGCAAAATAGTGGGTGTGGCTCTAAGGTGATGTGGTTAGCATCTGAGATGAACGAGAGAGGGAGAGAGGGATGGAGGGACAGCAGGCCCAGATCCTACACAACAAAATAAATATGTGTATTGTAGAAAGTTTAACAATCAGCAGATAAAGACATTCCAAAAACCTGGTGTTAGCACTTCAATCATCCCGGCATTATGGCTGTTATGGTGTCAGGATGATTGCAGCGTAATATTTCTATTATTACGTTGTAATATAACATGAAATCATTCAACTCACCATAATGCAGAATCAGTGGGAGCCCTGAGCGTGTCACTAGCCACATCGCCTGCCACCAGATGCAATCAAGTGTCCCCAGTGGAGTCCGTCCTTACATCAGGTGTCCCCAGTGGAGTCCGTCCTTATATGCAGCCTGTATCCCACCAAATGCAGCCTGTGTCCCCCAAATGCAGCCATGCCTGTGTCCCCCAAATGCAGCCTTGCCTGTGTCCACCAAGTGCAGCCATGACTGTGTCCCCCAAATGCAGCCTTGCCTGTGTCCCCCAAATGCAGCCATGCCTATGTCCACCAAATGCAGCCATGCCTGTGTCCCCCAAATTCAGCCTTGCCTGTGTCCCCCAAATGCAGCCATGACTGTGTCCACCAAGTGCAGCCTGTGTCCACCAAGTGCAGCCTTGCCTGTGTCCCCCAAACGCAGCCATGCCTGTGTCCCCCAAATGCAGCCATGCCTGTGTCCCCCAAACGCAGCCATGCCTGTGTCCACCAAGTACAGCCATGCCTGTGTCCCCCAAATGCAGCCATGTCTGTGTCCACCAAATGCAGCCTGTGTCCCCCAAACGCAGCCATGCCTGTGTCCACCAAGTGCAGCCTGTATCCACCAAACGCAGTCTTGCCTGCGTCCCCCAAATGCAGCCATGCCTGTGTCCGCCAAGTGCAGCCATGCCTGTGTCCGCCAAGTGCAGCCATGCCTGTGTCCACCAAGTGCAGCCTTTCCTGTGTCCCCCAAACGCAGCAATGCCTGTGTCCCCCAAATGCAGCCTTGCCTGTGTCACCTCGAACCCGACCCCATTTGCGGTGGGAGCACATTGGTACTTACCTTGCTGTGTGTGGTCCTCTCCTGTGGTGTCTACTTCCACAGCGGAGATGGAGGGGTCCGCTCCTCTCATACTTCCCTTTTCCTCTCTCCCGGGCGCAATGGTAGAAAGAAAACAGGAAGTGACATCAAACTCAGATGTCAATCAAACCGCCCGGACATAGTAATAGATACTACAGGCGGCGGGCGGAAGCTCCTCGGCGCTTCAGAAAGCGGCGCAAGGTGGGCTAAACGCCCGCAAATGAAGCGCCACGTCTGCAATCTCGTGGTTGCACGTGGCGCTTCCCATAGGCGTTCGAACACAGTGTACTTCAGGACCTTTTTTTGTATTTTTTTTTAAAGGGCCAGTATTAAAAATGCACCCCCTATGGACGGGCCGCCACTGTCACCGCTCCCAATCGCAGGGAGCTGTGATCAGTGTCATGTCACACGTAGCCCATCCCCCCCCCCCCTACAGTTAGAACACACTTAACCCCTGCAGCAACCCCTACTGGTTAACCCCTTCACTACCAGTCACATTTACACAGTTATCAGTGCATTTTTAAATCGCACCGATCGCTGTATAAATGTGAGTGGTCCCAAAATAGCGTCCGATCTGTCCGCTATAATGTCGCGGTCAAAATTTTTTTTTAAAAATTGTAAAAAATCGCAGATCTCCATTACTTGTAAAAAAATAAAATTGATAATAAAAAATGCCATAAAAATATCCCCTATTTTGTAGACGCTATAACGTTTGCGCAAACCAATCAGTAAACGCTTATTGTGATTTTATTTTTACCAAAAATATGTCGAAGAATACGTATCGGCCTAAACTGAGGGAAAAAAAAAGTTTTTTTTATATATATTTTGGGGGGATATTTATTATAGCGAAAAAGTAAAACAAAAAAAAAAAAATTATTTTTTTTCAAAATTGTCGCTCTTTTTTTTTGTTTATTGCCCAAAAAATAAAAACAGCAGAGGTGAGATTTTGTTTGGGAGCCACGTCGCACGACCGCGCAATTGTCATTTAAAGCGACGCAGTGCCCAATCGCAAAAAAAAAAACAAAAAAAAAAACGCAAGTGGTCCGGGGCTGAAGTGGTTTAAAAAATAAATAAATAAATAAATAAAAGAGAGAGAAAATGCTGCATTTTTTTTTCCTGCACTGGAACGTTGTAAAACGCATCAAGAACGCACATATCCTTATGTCACATATTCATTCTTTTCAAATCCAATTCAGAAATGTGTTCACCATGGAAAAGTGTTGCAATAAATACAGTAAAGATATAAAAGTGAAACAAGATGGCGACTTCTACTTGGGCTGCTTTATGGGAGGAAGGAAATTAGAAAATAGAATATAATAAAAAGTAGAAAGAGAATAGAATATATTTATTTATTCCTTTTTTTTTATTATTATTATTATTATTATTCTAGGCTATAAAGCAGCCCAAGTAATCGTATTTTCTATTTTATTGTATTTATTTGTTATTATGTTTCAATTTTGAAGAAATCATATTTTCTATTTTATTATATTTATTTGTTATTATGTTTCCATTTTGAAGTCATCATATTTTCTATTTTATTGTATTTATTTGTTATTATGTTTCTATTTTGAATAAACTTCTGAACTGGATTTGAAAATTAATATAGGAAACAAATTCCAAAAATCAATAAAATTCTAACATGACGAAGCAAAAATTTGAACCAAACAAAATCCAAAAATGAAAACAAAAACATTTTCCCCCATCAGTTACATCTCTGCCTTCTAATAGAATTTTAGAAATGACAAATATAATAAGATCCGGGGATTAATCACACACAACCCAAACCATGACTGTCTATTTAAAGATCACTTTTTTTTATTTTTATTTTAAGCAGCGCAGTGGCTTAGTGGTTACCGCTTCTGATTTGTAACCACTGGGTCATTGGCTTGAACCCAAACCATAAGACCGTCTTCATGGAGTTTCCTTTGCGGGTTTCCTCCGGTTTCCTCCCGCACACCAAAGGCATGCTGGGAGATTGTTTGGCTGCTGTCTAAATCAGGCCCCAGTGTGTGTGTATACAGTATATGCATGAGAGATAATAGGGGGGCTTTAGATTGCACACTCATGTGTGTAAAGGCAGGCGTCCCAATACTTTTGGGGAGGGATCATGTACATTACAGTGCTGCTACCCCAGCTGTTGCCACTACCCCTAATCTATTGTTTTCTAATGTACTATCCTTACACTGAGACTAAAGCTGCTCCAGTAACTCCCACCCCTTGCACTGCCCATACTGGGGTACTACCGCATTCATTGCCACAACGACTGCCCATACCCTACTAGGGCTTGTACTGGGCAAATCCGCTGCAGATGCTCTTTGTTTTTATTTACATAGAGTTTGGACCTTGTGGAATTGCATGTTCTCAGCATGCAACGGTTAGTTCAAAGTTTATGGTTAAAGCTTGGCGTAATTATCTGTCTGTCTATAGCCAGACAAGTTTGATATGATAGAAAGATCTTCTGTTTTACTGGAAAGCCAAGAAAGACTTTCCATATAGTGCCATGAATAGGCGTCAGGAAAGGTAAACCACAGAAAGGCAAGTATTACATTTTCCATTATGAAGGCAGAAAATGTAGCATTAGCACCCTCTGCTGGTTACAGTGTGCCATCTACAAGTAATGCAACAAACCTCCAGCAGGGGGGGGGGGGGGGGGCGCTATGCAACAGACAGTGATTTGTCAGCAATTACAGCAAAGTCAGCTTAGCACCAAAAATAAATAAAATAAATAAATAGATTGAATCAGATACAATAGAACTCAATACATTTTATTTGAAATGAAATTCACTTCTAGTAAATGAACTGAGAAAAGCACAATTTATGTACATGAGCAACAAGGATGCAGATCGGGGGGGGGGGCACTGGCTGGCACCATCATGTAAGACATGTGAAAATGTGTAAATCAGTGATGCCCAGCTATGCCACCCATCAGTGTCATCAGTCCCACCCATCAGTGTCCAGCAATGCCACCTATCAGTGCCCACCTATCAGTGCCCATCTGTGCCACCTATCAGTGCCACCCATAATTACCCATCAGTGGCACCTATGGGTGCCCATCAGTGCCGCATACCAGTGCCACCTATAAGTACCCATCAGTGCCGCCTATCAGTGCCCGACAGTGCCACCTCATTGGTGCCACCTCATCGGTGCCACCTTATCAGTGCCCGTCAGTGCAGCCATATCAGTGCTCGTCATTGAAGAAGAAAACGTACTTATTTACAAAAAAAATGTAACAAACAAAGAAAAACTTTTTTTTTCAAATTTTTCTGTCTTATTTTATTTGTTGCACAAAAAATAAAAACCGCAGAGGTGATCAAATACCACCAAAAGAAAAGCTCTATTTGTGGGGAAAAAAAGGACGCAAAATGCGTTTTGGGTACAGCATTGCCAGTTAAATTACCAGTTAAAACGGCGCAGTGCCAAATTGCAAAAAAAAGTGCTGTGTTCAGGAAGGGGGGTAAAACCTTCCGGAGCTGAAGTGGTTAAGTTGGTTCTTAACCACTTTCAGCCCCGGACCATTTTGCTGGTCAAAGACCAGACCACTTTTTGCGATTCGGCACTGCGTCGCTTTAACTGACAATTGCGCGGTCGTGCGACGTGGCTCCCAAACAAAATTGGCGTCCTTTTTTTCCTCACAAATAGAACTTTCTTTTGGTGGTATTTGATCACCTTCATGGTTTTTATTTTTTGCGCTATAAACAAAAATAGAGCGACAATTTTGAAAAAAAACGCATTATTTTTTACTTTTTGTTATAATAAATATCCCCCAAAAATGTATATAAAAAAAAACATTTTTTTCCCTCAGTTTAGGCCGATACGTATTCTTCTACATATTTTTGGTAAAAAAAAAAAAAAAAAAAAAAAATCGCAATAAGCGACTATTGATTGGTTTTTTACAAAATAGGGGATAGTTTTATGGCATTTTTATTAATATTTTTTTTTACTAGTAATGGCGGCGATCAGCGATTTTTATTGTGACTGCAACATTATGGCGGACACATCGGACATTTTTGACACATTTTTGGGACCATTGTCATTTATACAGCAATCACTGCTATACAAATGCAGTGATTACTGTGTAAATGACACTGGCAGTGAAGGGGTTAACCAGTGGGTGGCAGTGTAGGGGTTAAGTGTTCCTAGGGGTGTGTTACTAACTGTGGGGGGCTGGGCTTTGTTTTAGTGAACACTGATCTCTGCTCCAATCACATGGAGCAGAGATCAGCGTCACTTGTTGCTAGGCACTTGCAAGGTCAGGGCAACCATTGGGGTACAGTATCTTTAGGCAGCCCTCATGAGTACATACATAGTGCGCAACTATTTTCATGCCCTAGGCGAGACTAACAGCCCCCCAGGGCGGGAGGGGGAGTGTTTACAGCTGGGGTGTCGTTAGTCTTGCCTAGGGCCGCTGGTGACAGGATCAGAGAGTGGACTCATAAACCAGGTTCAGAGGCATGGTGCCCGCCTGCTTCACTGGACCCCCTCTGCACAGGATAAGCTGCTGCTGACCTCCTCTGCAGCGGCAATAATGGAGGTCCTCCACAGCTGCTTGTTTCTCTGCAGAGTCGGTCAGCGCCCCAGCCATGTGTAGGCCCCCTCGAGTTCCCCTGGCCAGGATAATGGCAGAAGTCAGCGGCTGTGCCTCCTAGGTGCCCTAGCTGGAGCATCGGACACACACACACCGCTGCTAGCGCTACCATTACTCTTATCAGATTTTTACTGCAACCCCTTATCTATTGCCTTCCAATCTACTACCCTTACACTGAGACTAAAGCTGCTCCAGTAGCTCCTACACCCAACACTGCCCATACTGGGGTACTACTACTTTGACTGCCACAACTACTGCCCATAACCCTACCACTGCCTGTACTGGGCAAACCCACTGCCCTTTCTGTATTTAACTAGCTTGGACCTTGTGAAACGCGTTGTTCAGTAATGGTTAAAGCTTGGAATAACTGTATACAGTTTTCAGTCCGGAGCCTGAAAAGATTTAAAAAATATATAGACGATCAAAACGTTTTTACTGGACCAACAATCACGGCCACGTTCAAAGTCACCTACACCCCCCTTTCTTTCCCATGCTAATGATCAGTTTGAACTTCAGCAAGTTGTTTTCACCACATCTAGACGCATTGACTTGCTGCTGTGCGATTGGTTGATTAGCAATTTGTGTTACCAAGCAAATCGAACAGGTGTATCTAATAAAGTGGCCGGTGAGGGTATATAAAACTGCAGTGCTGCTACCGTTACTCTTACTATGTTTTTACAACTACCCCTCATCTAGTGCCTTCTAAGCTATTACCCTTACACTGAGACTTAAAGCGGACCTCCACCCTGAAGTGGAAGTTCTGCTCATCTGATCCCTCCCCCCCCTCCCGGTGCCACAATTGGCACCTTTCAGGGGGGAGGGGGGTGCAGATACCTGAATAATCCGGGTATCTGCACCCACTTCTGGGACAAGCTAGCCGCAGATGACCCCCCCCCCCCATTGTTTTCTGGGAAACACACAGTTCCCAGCGGGGACCAGCAGAGACGCGCAGCACGACTCGCGCATGCGCAGTAGGGAACCGGGCAGTGAAGCCGCAACGCTTCACTTCCCGATTCCCTGCCAGAGGATGGCGGCGGGGGGCAGCAGAGAGACGAGCGATCGCTCACCTGCCGCCGACATCGCTGGACCCTGGGACAGGTGAGTGTCCATTTATTAAAAGTCAGCAGCTGCAATATTTGTAGCTGCTGGCTTTTAATATTTTTCTTAAAGGTGCAGCTCCTCTTTAAGCTGCTCCAGTAACTACTACCAGAGCCGGGACAAGGGGTGGGTAGGAGGGACAGCTGCCCCTGGCGCAATGGTATATTGCAGGGGTAAGGGGGGCACCCTGAGCCTAACCCTAAGGGGAAGGGGGGGGGGTGTGCAGTTTGGCATCTTTGCCCTGGGTGCTGGATGACCTTGTCCCGGCACTGACTACTACCCCCAGCACTGCCCATACTGGGGTACTACTACTACTACTACTACTACATTCGCTGCCCATACCCAACCATGGCCTGTACTGGGCAAATCCACTGCAGCCGCTCTCTGTATTTAAAAAAAAAGTTTGGATTTTGTGAAAGGTCAGCATGCAATAGTTAAAGCCTGGAATAACTCTGTATACAGCTTTTCCTGAAGCTATATAAAAAAAAAATAATAATTAAAAAATATCAAAGCTTTTACTGGATATCAGACTATGCAGGCAGAAAACATAGCATTAGCACCCTCTGTTGGTTACAGTGTGCCATTTACAAGTAATGCAACAAACTTCCAGCAGGGGGTGCTATGACCTAGGCAGAAATTTACGACTACGGCAATCAATCCAGAGTCAGTTTAGCACCAAATAAAAAATGATTGGTTTGATCGGACACAAATAGAGTTCCTTGAATTTTATTTGAAATGTGGACGAAATTTATTTCTAGTACATGAACTGAGCAAAACACAATGAGCAGCAAGGATGGAGATTGGAGGGGGGGGGGTTACAACACAGGCTTAAAGAATATTTTTTTGGTCGACCACTATGGTCGTTTCACAGAGCCTGGATACGGACAGGTGGGGGACGGGCGGCTTCCTCCATTGCAGGATTCTTCATTTTAGGGTGAGGGAGTTGGCCTGGAGTCCTTTCACAGACACGTATGCGATCTCCTCTATGGGAAAACGGGTGGAAAATGTGAGAGGCTTTAGATGATTTAATTCTATGATGATCTTGTCTTCCTGGAACTGGAAGCAAGCCTGTAAGAAAAAGATAACATAGTGTCAGCTTGCTGAACTATAAAAAATTTTAAATAAAGTGTTGGCAATAAAGACAAAGACCACCACACCATTCATTGCAACAACAATCTCTACACTAGATAATGTGCACGTCGCTTATCTTATGTATTGCAGAAAAAAAAAAAAAGGTTAATGGAAGGATGAGCTTCTGTGCTGCGATGTTTTAGTGACAAGGTCTTTGAGGACGGTGTATCTCTGTCACCTAGAATAATAACTGAAGCCCTCAGGAGGTCAATAGCTGTTGGCCAGCTTGGCTTGCATACAGTGACTCCAGTCTCACCCAGGGTTCCATCAGAGGCTTCTTCGATTCCTTTAGCTGCGGCTGATGAACCTCCCATTTGATGGTGCCCCGAATACGTCAGGGCCCAAAACCACTAGGTGGGGATAGCTTCATGACAAAGATCTTTTTTTTTGCTGCCTGTAAGAGTGGCATTTTGACCACTAAGCAGGCATGTACTGGCCATTGGGACTACAGGGAGTTTCCTGGTGGGCCGATGGCTCAGTGGGCCGGTCAGGTGCAGTCCTGGAGCCACTCCTCTGACAGTGAGTGATTGCGATTTCACCCCTGTTAGGAGGAGCAGCTGCCGTCACTTGCTGGAGAGAGCATTAGGCTTTCTGCTCCCTCCAGCCTGCAGGGGGAGATAGACAGCTGGCAGACATTCCATCCTCTCTCCCCTTATCACACGACTGGAGAGAGGAAGGAGAAGCTGCCTTCAAAACTATGAGTACATGTGGGAGGGGGAGGAGAGGGAGGACACTCTGATGTAAGGGGAAGTGCTGATGGAGACACTCAAAATTAAAGTGGGCCGGCCATGATGAAGTCCAGGGCCAAATTTTTGTCCCAGTCCAGCCCTGCCACTAAGTGGGGCATTCTTACCACTGGCCACCAAAGAATTGGTTTTAGAAGGGTTTCTAGACATTAACATTTTTTTTTTCCCAAGGGTTCCTCTTGGGCAAAAAGGTTGAGAGAATAAAAAAAAAAAAAAAAAAAAAAAAGGGTGAGAACTGTGCAGAAGTGCCATGACACAGCTGGCATTTTGACAGCGAGTCTTAGGGGGCAGTGCTTGATCTTTAATGTAAAACAATGGACATGCTATGCCACGTTTATTTTTTACTGCGTCTTCTACAGATCACTGAACAAACTGTCAGCAAAATATCAAAGTCTTGTGTTTATACAAAAAAAAAAAAATCTCCCCTTTCCAGGGACCCAAATAGAAGTTTGTCCCAATAAGGGCCCCCGATCTGCCACTGTCCCAGCCATGGCTCCACTTCATATGCATACTTGACAGGGGTCCCATCTATGGTAACTTGAGGTAATTGAGAATTTGTGAAATAATTAATAGGCCCGAGGTAAAGTTTAGGAAGGACTGTGTGGGTAAAGCTGAGAGTTTCCCCAACAGAGTCTCAGTGCCCATAAGGGAGAGTGATGGAGGACAGCACCCATGAGGAGCAGAAGAAGGTTACTTCCTGCTACTGGGATGTAAAGCTCATCACAAACTTGAGGTCCTCCCCAAAGACACCAGCTGCTGGAGTGCCACTGATGTACTCTACCTTTGCAGGTATGCAAGGGCAGCACACAGCTTGATCTAGGGCCGTAGGAAGAAATGGTTCTTGCATTTGGATTTTGTAAGCAGTTGCACTCGAGTAAAGTTTCGGAACCTTGTTTCCACCTGGTCTGAAGTTTCCTAAAAGGGTGTAATGCAAATAACCAGCACCATCCCATGTGGTTCAGGTTACTAAAGGTACGAAAACATCAGTACAAGATGTGAAGACGCAAGGGTTACCTAGGGTAAGGAAAATATAAGCAGTCTGTCATGTGTGTGCTGGAGATAGGGTGGATAGCCTCTTGCGGGAGGGAGTTGTCAGCACTCTCTGTGAGTGGTCTATCTCCCATAGCAACGTGAACAAGTTCGAATTGCAGTGGTCCCCAGCCTGTATCCAGGTATTGAAGTGCATGCTTGGAGTCCATACCATGTGCACGGCAGGACCCCATATCATTACTGGAAGCGAGGTAGATGTGATACACTTGATGGGTGGATGTGGACAGAGCTCCGCATGTCCCTCCTCAATGCAGATTACAGGAGGTGGTGTACATTGTCATGGGGGACCTAAGAGATAAGTGGAGGAGATCAGGTAAGGTCAGGGCTGGACTTACCATTGGGCTTGACTGGGCTCAAGCCCATGGGCCCCACTCAATAGGGGGCCCCGCAGGCCCCGCCAAGATACATAGCCGAGTGTACTCGGCTCGGCTCCACTCACAGTCATGCCCAGTCCCGTCCAATGATGGATACAACACAGGGACTGGGCGTGACTATGAGCCGAGCCGAGCACACTCGGCTACACTCGACTGCGAGAGGACCCAAGAGCCGCCGAGAGGACCCAAGAGCCGCCGAGAGGACCCAAGAGCCGCCGAGAGGACCCAAGAGCCGCCGAGAGGACCCAAGAGCCGCCGAGAGGACCCAAGAGCCGCCGAGAGGACCCAAGAGCCGCCGAGAGGACCCAAGAGCCGCCGAGAGGACCCAAGAGCCGCCGAGAGGACCCAAGAGCCGCCGGACTCTGTATCTCAGCGGCACCATTTTTAAACTTCAAGACTGCAATGACAAGGCTGCAAATGACAAGGCTGCAATGAAACTTGACAAGGCTGCAGATGGACACTGATAAGGCTGTATTGATGAGAATTTGAATGCAAGCTTTTTTCCTTAAACTTCCCTACTAAACTTGGGGTGCGTGTTATACTCCAGCGCGTGTTATACGCTGATAAATACGATAATGTATAGAAGGTAGGGCCCAAAAGTGACTCAAGCCCAGGGGCCCCCCCATCACCCTAAGTCCTGCCCTGGGTAAGGTGCAAGTGTACAGTCATCTCTAAAAGCAGAGGCCCACCTCAAGGTTGTGTATTCCCCAAAGGCAGGCTCAGACTTGTTCCAGGACACAAGAGCAAAAAGTACTCACATGTACTAAAGGGATCCTGTTGTAGGTGCCTAAAGTGGTCCAAAAGAACCCACCCTATGGCAGGCCTCTCATGTGACCCTTGTTTGGTGCTTAACCAGGAGTTAAGCTTTGGGGATGCGATGACCACAACAAACCCCCTACCCACAACATGCCAATGAGCTTCATCTCCCAACCAGTCCCCCACTACTCCCCAGATTGAGCCTTTACAGGAGACTCTATAGTGACATTCCCTGTCAGGGATTTCCTGATCCGCGGTCCCCGATCTTCCTTTAATTATGTCACATTTTCAAGAACACCTACATGCACAAAACAGAAATGAAACGTGGAAATTTTTGTAAGCCGAGAATTCTGCCAATCAGTGATCTGACCAACAGCAACAATTCACTAGGCAGTATATCATAGCACACAATGGCAGCATGATGGAATTCCTTGGATCTTCCCATGTGGGAGGTTCTCATCATAGCAAAGCCTATATAACCCTCACTGAAGCCATCACTGGCTGCCTACCGCATCATTCAGAGATAGATATTCTGTGTCCAGTATGAACAGTGATACCACATTGCCCCATCCAACATTTGTCCTGCCCCTCCCAGCATAGACTTACCGTGGTGTCTGACCCCTCCTGGAAGGGGAAGAAGCTTTCCCTCAGCTCCTGTCCCCAGACACCGTCCACCCTCGAGTTCAGGATTATCTTGTGCTGGTCTCCAGAATGTTCAAATCGAGGTTCAAAGTGTAACACTAAATTATTTTCATCTTTTCCAAAGTTTATGGCAAACCTAGAAAGACAGAAACAGCGATTATTCTGCTCAGCTGACCTTGTTGGATATCGCACTCCAGTCATTCACCAGTGGTCCTCCCGTGGGTATCAGAGGTACTTCTGCCACTTTTAAAGAGGAAGTAAACCCTGATGAGTTTACTTCCCCTTTGATTCCCTGCAAAGGTAAAGCATAATGGACTACTATGCATCGCATCGCATAGTAGTCCATTATGTGTCACTTACCTGACACAGGAGCCAGCGATGTCACCGCTGTCCCCTGTAGTTCCGAGCGTCCATCTTCTTGGTGGGTCTCGCTGCTCCAGTGCTGTGATTCGCCGGAGCAGCAATGACGTCACTCCCACACATGTGTACGGGAGCCGACACTCGCGGCATATCGCCACGATCTGCGGCCTGCCCAGTGCGCCTGCGCACCGCTGCCTACAGCGCATGTGCCGTAGACAGCGGTGGCTGTCTTTTGGCAAATATCTCCTAAACCATGTAGGCTTAGGAGATATTTCTTGGACCTACAGGCAAGCCTTAATCTAGGCTTATCTGTAGGTCAAAGTGGTTTGTAAGGGTTTACAACCACTTTAATACTTCATAATAGCAAACTTTATAAAAAAAAAAATCAGCTAAAGTTTTTGGAGACTTAAAGAGTTTGCTTTAAAAAGATAAAATTCTATACAAATGGGGTCCTGGTAATACACATCCCCATACCAAAAAACAGGGCCAGATTAAGAACATCGTGGGCCTGGTGCTGAGGATTTTGGTGGGGCCTTTTATAAACAATAAATAAAAATGCTAACTATTTTTTGTTATAACAAATTAAATTAGAGAGAGAAGGAGGATGAGAGATGGATACTTGTACATTATGGCATAACCTACCCAAGGGCCTCTAAAAAGTAGTACTGTTAGAAAAGTTTACTACCGCTTTACTATCACCGGAGCCTCTCATGGGGCCCCTACTGACCCTGTGGCCCTTGGGCAGTGCCTAAGTACATGGTTGTCAACATTTCAAAAATATTTTCAGGGACGCTTTTTTCACAAGTGCTATATTTAGAGTAGCTGACATCCCCCATGTTCCTCTATACATCACAATAGTAATTACAAAATAAAATAAGTACTAATAATGGGGCAGAACAAATATGAGGACTGTGAGATTTCCTTTAGTTGAACTGACAAAAGTGCCCATTCTAGAGCTGGTAACATTGAGGAACATATAATTTTAACATATAATTTTAAAGAACAGTTTTTGTGGGTAAGAGGCATAGGGGAGGAGTATGGATGGTATAAAAGTGGGAAGTATGTGCAGGTGAGGGAGAGGAATGTCTAACAGTGGGCCCTATGTACGAGAGGAGTGCAGAGGATATGGCAGAAGGCACTATGTACAGGAGAGGAGTGTGAAGAGTAAGACAGTGGGCAGTATGCACAGCAGAGGAGTGTAGAGGGTATGACATTGGGCACTATATATAAGAGAAGAGTGTTGAGGGTATGACAGTGGGCACTATGTACAGGAGAGTAGGACAGTAAGCAGTAATTACAGGAGAGGAGTGTGGAGGGAGGGTATGACGGTGGGCACTATGTATAGGAGAGGAGTGTTGGAGGTATGACAGTGGGCACTATGTATATGAGAGGAGTATGGAGGGTATGATAGTTAGTAGTATGTACAGGAGAGGAGTGTGGAGGGTATGACAGTGGGCACTATGTATAGGAAAGAAGTGTTGGAGGTATGGCAGTGGGCACCATGTATAGGAGAGGAGTGTGGAGGGTATGACAGTGAGTAGTATGTACAGGAGAGGAGTATGGAGGGTATAGCGGTGGGCACTATGTATAGGAGAGGAGTATGGAGGGTATGGAGGTGGGCACTATGTATAGGAGAGGAGTATGGAGGGTATGGCGGTGGGCACTGTATAGGTGAGGAGTGTGAAGGGTACGACAGTGGACACTATGTACAGGAGAGAAGTGTATGACAGCGGGCACTATGTACAGGTGAGGAGTGTGTAGGATATGACAGCGGGCATTATGTATAGGAGAGAAGTGTGGAGGGTATGACAGTGAGCAGTATGTACAGGAGAGAAGTGTGGAGAGTATGACAGTGGGCGCTATGTATAGGAGAGAAGTGTGGAGAGTATGACAGTGGGCACTATGTATAGGAGAGGAGGATGAAGTAATCTGGGAAGGAAAAATGTAAAGGTTTGTGGAAGGATGTTTAGGGGCTGCGTAGTGGTTAAGCGGGCCAGACATGGATTGAAATTACACCAATTAAGCAGAGACCAGCCATAGTCGATCTATGTATGGGGTAGCTGGTTTTACACAAGTCAACCTATTAACCGACTTGAGTACAACCAGCCTGTCAGGTTTTCCCCAAAACAATCAGTGCTGCCAGCTATAGTTAGCAACACTAATCATTGTATTCACTGGCAGAACACAATAACACTGCAGGAGTGATTGTCCCATTCACAGGTCAGCAGGTGAGAGGGTGTGTGGGGACAGGCTGGGGAGAGATACTAGTCAGTCCCTGGGTAGGCGCTGGTTAGTATCAGAGTCAGATACACACAGGTTACATACGCCACCATCATTAGAGCGAGAGCAATAATTCTAGCACTAGACCTCCTCTGTAACTCTAAACATGTAACCTGTAAAAAAATGTAAAGCATGGCTTAATACACAACAAAAAATCGTGATAACTTTAGTGTTTTTTTTTTATGAATGAAACAGTTTCTTTCCAACATAAAAAGTTGCAAATACCACCATTTTATTCCATAGGGTGTCGGCTAAAACAATATATAATGCTTGAGGGTTATGAGTAATTTTCTAGCATAAAAAAATGATGATTTTTACATGTAGGAGAGAAGTCTCAGAATGGGCCTGGTTGCCAAGGGGTTAATTATCATAAGTAATATACAAATAATTATTATAAGCTCTGTGAGTTCATCCTCTCCGTCTGCTGCAGAGTGTTCCAGCTTGTATTTATACTGCTGCTCTGTATGTAGCTTCTGACAGGCTGCGCAAGGAACCCCGTATCTCCGGAACCATAGATGATAGCAGCCCCATATTTTAACCAGTGCTGGAGTGGGTCTTTAGCTACCTACCCCCCAAATATGGGGTCTCTGACTCCTGATCGCCGAGCTACAATCCTCGAAGTAGATTTTTTTTTTTTTGATTTTTTGATTTTATTTATTTTTTTTTGGGCAAATGGGCCTATCTTGAGAAAGGGGCCTGGAGCTGCAGCTCCAATAGCCCCTATGTTAATCCGGCCCTGCCAAAAAATACCTAAAGTGATCCTGTAGCCTGTATATGGACATATAGGCATTTACATATTATTAGCAAGCGGTAAGTAAGCTTTAAGACATTCCCTCACTGGCATTTCTAGTTTTAGCCACTGTGGAACAATTCATCCTGAAGTGTCACAATAGAGTAATTCATGTCTGGTCTCAGCTCTTCTATCCTACTACTGAGAGAGAAGGGTGATCACTGTTGAGGGAGCAGAGCGACCCGAGCGACTTCTAGGAAAGGGAACAGGGGGGCCGAGCTACTGCTGAGAATGCCCAAGTGCCACCTGTGGGAGGTAGGGTTGCCACCTTTTCTTCAAGTCAAACCCGAACACTTTAGAGGTGCACAGCAATTGTTTTTTTTATAGTATAAACTATAAATATATATATATATATATATATATATATATATATATATATATATATATATATATATATATATATATATATATATATATATATATATATATATATATATATATTTTGCTATTAAATAACATTTCTAATAATATGAAGTTAACAACAAGAGTTCCTCTTTTACATCTGAACCTGTAGAGTTCCTTTCACTGTAAGGTGGTACTCTGCAGACTCTGATGTCAGGGGGAACTTTGGGACTCTGACATAAGGGATGCTTTGGGAACCCTGATTTAAGGGGGAACTCTGATGTATGGAGAGGACTCTGATGTAAGGGGGAATACTGTGGCCTCTGGTATAAAGAGGAGCTGTGATGTAAGGGGTGCTCTGAGAACCCTGAATTACCTTAGTGTACTCACTCAGTGGCAGGAGAGAGAAGGAGGGAGACTTCAGTCACAGACAGGAATGGACGGTGAGCTCACTCACCCTTTGGCAGTCAGCACCTCTCATCCAGATGTATCTGGAAGCCATAGTCCGGTCTAAATAATGTGTCCGGGTATCAGGCACTCTGAAACCTGGACGCATGATTCCAAACCCGAACTGTCCGGGTGAATCCTGGACAGGTGGCAACCCTAGTGGGAGGGAGAAGGGGAGCTGAACTAACAAGGTAAAGCTGGGAAGGGGAGCCGAGTTGCTGAGTCACTGCTGGGAGGTGGAGCAGCTGAGAAGTCACTAATTTGTGCCCTTTCACTCCGTTGCCATTCCAAGGGTGTTGGGGCTCTAACTAGGTAGGGGATAGCGACAAAGTGCTTTCTACTGTCAATTTTGAAGACATCTTTAGTGGGGGTCCATGAGGAGAGAAAGACAACAATGTATGTCAGTTGTCACATTTCAGATGATGGCTGATAAGTCAGACAAGTTTTATCCAGGATGAGATTTTGTCACAATGTAGACACACAAATGTTGGAGCTAACTTTGCTCTGAGCAAAACAATCTGATGTCCGGTATTTGAGGGACCACGCACCCCCAAAATCCCAGTGAGGGGGTCAGTAGGATGCATTGTACACAGAGCACACCTCTACTTTTATAAGTTGTACATTTGGCAAAATGATTGTATTATACGGAGATCAGATAGATATATATTGTATAATGAGAAAACTAGGCGAGAATCTTCACCTACCTTTTACAGTCCGTCGGAATGAATCCCCCAACCTCCACACTGTGACCGGGTTTGAAGACAAAGTTATACAAGACAACATCCTGTATAGGAGAAAGGAGAGAATTTATTATTACACCCTGTATAATAGAGAGGGAGATGATTATTACACCCCGTATAATAGACAAGGGGGATGATTATTACACCCCGTATAATAGACAAGGGGGATGATTGTTACACCCCGTATAATAGACAAGGGGGATGATTATTACACCCCGTATAATAGACGAGGGGGGTGATTATTACACCCTGTATAATAGACGAGGGGGGTGATTATTACACCCCGTATAATAGACGAGGGGGGTGATTATTACACCCCGTATAATAGACGAGGGGGGTGATTATTACACCCCGTATAATAGAAGAGGGGGGTGATTATTACACCCCGTATAATAGAAGAGGGGGGTGATTATTACACCCTGTATAATAGACGAGGGGGATGATTATTACACCCCGTATAATAGACGAGGGGGATGATTATTACACCCCGTATAATAGACGAGGGGGATGATTATTACACCCCGTATAATAGACGAGGGGGATGATTATTACACCCCGTATAATAGACGAGGGGGGTGATTATTACACCCCGTATAATAGACGAGGGGGGTGATTATTACACCCCGTATAATAGACGAGGGGGATGATTATTACACCCCGTATAATAGACGAGGGGGATGATTATTACACCCCGTATAATAGACGAGGGGGATGATTATTACACCCCGTATAATAGACGAGGGGGATGATTATTACACCCCGTATAATAGACGAGGGGGGTGATTATTACACCCCGTATAATAGACGAGGGGGGTGATTATTACACCCCGTATAATAGACGAGGGGGGTGATTATTACACCCCGTATAATAGACGAGGGGGGTGATTATTACACCCCGTATAATAGACGAGGGGGGTGATTATTACACCCCGTATAATAGAAGAGGGGGGTGATTATTACACCCCGTATAATAGAAGAGGGGGGTGATTATTACACCCTGTATAATAGAAGAGGGGGATGATTATCACACCCCGTATAATAGAAGGGGGGGATGATTATTACACCCCGTATAATAGACGAGGGGGGATGATTATTACACCCCGTATAATAGACGAGGGGGGATGATTATTACACCCCGTATAATAGACGAGGGGGGATGATTATTACACCCCGTATAATAGAAGAGGGGGATGATTATCACACCCTGTATAATAGAAGAGGGGGATGATTATCACACCCTGTATAATAGAAGAGGGGGATGATTATTACACCCCGTATAATAGACGAGGGGGGATGATTATTACACCCCGTATAATAGACGAGGGGGGATGATTATTACACCCCGTATAATAGAAGAGGGGGGTGATTATTACACCCCGTATAATAGAAGAGGGGGGTGATTATTACACCCCGTATAATAGAAGAGGGGGGTGATTATTACACCCCGTATAATAGAAGAGGGGGATGATTATTACACCCTGTATAATAGAAGAGGGGGAGGATTGTTACACCCTGTATAATAGAAGAGGGGGAGGATTGTTACACCCTGTATAATAGACGAGGGGGATGATTATTACACCCTGTATAATAGACAGACGAGACCTCTAATGGATGCAGTTACTGTACTCAGGATAAATTTGGGATTTTCGTGGGTCGCAGACATTTGTCAGATCCTTTGTGTGGGGGAGGGGAGGGAGCTCAGACATCCCCAGCAGATCACAAATGTCTTCTAATGACAGATCAATGACTTGACAATGTATACATTTTCTCTTATAATGTTCAGGTCATGTATGCCGGCTGCCCAGACCTTTATATAAGTTATAGTCCCATCTATAGACAGCCAGACAGTGGCAATTACTGACCGGCACAAGGCCTGCCCAGCATTCATGTTTAGTAATCATTATGTACTTGGTGTGTACAGGATGAATTGAATTCCGGTCAGCATGTTAGTTTGTCACATTTATCTCAAATATCTGATCTGTCTGGGGCACCCCCCCCCCCCTTTCCCCCTCCCCCACCTTTCATCCTGCATGAAAAGAGGTAAAGATCGGCCACAATGAATAAACCCAGAAGGGTCGGACATGTTAAATCTCAGTATAGGACCATTATATTTATAAAACTGCACAGGAAATGGTTAATTTAATAAAAAAAAAAAAAAAAAAAAAACGGGGGGGGGGGGGGGGGGTGACAAAGGGGGAGACATGGAAATAAGAATTCACTAAGAGGAAGCATGGAGCAGAGGAGGGTCTGAGCCATCCCAGTATATACCGTATACTAACAATACCCAGGAAGGCAGACCCAGCTCTGTGCCAGGATATCAAAAGATATTCATCACACAACAACAATATACCAACTACAACCAACAGCATTGTTTGCATCACTGTAACCCTCCACCCACTGCACCACCAACCACTGCCCTCACCCAGCAACCCTCCACCCACTGCACCACCAACCACTGCCCTCACCCAGCAACCCTCCACCCACTGCACCACCAACCACTGCCCTCACCCAGCAACCCTCCACCCACTGCACCACCAACCACTGCCCTCACCCAGCAACCCTGCACCCACTGCACCACCAACCACTGCCCTCACCCAGCAACCCTGCACCCACTGCCCCACCAACCACTGCCCTCACCCAGCAACCCTGCACCCACTGCCCCACCAACCACTGCCCTCACCCACCAACCCTCCACCCACTGCACCACCAACCACTGCCCTCACCCAGCAACCCTCCACCCACTGCCCCACCAACCACTGCCCTCACCCACCAACCCTCCACCCACTGCACCACCAACCACTGCCCTCACCCACCAACCCTCCACCCACTGCACCACCAACCACTGCCCTCACCCAGCAACCCTCCACCCACTGCACCACCACCCACTGCCCTCACCCAGCAACCCTCCACCCACTGCACCACCAACCACTGCCCTCACCCAGCAACCCTCCACCCACTGCCCCACCAACCACTGCCCTCACCCAGCAACCCTGCACCCACTGCCCCACCAACCACTGCCCTCACCCAGCAACCCTCCACCCACTGCCCCACCAACCACTGCCCTCACCCAGCAACCCTCCACCCACTGCCCCACCAACCACTGCCCTCACCCAGCAACCCTGTACCCACTGCCCCACCAACCACTGCCCTCACCCAGCAACCCTGCACCCACTGCACCACCAACCACTGCCCTCACCCAGCAACCCTGCACCCACTGCACCACCAACCACTGCCCTCACCCAGCAACCCTGCACCCACTGCACCACCAACAACTGCCCTCACCCAGCAACCCTCCACCCATTGCTCCACCACACCACTGCCCTCACCCCGCAACCCTCCACCCACTGCACCACCAACCACTGCCCTCACCCAGCAACCCTCCACCCACTGCACCACCAACCACTGCCCTCACCCAGCAACCCTCCACCCACTGCCCCACCAACCACTGCCCTCACCCAGCAACCCTCCACCCACCACTGCCTACACAACCCATTTTCTCAGCTTCCATCGGTGCTCATACTCACTTTCTCTGCCATGCTGCTTCCTTATCAGACAAACTTGTGATCAGCTGCACTTCTACCTCTTCATATATAAGAGGTCTGCTGGGGGCGGAGCCAGTCAGGAGGGAGGAGTCACCCCGCCCAGCGCTCCCTGGACTGAGAATTCATTACAGAGAATGAATGAAATGTGGGTGGGGTGTGACTGAGCATGGGGCGCCCATCGTCACCCTGCTGGGGTGTCACCACTCACCACAAACAGCAAGGGGGGGGGCAAAAGATGACCGTCCTCAAAGTCATTTCTACAACACAAAGGGGGAGATTTACTAAGACTGGAGAGTGCAAAACCTGGTGCAGCTGTGCATGGGAGCCAATCAGCTTCTCACTTCAGCTTCTTCAATTAAGCTTTGCCAAAAAAAAGAAATCCTGGAAGCTGATTGGTTTCTATGCAGAGCTGCACCGGATTCTCTTCTCTTCGGTTTTAGTAAACCGACCCCAAAGTAACAATTTCCATTCCCTGCCCCCCACCTCGTATCCCGATACCAACCACTACATCCCTTGGTAGCTTCTTTGAGTATAGATCTCTGTTTGTCCCAATCATCTTTGAAGCCATTTACTGCTGACGGACTCGCTACCTCTGCTGGAGGTCTATTCCAAGCATCAACTACCCTTCCAGTAAAATATTACTTTCCAAGATGAGTTTGGAACTTTCCTCCCGTTAGTTGGAGGTCGTGTCCCCGAGTTCTTCATCTTGGCGTCATATTGGAAATCCCGCCCTCCACATCCTTATTCGCCCCCCTTGATGTATTTAAAGGTTTTGGTCATGTCCATCCTTTCCCTTCTTTCCTCCAGACTGGACATATGAAGTCCCTGCAGTCCCTCCTGATATGTTTTATCCCTTAACTCCTTCATCACCAGAACTCTCCTCATAGCCGGGCACACTCGTCCTGCGGGAAGATACATTCCACTACATGAACACGAATCCCCCTTCATTCCCATGTGGCTTCTTCATGTTTATGTTCTGCAGTGTAGAACACGGGACAGGCTGGATTTTTGCACATTTACATGCATTATGTGGGCCTATTGAAATAAATGATATGTGCCGATTTCATGTAGTGTTGTGCGTTTTGTTCTTCTGTCTCACCTATATGTATTTACTCTGTTGTTGTACTAAACTGTATCAGGTTCCTCTTCTGTTGCATGCTGACATCTAGTGGTAGTTTAGGGCAACTACAACTTGTTTGACTATCTCCCTGTGTCCTCCCCTCCTGTTTAGTGCTAGTTAGTGTAGTCTTAGCTACACACTCCCAGTTTCTACCATAGTCCCGCAGTCAGTGTTAGTTCTTCTCTGAAAACACAGTGCAGGAAAGTCATTGTCTTCTTACACTTTAAGGACTGGACACACATCCTCTGTACTCTTCTTATCTGAAGTAAAATGGCATTCGATTATTGATGAGGAAAGCTGCCTGTGGGTGGCGCCAGGTCCGCAGGTGATTACACTGACTGGGCAGACTATTGAAGTATGGCATGGAAAGAAGAGGGTTCCCCTAGGTCAGGGGTCTCCAAACTTTTTAAACAAAGGGCCAGTTTACTGTCCTTCAGACTTTAGGGGGAGCCGGACCGTGGCCATTGGAAGTAGAAATTGTCCTGGCGTCTGTGGGAGTAAACCATGCATCTTTGGCATTAGGGGGAAGAATAGTGACCCATCATTGGTGTGAGTAAAAGGAATTGTGCCCCTTTGTTGGTGTCAGTGGGAGGAAAAGTGTCCCCAAGGGCCAGATAAAGGCAAGCAAAGGGCTGCATCCGGCCCTCGGGGCCACAGTTTGGAGACCACTGTCCTAGGTGGACTGTATAGGCAACAAACAATTTGTATAGAACATTAATAAAATAGTATAGTAGTAGAAAAATATTTATTAGAATTTAAAAATAATAAATAAAATAGAAATGAAACCTCCATTTACTGAACGCAGTCAGTTAATATCACCATATAAAACATTTGTATGACGGAACCTCCTTACACCCAAAGCGTTTCGGGATAACGTCTATACCTTCCTCGCACCCCTGAAGAAGGAATAGACGCTACCCCGAAACACGTTGGGTGTAAGGAGGTTTATCATACAAATGTTTTATATGGGGATATTAACCACTTCCCGACCAGCGCACGACGATGTACGTCGACAGAATGGCACAGGCAGGCATATTGGCGTACAGGTACGTCCAATATTCGATGCCGCCCTGCCATCGGGAGCGCGCCGCCGGCGGCGCTCTCCCGCGCTGGTCGGGACCCCCGTGAGTCCGGTCGCAGGACCCGCGGACTCGATCGCTGCGGGCATCCCCGCGATCGTCTCACGGAGCGGCCGAATAGAGCAAATGCTGTGTAAACAACATTTGTCTATTCTGCCTAGCAACTAGTGACGCTGATCTCTGCTCCATGTGATTGGAGCAGAGATCAGTGTACACTAAATGAAAGCCCAACCCCCCCACAGTTAGTAACACACCCCTAGGAACACTTAACCCCTACACTGCCACCCACTGGTTAACCCTTTCACTGCCAGTGTCATTTACACAGGAATCACTGCATTTATATAGCAGTGATTACTGTATAAATGACAATGGTCCCAAAAATGTGTCAAAAATGTCCGATGTGTCCCCCACAATGTCGCAGTCACAATAAAAATCGCTGATCGCCGCCATTACTAGTAAAAAAAAAATAATAAAAAATTATTAATAAAAATGCTATAAAACTATCCCTATTTTGTAAACGCTATAACTTTTGTGCAAACCAATCAATAATCGCTTATTGCGATTTTTTTTACCAAAAATATGTAGAAGAATACGTATCGGCCTAAACTGAGGGAAAAAAATGTTTTTTTTATATATTTTTGGGGGATATTTATTATAACAAAAAGTAAAAAATAATGCGTTTTTTTCAAAATTGTCGCTCTATTTTTGTTTATAGCGCAAAAAATAAAAACCGCAGGGGTGATCAAATACCACCAAAAGAAAGCTCTATTTGTGGGAAAAAAAGGACGTCAATTTTGTTTGGGAGCCACGTCGCACGACCGCGCAATTGTCAGTTAAAGCGACGCAGTGCCGAATCGCAAAAAGTGGTCTGGTCTTTGACCAGCAAATTGGTTCGGTCTGCAAGTGGTTAACTGACTGCGTTCAGTAAATGGAGGTTTCATTTCTATTTTTTTTTTATCATGTTTAAATTCTAATAAATATTTTTCTACTACTATACTATTTTGTAATGTTCTATACAAATTGTTTTTTTGGTTATAAAGTCCACCTAGGGGAAACCTCTTCTTTTCATTTTGAATTTCGGATGTGGCACATAGTAAGCACTGTATTTGCCATTCGTTCTTTTTTCCTATTGAAGTACGGCAACGCATAAAGCAGCATTGGAAACCGAACGCAGATTCGCCATGAAACCTTCCTGTTCCTGCTGATACAAAGTCTGAATTGGCTTCGCAGATAGTTGAATGTATCTTTCTATGGATTGTGCATTGAGAAAAGTACAATATTATTTAGGGGCCAAATAAACAACTCTATGGGGCTGCCCATGGCCGTCATGTTGTATTTGGACGTAGGGTTAGGGTTGGGGTTAGGGTTAGCGGGTTAGGGTTAGGATGTTAGGGTTAGGGTTGGGGTGTTAGGTTTAGGGTTAGGGGATTAGGGTGTTAGGGTTAGGGTTGGGGTTAGGGTTAAAGGTTGGGGTTAGGGGTTAGCGGGTGTTAAGGTTAGGGTTAGGATGTTAGGGTTGGGGTGTTAGGTTTAGGGTAAGGGTTAGGGGGTTAGGGTTAGGGTGTTAGGTTTAGGGTTAGGGGCATAGGGTTAGGGGGTTAGGGTTGGTGTTAGGGTTAAAGGTTATGGTTAGGGGTTAGCGGGTTAGGGTTAGGATGTTAGGGTTAGTGTTGGGGTGTTAGGTTAAGGGTTAGGGGGTTAGGGTTGGGGTTAGGGTTAAAGGTTATGGTTAGGGGTTAGTGGGTTAGGGTTAGGATGTTAGGGTTAGTGTTGGGGTGTTAGGTTAAGGGTTAGGGGGTTAGGGTTGGGGTTAGGGTTAAAGGTTATGGTTAGGGGTTAGGGTTAGTGTTGGGGTGTTAGGTTTAGGGTTAGGGTGTTAGGGTTAGGGTGTTAGGGTTAAAGGTTATGGTTAGGGGTTAGCGGGTTAGGGTTAGGATGTTAGGGTTAGTGTTGGGGTGTTAGGTTTAGGGTTAGGGTGTTAGGGTTAGGGGTAGGGTTAGGGTAGGACTCAGGGATTGGAATAGGGACCTCCCCAAAGGCCAGAGGTCAGCAGGCATGTCTCCAGAGGTCAAAGGTCAAGAGGTTGCCTGACCCACCCCCACCAAAGTGTTCCGCCTACCCCAACTAAGTCGGGGCATGAACAAGTTTGGGTAAGCGCTTTGGGTGATGGATGATGCGCTGGTGCTGGAAATATGGATGATGCGCTGGTGTTGGAAACCCGAACTCCGACCCGCCATCAGAACCGGCTGCTTCATATAATCCATGGCCACTTCAGGAGCCAAGAACCTACCACACGGGGGGGGGGGGGGGTAATACACACTGTGGTATATGTCAGTGCTATATACATATATAAAAATAATAGTGTGTGAATGTGTGGGGGGGGGGAGGGGACATTAGAGTGTAAGCTCCTCTGGTACAGAGACTGATGGTTCAGTGTTCTCCGGGTGTTTTGGAACATCTGTGCATATGGCTGTGATCATCATGGGGACACCGGTGTACCTGGGCATGGGCTGTGTGAAATGTCTGTGCACCTGGCTAGGGGTGGTTTGTAGATTTCGGGGTAAATAACGGGTGGGAAGAGAGTAAAGCTGGCAATAGACGGGCAGATTTTTTTCTGAGAAAAGGGAAGGATCTGACCCGTCTTTATCCTCAGTCGGGTCGGGACGACTCGCAGGGAAATCTCCGGGGATGGGAGGAGGATCGTGTTTTTGCCTCATCAGTACAGAAATGTCCCCGGGGGACAGATAGCGCCTCCTGGCCTCAGACAGCGGCAGCCAGAAATTCCAATTATAATTGTTCCGATATTTCCTGAAGGCTGAATTGTGTTCTGTTACCAATATTAGATAAACAAGTGTCACATAAATACTGAAGACTTCTTTCATGTCCATCAATCATCATTAGATACGTCTTGTTTTGCTTTTGGGCAAATTTCATTTTACTCTTTCAAAAAGACAATTTGCCCCACACAAGAACATACTGTACATCCCCCCCGGGGGGGTCTTTACCATTCCTTCGACCTCTAACCGGCACGGCATTCTTGTGCATTTGCAAAAAACCTCCTTTGAAAAAGTTTTTTGTATAATATCTTTTTTTTTTTTTTTTATAGATTTTCCGATATGATTTTACAAAGTAAATGCAAATGCGATATCAATCAAGCAATAAATAAAAGGAAAGTAGAAACATGTAAAAATAAATAAATAGAAAGTGGGGAATATAGTTACAGTGATATACAAGAAAAGTGTTTTAACCCATGAAAATAGTTCCTTCCATTGGGGAGTATAGGCGAGTGACAGTAACCTTCATGAATCCTATACTTTCCCCCTGAATGACATCTGTGAGGAGTATTGGATCCATATAATCCCCCCCCCCTATGTCTTATAGAATGTTTCATAGCCCCCCCCCCCCCTTACACTTATGAAGCCAGAATTCCACCTCCATAGTCCTATCTACCACTAACTTTTGTCTCCATCTAAGAGGAAAGGCAATGCACTCTTCTTATACACTATATTGTCAAAAGTATTGGGACGCCTGCCTTTACACACACTTGACCTTTAATGGCGTCCCAGTCTAAGCCCTTGTACACACGATCGGAGATTCCAACAACTAAATCCGTCGGATTTTGTCCGAAACTGTTGTATACACACGGTCAGACGAAGTTGTCCTAAAATCCGACATGATGACGTTATTTCGTTACGACGGGACTACGTTCAGGCTAGTAGCCAATAGCTTTGATGTAGGAATTTGATCTGAGCATGCGTGGCACTTGGTCCGATCGGAATTCTCTACACATGATCGGAGTATGTCCGATCGGAGCATTTTGTCAGAAAATATTTCCGGCAAGTTGGAAAATTTGGTCCGACGGATATTCCAACGGAAACAGTCCGATGCAGACCACACACAGTCGGATTATCCGACAAAACGCTCCGATCGGACACATTCCGTCGGAATCTCCGACCATGTGTACAAGGGCTTAGCCCGTAGGGTTTAATATTGAGTTGGCTCCGCCCTTTGCAGCTATAACAGCTTCAACTCTTCTGGGAAGTCCATCCACAAGGTTTAGGAGGGTGTCTATGGAGAATGTTTGACCATCCTTCCAGAAGAGCATTTGTGAGGTCAGGCAATGATGTTGGACAAGAAGGCCTGGTTCACAGTCTCCTCTTTAATTCATCCCAAAGGTGTTCTATCAGGTTGAGGTCAGGACTCCTGAACTCAGGCCAGTCAAGTTCCTCTGCCCCCAAACTCGCTCATCCATGCTTTTATGGACCTTGCTTTGTGCACTGGTGGGCAGTCATGTTGGAACAGGAAGGGGCCGTCCCCCAAACTGTTCCCACAAAGTCGGGAACATGAAATTGTCTTGGTATGCCGATGCCTTAAGAGTTCCCTTCACTGGAACTAAGGGGGCCAAACCCAACCCCTGAAAAACAACCCCACACCAAATTTCCCCTCCACCAAATGATTTGGACCAGTGCAAAAAGCAAGGTCCATAAAGACAGGGGCTCAACTGCCTTCGCTTTAATTGTTAACGATTCAATATATTCCCTTTGGACCCCTTTCGCACTGGGGTGTTGGCGCCATCGGTATTTTTAGAGTCACCTTACCACCATTTTTGAGGGGGTTTTCGGCCATTAGCGGGGCGCTTTTAACCCCCGCCAGCGGCCGAAAGAGGGTTAAAATGACCCACAAAGCGCCGCTACAGGGGCGCTTGCCGGCAGTTCGGCAGTGACCCCCCTTCAGTTCAATGGGCAGGAGCGGTGAAGGAGCGGGGTATACACCACTCAATCACCACTCCAAAGATGCTGCTAGCAGGACATTTTTTAGCGTCCTGCCAGCGCACCGCTCCAATGTGAGAGTCCTCAGACCTCCACTGAAAAGTCCATCAGGAAGACCATCAGACCTAGTCTGCTGGAGAGTCCGGTCGTGTGTACGTGGCATCAGCGCTACTATCATACACTTCATATGATCAGCTTTCATGTGTATAAAACACACGAGCGGAAAATATTTGACAGATGAGGAGACAGTCCCAGAAACTGCAGATGGAAATCTTGTAATGCTGTATCCAAGACACCCCACAGCAATCCGTGCAGCACGCTCCCCTTCGGGGTTTACACACACCAAAAAGATGTATGTTTTAGGCATGGATTGATAAACCACAGTATTCAGCAGCACACGAGGCAATGTCATCTCCATTGAGTCTCAGGAATAAAAGAAACACTTCTAATAATTCAGTTTCTCACATTTATTGATTAAAACGTTTTTTTCCAAAAATTATCATCAGTCAAAAATCCTTTCATAAAGTTGTTTTAAGGCAGATCAACAATCACTTCATCACAGCACTTAAGGAGAGGCGATTCACATGTAATACAGGGAGCAGCGTCCACCGCTTGCTTCCTGGTCTGTCACTTCCTGGCTGTGGAGCGCACTGGTAACGTCCGGTCATCGCGAGGTCACGCCCTGACTTACTGATTAGTTTTGTCATTTGACTTCCTCCGAGGGTGCCCTCAATAAATGTGAGATGGCGTTTTGGAACCTGCCACTGGAGGTACAGCACATTCCACATATTCACGAAAGGGGGCAGAGTCTACCAGCTGAAAAGGCAGCAGTTGCAGTGCTAGCAATTTGGCCATTCAGACATTGAGCATGTGGATGGCTGGGACCGAATTTCTTTTTACGATTTAGCAACTGGGGTAGGGGAAATTTGCCTGCTAAAATCAGATGGAGATGTACTGATAGCAGATTGGCTGCAAGTACTTGGGACACCTATAGCTATACTTTCATTCCTCTCAGTGCAGGTTTTTGAGAGGACAGGAGGCATAGTGGGGTTGGAGATCCCAGATGAGGAGCAAGGAGAGGTCTGCCTTTTTCTTTGATGTGGGTCTTTCAAGTGCTGTTGCTAATGGACTGCATGGGAGGTCGTTACATGCAGGGCTGTCTTTAGCCACTTAAGCCCCAGACCAATTTGCAGCCAAAGGACCAAGCCACTTTTTGCGATTCGGCACTGCGTCGCTTTAACTTACAATTGCGAGGTCGTGCGCAGTGGCTCCCGGGGTCCGTCACAAGTGTCACCTATTAGTGCCCATCAGTGCCTCTCTTACCAGTGCCTATCAGTGCACATTAGTGCCACCTATCATTGCCCACCAGTGCCATCTCATCAGTGCCCATCAGTGCCATCTCATCAGTGCCCACCAGTGCCATCTCTTCAGTGCCCATCAGCTTCATCGGTGCCATTTCATCTGTGCCCATCAGTGCCACCTATCAGTGGCCATTAGTGCCACCTATCGGTGCCCATTAGTGCCGCCTCATCAGTGCCACCTATCAGTGCTCATCATAAGAGAGTGACTTATATAGTGCCTCCTCATTAGTGCCCACCAGTGCCACCTATCAGTACCCATCAGTGAAGGAGAAACATTACCTGCTTGCAAAATTTTATAAAAAACTATGAAAGGTTTTTATTTTTATTTTTTCAGCAATGTCAGTCTTTTTTCATTTGTTTAGCAAAAAATAAAAACTCAACTCAGCAAAAGAAATCTCTATTTGTGGGGAAAAAATTATAAAAATGTCCTATGTGTACAGTGTTGTAAGACATTCAATTGTCATCCAAAGTGTGACAGCGCTGAAAGCTGAAAATTGTCCTGGGCAGGAAGGGGGTGAGAGTGCCCGGTAGGCGAGTGGTTATTGTGTACATATATCACGGGTATCAGAGGTTTTTTTTTTTCCAAGCGTTGCACTTTTTAATTTCATTCAATCACAACCCAGAGCTGGACGTGGACAATCAATACCGGGCTCTGTACACAGGGAACAATCTCTCTGTGTCTCATCCCTGCAAAGCATGGATGAGAAACTTAGAGATCAGTCAGTAAAAGCGACACACTGTACACATATTACATATTGTTAGGCACACATTTAACCCCTTGATCGCCCCTAGATGTTAAACCCTTTAGGGGCTTATTTAGCAAAAAATGCCCTTGCCGTGAAAGAGGTAAAATCTTTTGGAGCTGAAGTAGTTAAACAGTTAAATGGTTAACCACCTCTAATTCTATTTCTCAGTGTGTCTGGAATCATGCCTCCCTGCATACAGGTTTTCTTAAGCATATCATTTTTTGAGAATTTGTTGCAAAGTTTCTTCCCTGGAGATCCTGCCAGTAACAGCACTTATTCTACGCTAAGCCTCTGTCTCTTTATTAGCCAATGAGTTGTATTCCTGGAGTAAGTTGTCTTATAGGCCACCCAATAGTCAACTGACAAGGCTTGAATGCAGTGGCAGCTGATGAAGTTTTAGGATGGGGGGGGCGCCAGACCCCGCCTTTCCTTTTTGACCCCTCAAAGGCTCTAAGGTGATGTGGTTAGCATCTGAGATGAACGATGGATGGAGGGAGAGGGAGAGAGGGATGGAGGGACAGCAGGCCCAGATCCTATACAACAATAGAAATATTTGTATTCTAGAAAGTTTAACAATCAGCAGATAAAGATATTCTAAACACCTGGTGTTAGCACTTCAATCATCCCGGCACACTGGTTGTAATGGTGTCAGGATGCTTGAAGTGCATTATTTCTATTATTACATTGTAATATAAAATGAAATCATTCAACTCACCATAATGTAGAATCAGTGGGAGCCCTGAGCGTGTCACCCAGCGTAGTCTGTCCTTACATCAGGTGCCCCCAGCATAGTCTATCCTTACATCAGGTGCCCCCAGCGGTGTCCGTCGTTGCATCAGGTGACCCCAGCGAAGTCCGTCCTTACATCAGGTGCTCCCAGTGGAGTCCGTCCTTACATCAGGTGCCCCAAGCAGAGTCCCTCCTTATATCCGTGTCCCCAGCAGAGTCCCTCCTTACATCAGATGCCCCCCAGTGGAGTCCTTCCTTACAACTGTGTCCCCATCAGCGAAGCCCCTCCTTACATCTGTGTCCCCATCAGTGGAGTCCCTCCTTACATCTGTGTACCCAGCGGAGCCCATCCATACATCTGTGTCCCCAGTGGAGCCCCTCCTTACATCAGATGCCCCCCAGTGGAGTCCTTCCTTATAACTGTGTCCCCGTCAGCGAAGCCCCTCCTTACATCTGTGCCCCCATCAGCGGAGTCCCTCCTTACATCTGTGTCCCCAGTGGAGCCCCTCCCTACATATGTGTCCCCAACAGAGCAGCAGGGTCCTCCTCACATCTTTAAATAAAAACATACTTGGGGGGCACACCCTAAAATGCTTTACATTCTAGATGGTGCTGCTATAAGACCAAAAACAGTACAAAACAGATTACAGTGCACACATACAAAAATGACATTTAAAAACACCTGAACATATTCAAAAATACAGGGGTTTGGTCACACTATATGGTCATATAATGCTAAGCCCGCTTACTGCGACCCATCTTCATTATCTCTTAGTGGCCACTAGTTGGCTCTTATTAGTGGCCACCAGTGTATAGGAGGAATCCCTTCTGTTCTCCCACATGAGAGACACATTGAGTCACAGGTTCTTTCATTCTATTACTAGGGTAGGACCCACTAATTCGGGGTACTTTGTCGGAGTAAGTGGGCTTAGCACTATATGACCATATAGTATGACCAAACCTCCGTATTGTTATATATGTTTAGGAGTGTTTTTAACTAGCCTTGCAGGATAAATGTCATTTTCATAGGTGTTCACTGTAATCTGTATTGTGCTCCTCACATCTGTGTCCTCAGCGGTGTCCCTCCTTACATCTGTGTCCTCAGCGGAGTCCCTCCTTACATCTGTGTCCAGGGCGGAGCAGCAGGGTCCTCCTCACATCTGTGCGCCCGGTGGCATAGCCCTCCTTCAAGCCGTGTCTGTCTCTCCCCAGCTAGTTCCTGGCTTTCTCTGTGTGTTCAGTGGAGAGAGGAGGGGCCTCCCAACTCCACTGAACACAAGGGGATTAGTCCTCATGGCAGCCATCTTTTTGTAGCCCGCCAGAAGTGACTTTGTTCTCACATTGAGTGTGAGAACTTACACTCAGTGTGCCCCCTATGGACGGGCCGCCACTGCTTGTATGGCAGGCTGACAATGTGGCTGCCAATCTTAAGGCAGCAACCTAGTGCCATCCAAGGTGGATCACTTTTCAGAGGTATTTAACAGGCAGCTCAGAGGTGATATGGTGCCTCCAGGATGTCTGTTTTAACCCTTGAAAGCCTTCAGCACCGTGCCACAATGTTGTGCATTACATACAGTTGTAGTATGTTTGCCATCTCATGCCTTTAAACCCAAATACATATTAATTACTCAGGTTCTGTGGCTTATTAAGGTGCTAATTAAACTCACTTGGTGCCATATCTGCATTTAATTAGTCTCAGAACCCATGTAATTCAAAGGTGTCCGGGTTTAAAGGGATGAGGTGGTAACTGTAAGTTGTAGAGCAGCTGTGGCACAGCCCCGTTCACTTGAACTTGGTAGTAGGACTGCCTGCCACCAACGACTGTGGTATAATTTTTGCCACACCATACTCATAATGGTAAGTACTAACATGGCCATCGGCTAAGTGAACTTGTGGTTGGTTGGTCTGGGGGAGGTAGAACTGTGATTTATGTGCCTATTTTTACCACCGCCCATGTAAACAAGGCCGTAGTGTTGGTAGCCTGCAACAGGAAGTGTTGTTACTCACAGGATCTCCAAGTAGGAACCTTTGCAAAAGATTAAAGCGGGAGTTCTGCTGTTTTTTGTTTTTAAAAGTCAGCAGCTACAAATACTGCAGCTGCTGACTTTTAAAATATGGACACTTACCCGCCCAGCGCGCCCGCGTTGTCGGCACCCGAAGCCGATCTCTCAATCGGCTCTCGGGTGCTGCCACCACCATCATCGGTATGGAAATCAGGAAGTGGAACCTTGCGGCTTCACTTCCCGGTTCCCTACTGCGCATGCGCGAGTCGCGCTGAGCAATAAGGATGGTCCCTGCTGTCTCTGGGATCCGTGTGTTTCCCAGCAGACAGCGGGGGCCCCGCAGGAAGTGGCATAAATACCCGCAGAATCTGCGGCTATCTATGCCCGGAAGTGGGTGCAAATACAGGTATCTGCACCCCCCTCCCCCCTGAAAGGTGCCAATTGTGGCCAATGAGCGGAAGTTCCACTTTAGGGTGGAGCTCCGCTTTAACAATAAAAAAAAAACAAGCTACTTAAAACTGTATACAGTGAGGGATGATGGCAAACATAATAGAACATTGCTTTTTGTGGCGTTACATACACTTTAAACATTTGCAGTGTCTACAGATGGTTGTCCTCTTGGGTTCCTCTCGTTCCTCATGTGGGGTTTGGATCTTGAAGATGACTCTTCACCTCGTTTTTTCCATTTGGTTGTGGTTTCCTCGGACCTCTCCAGGCTATCAAACCAGCTGACTTGCAGGTCTGTCCACCTTTTCGTCCAGTTCAGGTTTGGGTACAACATAGTCCTCCGGCTTCATTTTTGTTTGATGGTGTCCTCTGTGACCTGAAGCAAAATGTCTTCATATATCTCTGTATATCGCCCTGATCTTGACATGTCTGTACACAAAAAACCATCACCGATAGAATCAATGAAAGACCAAACATCTGTTAAAAAGAAGAAAATGTACTGAATGTTCCGTAGCGTATTGAAGAGCCACAAGGCAGAAACACAATTTACATTTCTCAGCAGATCGATGTTCTCACCCCCAGCTGTGTCCCGTCTTCATCAACACCTTGTTATCCCATGAAAAATATGTCAAGTCTGATCCATGTCCTTATCATGTACAGAGGAGAAAAGTGACCAATGAGACAATCATATGAAATGCATATAAAACACAACAAGGCGGCATTTTTTTACAGATTCTGTGCAGGTCAGTCAAGTTCCTCCACCCCAAACTCGCCCATCCGTGTCTTTATGGACCTTGCTTTGTGCACTGGTGAGCAGTCATGTTGGAGTTTGGAAGAGGACATCCCCAAACTCTTCCTACAAAGTTAGGAGCATGAAATTGTCCAAAATGTCTTGGTATGCTGATTAGACATGTGCAAAAGGAAAAAAATTTGTTTAGTTTAGTTTCGCTTTAATTCGTTAATTTCGTTTAGTTATATTCATTAACTTCCTTAAATTCGTTTTCGGATTTCATTTAGTTTTCTACCGAATTCGAAAAATTGGCAACATTCGAAAATATTTCAACCAAATTCGAAAATATTTCTACCGGATTCGAAATGATTTAAACATGATTCTAAATTATTTTAACCACATTTGAAAATATTTTGTGACCCGAATTTGGGGCCACATATCTCGGGGTCACTTGGTGCTAGAAACTCCAAATTTGGATATGTTGTAGTGATAGTACTATTGTGTTTGCATATCAAATTTGGGGTTTCTAGCTATAAGTGACCCAGAGATATGTGGCCCCAAAATCGGGTCACAAAATGTTATTAGTTATTAGAGCAGAGAATGACATTTTTCTTATAGCTAGGAACCCCACATTTGGTATGCAAACACAATAGTACTAGCACTACAACATATCCAAAGTGGAAGTGTCTAGCACAAAGTGACCCCCGAGATACATGGCCCTAAAGTCGGGTCACAAATTTTTTTCGAATCATGTCGAATTCATTCGAATTCATTCGTTATATTTCTTTCGTATTCGTTGTATTTTGTTATTTTTTTATTCGGACATTCGGATGCATCCGAATGTCCGAAAGATGCAAAATTCGGCCGAATTTCGATTCGTTACGAAACGAATTGCACAAGCCTAATGCTGATGTCTTAAGAGTTCTCTTCACTGGAAGGCCAAGCCCAACCCCTGAAAAACAACCCCTCCACACCATAATGCCCCCTCCACCAAATAATTTGGAGCATTGCACAAAGCAAGGTCCATAAAGACATGGATGAGTGAGTTTGGGGTGGAGAAACTTGACTGACCTACACAGAGTCCTGACCTCAACACCTTTGGGATGAATTAGAGCAGTGATGCGAGCCGGGCCTTCTCATCCAATGCACTTCTGGAAGAATGATCAAACATTCCCATAGACACATCTCCTAAACCTTGGTGACAACCTTCCAAGAAGAGGTGAAGCTGTTATAGCTGCAAAGGGCGGAGCCAACTCAATCTTGAACCCTACAGACTAAGACTGGGATGCCATTAAAGTTCATGTGTGTGTAAAGGCCAATACTTTTGGTAATATGGTGTATATCTGTGCAATATTGTACACCTTACACTATAGAGGTGGGGTGATCTTTTTTCACTTTCATCATTGTTTTTAATTTTTTTACATGTTGGATGTTAAAGGCAAAGTACGGGAAAAACTTGTTTGGCTGTACTTCTCCTGTAGATCACAGTAGTGCAGTTCGTTCTGCACTCCTATGACCCATTTTCAGCAGACAGTGGGCTGAAGCCCGCTATAGGCTGACATCACAGAACCGGTCCAGGCTGCGGAAAGATCATGACAATTTGGTCGGGATCCACCCACAACCATGGACCTGTCAGGAACCATCAATCAGAGACAGAAATGCAGTAATAATCTGTACCTTTTTGTACCATTACATTAAAAGGTGTGATCAGTAAAAGTAGTCAAGACAGAAGCCAGGGATCGGAAGCCAACACGGGCAGTCAGACAAGCCAGTGATCAGGAAACCAGAGATCAGCATAGTCAGAGGCAGAAGAAAAGGATCAGGAACCAGAAGAAATGTCAGCACTGGCATGTCCCCTTCCTTCCTGACCTGCCGGGGCTGCATGCTCAGGTAAGGGTCAGGCGTGGATTTTGGAGGGGTCCCATGCTGTTTTTGTTTATTCATTTTGGATTTTTTTTTCACTTTTTATATTACTGGCAATGTTTTTTTTATTATTATTATTCAGCTGTCAGCAGGGAAGCCCGTTGACAGTTGAAGACTCATCGGTTGTTAAGGACACAGCGACCGTTTTCCCGTCAGCTTTCACCGCACCCTGATTGGGCAAAGTTTTGCCCAATCAGGGCTTAGAATGCACTGTGCGGTGTGCAGTGCATTGTGGGATGCTCAGCGGGTGAACATCCTGCCGAGCCCCCCGCAAATTTGGGTGTTCGCTTGGCCCAAACTATTTGCCCAACACTACATAGTTACATAGGTACATAGTTAGTCAGGTTGAAAGAAGACACAAGTCCATCTAGTTCAACCAAAAATACAAATGAAAAAAATCATACAATCCCATATATACAATCCTTCACCCACAGCTGATCCAGAAGAAGGCGAAAAACCCCAGCAGAGCCATGATCCAATTTGATAAACAGGAGAAAAATGTCCTTCCTGATCCCCCGAGAGGCAATCGGATATTCCCTGGATCGACTTTAGCTATAAATGTCAGTATCCAGTTATATTCTGTACATATAGGAAAGAATCCAGGCATTTTTTAAAAGCAATCTACTGAACCGGCCAGATCCACCTCTGGAAGAGTCTATTCCACATTTTCACAGCTCTTACTGTGAAGAAAATTTTCCTTATTTGGAGATTAAATTTCTTTTCCTCTAGATGTAAAAAGCGCCCCCCTTGTCCTCTGTGATGAGCGTAAAGGGAATAACTCAACACGTAGTTCACTATATGGACCCCTTATATATTTATACATGGAGATCATATCCCCCCCTCATATATTTATACATGGAGATCATATACCCCCTTATATATTTATACACGGAGATCATATCCCCCCCTCATATATTTATACATGGTGATCATATCCCCCCTTATATATTTATACATGGAGATCATATCCCCCCCCTTATATATTTATAAATGGTGATCATATCCCCCTTATGTATTTATACATGGAGACCATATCCCCCCTTATATATTTATACATGGAGATCATATCCCCCCTTATATATTTATACACAGAGATCATATCCCCCCCTCATATATTTATACATGGTGATCATATCCCCCCTTATATATTTATACATGGAGATCATATTCCCCCCTTATATATTTATAAATGGTGATCATATCCCCCTTATTTATTTATACATGGAGATCCTATCCCCCCTTATATATTTATACACGGAGATCATATCCCCCCTTATATATTTATACACGGAGATCATATCCCACCCCCCTTATATATTTATACATGGTGATCATATCCCCCCTTATATATTTATACATGGAGATCATATCCCCCCTTATATATTTATACATGGAGATCATATCCCCCTTATATATTTATACATGGAGATTATATCCCCCCTTATATATTTATACATGGAGATCATATCCCCCCTTATATATTTATACATGGAGATCATATCCCCCTTTATATATTTATACATGGAGATTATATCCCCCCTTATATATTTATACATGGAGATCATATCCCCCCTTAATCTCCTCTTCTCAAGAGAGAATAAATTCAGTTCCTCTAATTTTTCCTCATAGCTGAGCTCCTCCATGCTTCTTATCAGTTTGGTTGCTCTTCTCTGCATTTTCTCCAGTTACCCGTTAGGGATGGGCCAGGCCACACGAAAAGAGGGGGATGAGAGAGCCCCCCCCCCCTCCTGAACCATACCAGGCCACATGCCCTCAACTTGCTTTGGGGTAGCCAAAGTACATGAGTACCTGAGCATCTGTCACAGCCCATCTGAGTACCTGTCACAGTCCATCTAAGTACCTGTCACCACCCATCAGAGTACCCAAGTACCAGTTTCCAGCCCATCAGAGTACCCTAGTACCTGTCTCCAGCCCATCAGAGTACCCAAGTACCTATCTGTAGCCCATGACTCACAGAATATACGTTGGGGTGTTTGCTTTCTAAAATGGGGTCATTTTGTGGGTAATTCCACTGTCCTGGTGCTTCAGGACCTTCAAAAGTGCGATAGGTAGGAATGAAATGAGATGTGTAATTTATGCTCCTAGACCGCCTGAAAGTACTACTTCAATGTTGGGCCTCTGTATGTGGCCAGGCTGTGTAAAATGCTCACAAATGGGGTATTCCCATACTCAGGAGGAGTAGCAGAATGTGTTTTGGGGTGTAATTTCTGCTATGTACATGCTATGTGTTAGAAATATCTTATAAACTGACCACTAAAAAAAAAGTGTTAATTTTCTTTTCATGTTTTCCAAAGACTTGTGGAAAAAAAGGAACCATTCAAAAGACTCATTATACCTCATAGAATATACGTTGGGGTGTTTGCTTTCCAAAATGGGGTCATTTTGTGGGCAATTCCACTGACCTGGTACTCCAGAGCCTTCACAAATGTACTAGGTCTTTAGTGTAATTTATGCTCCTAAAACCCCTGACGGCGCTCCCTGAATGTTGGGCCTCTGTTTGTGGCCAGGCTGTGTAAAAGTCCCACACATGTGGTATCGCCATACTTGGGAGGAGTAGCAGAATGTATTTTGTAGACATGTGCGATTAGTTTGGTATGAGTCGAAAATTCGTATGAATTTCCAGAAATTCGTACGAATCCGAAATACAAATTTTTATGCATACGAATTCTGTACGAAATACAAAATTTTGTTTACGAATTACGGATCCAAATTCATAACGAAAATGTGTAATTGTTACGCAAAGTTAACAAACCTAAAAGTTAAAACCCCAGGAAGTCAGCACAGGGATGGTGGGAACCCCTCATAATGGGCACAGCGGGTGTACACTCAGACCCGGTAACTCAGCACAGGGATGGTGGGAACCCCTCATAATGGGCACAGAGGGTGTACAGACCTAGGGACTCAGCACAGGGAGGGTGGGAACCCCTCATAATGGGCACAGCGGGTGTACAGACCCGGGAACTCAGCACAGGGATGGTGGGAACCCCTCATAATGGGCACAGCGGGTGTACAGACCCGGGAACTCAACACAGGGATGGTGGGAACCCCTCATAATGGGCACAGCGGGTGTACAGACCCGGGAACTCAACACAGGGATGGTGGGAACCCCTCATAATGGGCACAGCGGGTGTACAGACCCGGGAACTCAGCACAGGGATGGTGGGAAGCCCTCATAATGGGCACAGAGGGTGTACAGACCCGGGAACTCAGCACAGGGATGGTGGAAACCCCTCATAATGGGCGCAGAGGGTGTACAGACCCGGGAACTCAGCACAGGGATGGTGGAAACCCCTCATAATGGGCGCAGAGGGTGTACAGACCCGGGAACTCAGCACAGGGATGGTGGGAACCCTATGGGAATTACGAATTGTATACGAAATACGAAATTTCGCTAACGAATTTCGGAATTTCAGATCCAAATTAACAGAAACGTGACTGGTGTTTTGTTCACCAGTTAGAAGAAGTCAGCACAGCACAGGAATGATGGGATCCCCTCATAATGGGCACAGCGGGTGTACACTCAGACCCGGGAACTCAGCACAGGGATGGTGGGAACCCCTCATAATGATAAATTCATCATAAAGAACATTCGTAATTGTTACATTAAGTTAACGAACCTAAAAGTTAAAAACCCAGGAAGTCAGCACAGCACAGGGATGGTGGGAACACCTCATAATGATAAATTCATCATAACGAACTTTCGTTATTTTTACTAAAAGTTTACAAATCCAACGAAAATTCATATTTCGTAGGAATCCGAATTGAATTTTGGACACAAATTACGAAATATGATTTTTCTTTTTTTTTTAACACGAAACAGAACGTAACGAAGCGAAACAAATTTTTTGATGGTGACCATGTCTAGTATTTTGGGGTGGAATTGGAAGTATGCATATGCTGTGTGTGAGAAATAACTTGTAATTATGAAAATCTTGTGAAAAAAAAAAAAATCTTAATTTTCACAAGAATTGTGGGGAAAAATGACAACTTCAAAAAAACTCAGCATGCCTCATACTAAATACCTTTGAGAACACCAATAAAAGAATATATAGAAGAGCGCCAAATCAGTAAAAAGTGCATTTATTTTATACAGTCAATAAAAGTCTCACTTACATCCATAATTATTATTGACAATATTAATTATGGATGTAAGTGAGACTTTTATTGATTGTATAAAATAAATGCACTTTTTACTGATTTGGCATTCTTCTATATATTCTACAGTCATGATCCGCTCCACCATCCCAGTTGGCACACACATTCCCAGGTTTCCACCACTTCTCACATAAGAGGACTCTGCCCAGACCAGACTAGAAAAGATTAGAATAGAATAGGAAAAAAAATTGAATAGAAAAAAAAAAACACGATAGAATATAAAAACAATAGAATAGAATAAATTTGAAAGAATATAACAGTGTTAATAGAATAGTTTCGACTAGAATAAAAGAAAATAGAATATAAATATTAAAATAGAATGGAACATAAACAGATGGAATAGAAAAAAAAATAGGATAAAAAAAATAGGAAAGGAAAGAATACAATAGAAAAATTTGTTAAAAAAAAAAAATGAATAGATTAGAACAGAACACTCGCCCTGTGTTTAATCTCTTTTAGTGTTAGTCATAATGTCATGGTGATTGAGGTCTTCAGAGACTTTCAGATTTCCATGAATAGTTTTTAGTAGGGACCATCTAATGTAGGGAGTCCTGTGTTGTATCTCAGATAACGGTGTGTTAGTTGGGAAGTTGTAACTCGGAGGTATCTGCAGAGGGGGGGGAGGGGGTCACCGAGCCTGTGTGGTGCGGCTGGGAATTTTAGTCCACTAGATCCAAACCTGATGATGGTTCATTGTGACTCCTAAAACCAGCAACCTTTATCTTATTGTTATTTGATTATGAAGATTATTATTGTTTCGGAATGTTAATTTTTTTGGTTACTTGTTAATAAATGGCCACTGCAGCCACAATTTCTCCAACGTGGTCTCATTATTTGGGTACAAGGTGTTTAATTTGGGGATAGGAAAGGACTGCCATGGTGTTGTGGACTTTGGTGTTGCCCTAGTCATGTGTATAACAGACCCTCCCAAATGATGTCCTATGCCAGTGATGGTGATCCTCGGCACCCCAGATGTTTTGGAACTACATTTCCCATGATGCTCTTGCACTCTGCAGTGTAGTGGAGTATCATGGGAAATGTAGTTCCAAAACATCTGGGGTGCCAAGGTCCACCATCACTGACCTATGCAATGTTGACTATGATGAATTGTCAGTATGTGACCTGGAGGAAAGTGAAACTAGGAGGGGGGGCAGCATGACTGGGGCATGCAGAGGAGGTGGGGTATTTAGTGGTGCGATTTTGAAGGTAGTATTCCGCTTACCAGATTGGTGGGTTGCAGAGCTGAGGGGTGTTCTGAGGGGTGTTCTGAGTGGGGAGGGGAGATTTTTTCGGAGTTCGTCAGAGAGGTTTCCCCCACCCTCCCTTGTTTGTGTTGGTCTGAGGGCGCTTCCTATTTTCTTCAGGTGCTGGGGGTATATATATGTAGCGGGTCTTTCAGGCATTAGGATTTAGACAGCCGTTCAGTTTGAGGCTCTTATTATTTACTTTTACTGGGTTAGCAAGACATTGCTGAGCGACTGTTGGCACTTTAGCTGTAAAGATGGCAGGTCCTCAAACTGGGACATGTGTTGTGCCGACAGCTGGGGGGGGCTTTGAAAACCAAGGGGGGTGGAAACCTGACCAGTTCTATTAGCCAGGCTTCAAAGCTGAAGAGATGCCATAGATCTTGTTAGAGCTGAACGATTAAACGTCAAGAGTTATCACATTTTTTTTTTCCCCCGTTGCAATCTTGACAAAAAGGTGTTTCACTATCCTGTCTATGCAAAGACTTCTGAACCCCCCCTCCCCCCCCCCCCCCCCAACACCAAACACAACCCAGGGCAGTCTGCCAAGAATCACAGCATTCTTTAGCAGTGGAACTTAAGTGTAAACATTGTAACAATTTGTCAATGGAATAGACGGTGTAAATTAAGAACATAACTCTCATTTTGGTCAGAATCGTGCAGCTCTAGATCTTGTCCTACCTGCCAGATAACTTCTCTAGAATGACATTTTCAGCTTGTTGGGGCCCCAAACCAATGAAACTTCATATTAAAGCATGTAAAAAAAAAAAAGACACAATGGAGCTCATTGGATTTTATTTGGAAGGCGGATGGAATCCATTCCTAGTACTGGGTAAAGCACGATGTTTGGCTACATGAGCAGCAGGAACAAAGTTACAAGATAAAAATCTTTGCCCACTATGGACATTCCACAGATCCTGGATAGGGACAGGTGGGGGACACGTGGGGGACACGTGGGGGACAGGCGGCTCCTCTGTGGGATTCTTCAATTCAATGTGAGGGATTTGAGCTGGAGGTTCACCAAGGACAAGTAGGAGATCTCCTCTATGGGAAAGCGAAGTGGAAATGATAAAATACTTCCGGTACCTAGTTCTATGGTGATCTTGTCTTGCTGAAACAAGAAGCAAACCTGCAAGTAAGCAAAAAAAAAAAAGTGTCAGCTTGCCGGACTATAAAAAGGTCAATAAGTGATCTACAAATGACTGACTTGGGGGTAAATGAGAATACAATCACACACACACACACACACACACACACACACATACTTATCCCCCTGTATATTTCAATGTCACAGTATCCCCCCCCCCCCCGATCAGAACAACAGTAACCATTTACTAGGTGGTATATAATAGCACACAATGGTAGCATGATAGATGGAATCCATTGGATCTTCTATGTGGGAGGTCCTCATCCTTCATGAAATGAGCTGAAGGGGGTGATCATCATAGCAAATCCTATATACCCTTCACCTTACCCATCATTCAGAGATATTATGTGCCCAATATGCACAAAGATACCACTTTGCCCCCCTCCAACATAGACCTACCATGATGTCTGACCCCTCCTGGTAGGGGAAGACGCTTTCCTTCAGCTCCTCTCCAAAGACATTGTCCACCCTAGAGTTCAGGATTATCTTGTGCTCATCAAAGCGAGGGTTAAAGTGCAGCACTAGATTCTTTTCATCTTTTCCCAAGTTTATGGAAAACCTAGAAAGACGGAAACAGCGATTATTCTGCTCAGCTGACCTTGTTGGATATCGTACTCCAGTCCTTCACCAGTGGTCCTCCCGTGGGTACTTCACCATCACCCACATTATGAATTTACATGATATCAGCCAATATTCCCTCACTGACCTTTAGGCTGCATTCACACCTGAGAGTAGCGTTTTCAAGCGTTTTTTGCGGCGTTTTTTACGGGGGGGTTTATTACTGCGATTTTGTGCAGGGCAAAAGGTCACCAATGTTTAAAGAAGAAAAACGCCCAAATCTGCTCAATTCGAGCAACAAAAAAGGGTCCCGGAACTTGTTTGAGCTTCAGGCGTTCGGCTTCAGGCGACATGGAGTGGAGATGTGAACCATCTCCATTGAGAAGAATAGAATTTCTCCCCCTATAGTGTTTTGTAGCTTCAGGCTTCAAGCTAAAAAAAAAACGCTCAGGTGTGAATGGGGGTCTTAGAGTTGTAGCCACTGTGGAAAAATTCATCCTGGATGTTCAAAAACAGTGAAGTCATTGAAGACTAGTCTCAGCTCTCTTCTCCCATCCATCCCAATAGTGAGAGGGAGAAAGGAGTGCCGAGAGTCACTACTACTTTGTGCCCTTTCTCAAGAGATATCAGCCCCAACAGTAGATAAAGTGTTTTGAGGTCCCCAGGGAGAAAAGGGCTACAGAAATTAAAAGCCAAATCTTAAATTATAAATATAAATTTTATTTAATTTATTTTTTGTTCACATCACTTCCATAAGGTGTCACCATCCTCTGAAGGACCAGAAGTCCCAGAAATTCAGCCAACCCCCCCATGGGGTGTATGTACCATGGCAGGGAAGAGGTCTGCCAACCAGAGCAGTGGAGGGATGGAGGACTGGTGGACGGAGAGCGTGGATGGGAGTCACAGGATCGTCAAGTCAGACAAGTTTTATCCAGGATGACATTATAACAAATGTTGAAGATAAATTTGCTCCAATCAAATCAATTTGATGTCCGGTATTATTTGAGGGCAGGCATGTACTGGCCATCGGGACTACGAGGAGTTTCCTGGTGGGCCGATGGCTCAGTGGGCCACTTTGATGTAAGGGGGCTGGTGATGGGACACTCTGATGTAAGGGGGCTGGTGATGGGACACTCTGATGTAAGGGGGCTGGTGATGGGACACTCTGATGTAAGGGGGCTGGTGATGGGACACTCTGATGTAAGGGGGTGCTGATGGGACACTCTGATGTAAGGGGGCTGGTGAAGGGACACTCTGATGTAAGGGGGCTGGTGATGGGACACTCTGATGTAAGGGGGCTGGTGATGGGACACTCTGATGTAAGGGGATGGTGATGGGACACTCTGATGTAAGGGGGCTGGTGAAGGGACACTCTGATGTAAGGGGGCTGGCGATGAGACACTCTGATGTAAGGGGTGGTGATGGGACACTCTGATGTAAGGGGGCTGGTGATGGGACACTCTGATGTAAGGGGCTGCTGATGGGACACTCTGATGTAAGGGGTGGTGATGGGACACTCTGATGTAAGGGGGCTGCTGATGGGACACTCTGATGTAAGGGGCTGGTGATGGGACACTCTGATGTAAGGGGTGGTGATGGGACACTCTGATGTAAGGGGGCTGGTGATGGGACACTCTGATGTAAGGGGCTGCTGATGGGACACTCTGATGTAAGGGGCTGCTGATGGGACACTCTGATGTAAGGGGGCTGCTGATGGGACACTCTGATGTAAGGGGCTGGTGATGGGACACTCTGATGTAAGGGGTGGTGATGGGACACTCTGATGTAAGGGGGCTGGTGATGGGACACTCTGATGTAAGGGGGCTGGTGATGGGACACTGATGTAAGGGGGCTGGTGATGGGACACTCTGATGTAAGGGGGCTGGTGATGGGACACTCTGATGTAAGGGGGTGGTGATGGGACACTCTGATGTAAGGGGGTGGTGATGGGACACTCTGATGTAAGGGGGCTGGCGATGGGACACTCTGATGTAAGGGCTGGTGATGGGACACTCTGATGTAAGGGGGCTGGTGATGGGACACTCTGATGTAAGGGGCTGCTGATGGGACACTCTGATGTAAGGGGTGGTGATGGGACACTCTGATGTAAGGGGGCTGCTGATGGGACACTCTGATGTAAGGGGCTGGTGATGGGACACTCTGATGTAAGGGGTGGTGATGGGACACTCTGATGTAAGGGGGCTGGTGATGGGACACTCTGATGTAAGGGGCTGCTGATGGGACACTCTGATGTAAGGGGCTGCTGATGGGACACTCTGATGTAAGGGGGCTGCTGATGGGACACTCTGATGTAAGGGGCTGGTGATGGAACACTCTGATGTAAGGGGTGGTGATGGGACACTCTGATGTAAGGGGGCTGGTGATGGGACACTCTGATGTAAGGGGCTGGTGATGGAACACTCTGATGTAAGGGGTGGTGATGGGACACTCTGATGTAAGGGGGCTGGTGATGGGACACTCTGATGTAAGGGGGCTGGTGATGGGACACTCTGATGTAAGGGGGCTGGTGATGGGACACTCTGATGTAAGGGGGCTGGTGATGGGACACTCTGATGTAAGGGGGTGCTGATGGGACACTCTGATGTAAGGGGGCTGGTGAAGGGACACTCTGATGTAAGGGGGCTGGTGATGGGACACTCTGATGTAAGGGGGCTGGTGATGGGACACTCTGATGTAAGGGGATGGTGATGGGACACTCTGATGTAAGGGGGCTGGTGAAGGGACACTCTGATGTAAGGGGGCTGGCGATGAGACACTCTGATGTAAGGGGTGGTGATGGGACACTCTGATGTAAGGGGGCTGGTGATGGGACACTCTGATGTAAGGGGCTGCTGATGGGACACTCTGATGTAAGGGGTAGTGATGGGACACTCTGATGTAAGGGGGCTGCTGATGGGACACTCTGATGTAAGGGGCTGGTGATGGGACACTCTGATGTAAGGGGTGGTGATGGGACACTCTGATGTAAGGGGGCTGCTGATGGGACACTCTGATGTAAGGGGCTGCTGATGGGACACTCTGATGTAAGGGGCTGCTGATGGGACACTCTGATGTAAGGGGGCTGCTGATGGGACACTCTGATGTAAGGGGCTGGTGATGGGACACTCTGATGTAAGGGGTGGTGATGGGACACTCTGATGTAAGGGGGCTGGTGATGGGACACTCTGATGTAAGGGGGCTGGTGATGGGACACTGATGTAAGGGGGCTGGTGATGGGACACTCTGATGTAAGGGGGCTGGTGATGGGACACTCTGATGTAAGGGGGTGGTGATGGGACACTCTGATGTAAGGGGGTGGTGATGGGACACTCTGATGTAAGGGGGCTGGCGATGGGACACTCTGATGTAAGGGCTGGTGATGGGACACTCTGATGTAAGGGGGCTGGTGATGGGACACTCTGATGTAAGGGGCTGCTGATGGGACACTCTGATGTAAGGGGTGGTGATGGGACACTCTGATGTAAGGGGGCTGCTGATGGGACACTCTGATGTAAGGGGGCTGGTGATGGGACACTCTGATGTAAGGGGTGGTGATGGGACACTCTGATGTAAGGGGGCTGGTGATGGGACACTCTGATGTAAGGGGCTGCTGATGGGACACTCTGATGTAAGGGGCTGCTGATGGGACACTCTGATGTAAGGGGGCTGCTGATGGGACACTCTGATGTAAGGGGCTGGTGATGGAACACTCTGATGTAAGGGGTGGTGATGGGACACTCTGATGTAAGGGGGCTGGTGATGGGACACTCTGATGTAAGGGGCTGGTGATGGAACACTCTGATGTAAGGGGTGGTGATGGGACACTCTGATGTAAGGGGGCTGCTGATGGGACACTCTGATGTAAGGGGTGGTGATGGGACACTCTGATGTAAGGGGGTTCTGATGGGACACTCTGATGTAAGGGGTGGTGATGGGACACTCTGATGTAAGGGGGTGCTGATGGGACACTCTGATGTAAGGGGCTGCTGATGGGACACTCTGATGTAAGGGGGCTGCTGATGGGACACTCTGATGTAAGGGGGGTGGTGATGGGACACTCGAAATGTAAGTGGGCCGGTCTGGATGAAGTCCAGGGCCAAATTTCTGTCCCAGTCCAGCCCTGTTTGAGGGACCAAATTCCCAGTGAGGGGGTCAGGAGGATGGACTGTACACAGAGCACTTCTACTTCTGTAAGTTGTACATTTGGCAAATTCTAGTATTATACAGAGATCAGACGTATATATTATATAATAAGTAGCCGAGGATAAAATCTTCACCTACCTTGTACATCCCTTCGGAATGAAGCCCCCCACCTCCACGCAGTGACCGGGTTTGAGGTTGAATTTATACAAGACAGTCTGTATGAGAGAAAGGAGAACATTTACTACAAAACCCGTATACTAGAGGGGCAGGGCCGTCTTACCGAGCACAGCCCAGGGGCCCCAGATACACATGGGGCCCCCCCCCCACCCCAATCATGGCCAGTTGTATCTAGAGCGATGATATTGGCACTGCAGAGTGGAATTGTATACTGCAGCCCTCAAATGGGTGATTGGGAGCTGATCTCCCGGTGGAAGAGATCATGACTGGAGGAAGAGGAGATCCGGAGATGAGTGTGAATAGCGCGCTGTTACAGTTTACATGAAAATTGCCTCCGCTCTGCTCGCCGGTCACACACAGCCCCGCCCCCTCCTGAACCCCGCGCCTGCGATAGGCAGAATGCAGGTCCAATGCTGGGATTTTCTGCCTATCACGAGCGGTCAGGAGGGGGCGGGGCTGTGTGACGGGCGAGCAGAGCGGAGGCAATTTTCATGTAAGCTGTAACAGCGCGCTATTCACACTCATCTCCGGATCTCCTCTTCCTCCAGTCATGATCTGGTCCACCATCTCTTCCTCCGCCATGGTGAGGCTGCAGCGTTGGGCACAGTGAGGCTTTATACTTTTATTCCTGAGTGTAAAAAGAAATAAAAGAAAAAAATTGGGGCAGGCTTCTAGGGCCCCAGAGAATTACTCTGCCCAGGGGCCCATGTTGCTGTGAAGATGGCCCTGTACAGGGGGATGCTCATTTCACCCCATATACTAGAAGGGGGGGAACATTACACCCCATATACTAGAAGGGGGGGAGGAACATCACACCCCATATACTAGAAGGGGGGAAACATTATTACACCCCATATACTAGAAGGGGGGGAACATTACACCCCGTATACTAGAAGGGGGGAGGAACATTACACCCCGTATACTAGAAGGGGGGAGGAACATTACACCCCATATACTAGAAGGGAGGAAACATTATTACACCCCATATACTAGAAGGGAGGAACATTATTACACCCCATATACTAGAAGGGGGGAACATTATTACACCCCATATACTAGAAGGGAGGAACATTATTACACCCCATATACTAGAAGGGAGGAACATTATTACACCCCATATACTAGAAGGGGGGAACATTATTACACCCCATATACTAGAAGGGAGGAACATTATTACACCCCATATACTAGAGGGGGGGGGACATTACACCCCGTATACTAGAAGAGGGGAAACATTATTACACCCCATATACTAGAAGAGGGGAAACATTATTACACCCCATATACTAGAAGGAGGGGAACATTATTACACCCCATATACTAGAAGGGGGGAACATTATTACACCCCATATACTAGAAGGGGGGAAGATTATTACACCCCATATACTAGAAATGGGGGGGAGATTATTACACCCCATATACTAGAAGGGGGGGGGAGATTATTACACCCCATATACTAGAAGGGGGGAACATTACACCCCATATACTAGAAGGGGGGAGGGAGGATTATTACACCCTGTATAGTAGGGGGGGGGGAATGTTTACTACACCTTTTATATTAAAGACAGGTCATCATTTTATACACCCAGCAACATCATACTAACCACATGAAGCAGCACCATACCACCACTGCCCAGACCCAGCAACCCTACACCAATCTATACCTACCACCCTCCATACTCAAACCCTATTCCTTCCACTTACCATCCCCAACAGCAATATTTGCATGACAGCCCAAAACACCAACAGCACCATACCCACCCCCAACAACTAGGGGTGCCACATCATCCCTTCAACCCAGGACACATGAATTACACGGCTTCTGAGGCTGATTTAATGTAGATAAAGCACCAAGTGACTGTGATTAATGTGTGTCCTGGATTAAAGGGATGATGTGGCAACTCTACCAACAGCCCTACATCACCCCATGTCCTCCCCCATCAACCCTATACCCACCACCATCCATACTCAGCAACCCAACCCAACCCTCCCCACACCTCACCGCACCTCACCGCACCGTACCGCACTACACCCACCACCGCCTTCAGCCCACACAACCCATTTTCTCAGCTTTTTGCAGCTTCCATCGGTGCTCATACTTACTTTCTCTGCCATGCTGCTTCCTTATCAGACAAACTTGTGATCAGCTGCACTTCTACCTCTCCATATATAGGAGGTCTGCTGGGGGCGGAGCCAGTCAGGAGGGAGGAGTCACCACGCCCAGCGCTCCCTGGACTGAGAATTAATTACAGAGAATGAATGAAATGTGGGTGGGGTGTGACTGAGCATGGGGCACCCATCGCCCCATGCCCATGGGGCGCCCAAGCGTTGCTGGGGTGTCACCACTCACCACAAACAGCAAGGGGGGCAAAAGATGACCGTCCTCAAAGTCATTTCTACAACACAAAGGGGGAGATTTACTAAGACTGGAGAGTGCAAAACCTGGTGCAGCTGTGCATGGGAGCCAATCAGCTTCTCACTTCAGCTTCTTCAATTAGGTGGACTGTATAGGCAACAAACAATTTGTATAGAACAGTATCAAAATAGTATAGTAGGAGAAAAATATTTATTAGAATTTAAACATGATAAAAAAAAATAGAAATGAAACCTCCATTTACTGAACACAGTCAGGAAATATCACCATATAAAACATTTGTATGACGGAACCTCCTTACACCCAAAGCATTTCGGGCTAACGTCTATTCCTTCCTCGCACTCCTGAAGAAGGAATAGACGTTATCCCAAAACGCGTTGCCTACCCCAACAAAGTCGGGCATGAACAAGTCGGGGTAAGCGCTTTGGATGATGGATGATGCGCTGGTGTTGGAAACCTGAAGTCCGACCCGCCATCAGAACTGGCTGCTCCATATAATCCATGGCCACTTCAGGAGCCAAGAACCTACCTCTCACAGCAGGGGGGTGGGGGGGTAATAAACACTGTGGTATATGCCATAGCTATATACATGTATAATAATAATAGTGTGTTAATGTGTGGGGGGAGGGGACATTAGAGTGTAAGCTCCTCTGGTACAGAGACTGATGGTTCAGTGTTCTCCGGGTGTTTTGGAACATCTGTGCATATGGCTGTGATCATCATGGGGACACCGGTGTACCTGGGCATAGGCTGTGTGAAATGTCTGTGCACCTGGCTATGTGTGGCTTGTAGATCTCGGGGTAAATAACGGGTGGGAAGGGAGTAGAGCTGGCAATAGACGGGCAGATTTTTTTCCTGAGAAAAGGGAAGGATCTCACTTGTGTTTATCCTCAGTCGGGTCGGGACGACTCGCAGGGAAATCTCCGGGGATCGGAGGAGGATCGCGTTTTCTCCTCATCAGTACAGAAATGTCCCCGGGGGACAGATAACGCCTCTGGACAAGGGCCACATAAACACTGAAGACTTCTTTGCAATGCAAATGCGATATCAATCGAGCAATAAATAAATAGCAAGTAGAAACATGTAAAAATAAATAGAAAGTGGGGAATATAGTTACAGTAATATACAAGAAAAGTGTTTTAACCCATGAAAATAGTTCCTTCCATTGGGGAGTGACAGTAACCTTCATGGATCCTATACTTTCCCCCTGAATGACACCTGTGAGGAGTATTGGATCCATATACGCCTTAAGAGTTCCCTTCACTGGAACTAAGGGGGCCAAACCCAACCCCTGAAAAACAACCCCACACCAAATTTCCCCTCCACCAAATGATTTGGACCGGTGCACAAAGCAAGGTCCATAAAGACAGGGGCTCAACTGCCTTCGCTTTAATTGTTAACTCTTCAATGTATTCCCTTTGGACCTCTTTCGTACTGGGGTGTTGGCGCCACTATTTTTAGAGTCACCTTACCACCATTTTTTTGGCCGTTAGCGGGGCGGTTTTAACCCCCGCCAGCGGCCGAAAGAGGGTTAAAATGACCCACAAAGTGCCGCTACAGGGGAGCTTGCCGGCGGTTTGGCAGTGACCCCCCTTCAGTTCAATGGGCAGGAGCGGTGAAGGAGCGGAGTATACACCACTCAATCACCACTCCAAAGATGCTGCTAGCAGGAAATTTTTTAGCGTCCTGCCAGCGCACCGCTCCAATGTGAAAGCCCTCAGACCTCCGATGAAAAGTCCATCAGGAAGACCATCAGACCTAGTCTGCTGGAGAGTCCGGTTGTGTGTACGCGGCATCAGCGCTACTATCATACACTTCATATGATCAGCTTTCATGTGTATAAAACACACGAGCGGAAAATATTTGACAGATGAGGAGACAGTCCCAGAAACTGCAGATGGAAATCTTGTAATGCTGTATCCAAGACACCCCACCGCAATCCGTGCAGCACGCTCCCCTTCGGGGTTTACACACACCAAAAAGATGTATGTTTTAGGCATGGATTGATAAACCACAGTATTCAGCAGTAGTGATGGATGAACTTCCGACGGGACGTTTCGCGAAAGCGGACCGCGAACGCGGCCGATAGTTCGCGAACCGGAATGTTCGCGGCGGGCCCCATTGACTTCAATGGGAGGCGAACTTCGCAAACCTACAGGTCAAATTTGCAGCCACAAAATAATTACTAGCTGGGCAAACATAGTCCCACCACATGGCCAATGACATAACACATGTATGAGGTGAATCTGGGATCGACAACTACAAGCATTCTTTTTTTATATGGGAAATTGTTGTGACAATTCAGGACTGTGGAGCGCATGAAGGCAATGGAGGAGAGGGAAGGTCAGGGACCAGGGTAGGCAAAGAAGAGGGTGCAGGAGATGATCACCAACAGCGTGACATACAGCAATGACACCTGCACCGTGATAGAGTCATCTGACACCAACACCGTGATAGAGAGCACTGACATCAGCAGCGTGACATAAAGCACTAACACCAGCACCGTGATATACAGCACTGACAGCAGCACCGTGACAGAGAGCACTGACATCAGAAGCGTGATATACAGCACTGACACCTGCACCATAAGCAGCCCCAGGAGGAAGTCAGCATAGCACAGGGATGGTGGGAGCCCCTCATAATGAGCATCACACAGGGATGGTGGGAGCCCCTCATAATGAGCATAGCACGGGGATGGTGGGAGCTCCTCATAATAAGCAGCCCCAGGAGGAAGTCAGCACAGCACAGGGATGGTGGGAGCTCCTCATAATAAGCAGCCCCAGGAGGAAGTCAGCACAGCACAGGGATGGTGGGAGCCCCTCATAATGAGCATAGCACAGGGATGGTGGGAGCACCTCAAAATATGCACAGCAGAGGTACAGCCCCAGGAGGAAGTCAGCACAGCACAGGGATGGTGGGAGCCCTTCATAATATGCACAGCAGAGGTACAGCCCCAGGAGGATGTCAGCACAGCACAGGGATGGTGGGAGCCCCTCATAATAAGCAGCCCCAGGAGGAAGTCAGCACAGCACAGGGATGGTGGGAGCCCCTCATAATGAGCATAGCACAGGGATGGTGGGAGCACCTCAAAATATGCACAGCAGAGGTACAGCCCCAGGAGGATGTCAGCGCAGCACAGGAATGGTGGGAGCCCCTCATAATAAGCATAGCACAGGGATGGTGGGAGCCCCTCATAATAAGCAGCCCCAGTAGAAATATGACACCGCTCAACCTCTTCAAAGAGGAGGGTACGGGCATATAGTATGGTGTGCTTTTTTTGGACAAAGAAGTGAGCCAAATGAAGAAAAAAGGTCTCTGTGCTCGATTAAAAAAATTGTTTATAGCGATATACATGGTCTACTGGTCACATGTGTTGAATTCCTCCGAGATCCATGCCTCATTCATTTTTAGAAATGTGAGGTAGTTAACACTGTCGTGAGCTAGGCGAGTACGCTTATCGGTCACGATCCCCCCTGCTGCGCTGAACGTCCTTTCGGACAGGACACTGGATGAGGGGCAAGCCAACAGTTCAATTGTAAATTGGGCAAGCTCTGGCCAGAGGTCAAGCCTGCCCACCCAGTAGTCCAGGGGTTCATCACTCCTCAGAGCGTCCACATCGGCCGTTAACCCGATGTAGTTGGACACCTGGCGGTCTACGCGTTCCCTGATGCTGGATCCAGATGACACCTGTCGATGGGTCGGCTGAAAGAATGACCTCATATCCGAAGTCACCAACACATCTTCAAACCGGCCTCTTCTTGCAGGCGCTGTTGGATTGGTACCCGCAACTCCTTCTCTGGGAGTGGGAATTGCTCCTCTGCCAGCGCACGCAAAAGCAGAATGCAGCATTTCTCGAAGCAAGGCCTGGAAGTGCTCCATTCTGACAGCCCTCTGTGACAACGGTAACATTTCTGCCATTTTGTGTTTGTACCGGGGGTCTAAGTACGTTGCCACCCAGTACTGGTCCTTGACCCTTATGCTTTTCATACGGGGGTCCCTATTAAAACACTGGAGCATGAAGGCCCCCATTTGCACTAAAGTGGAAGCGGTGTGGTGGCCTGGCTCCTTCTCATCATCCAGGATAATATCGTCCTCTTCATTCTCCTCTCCCCATCCACGCACAACAGGGATCCCAGAAAGGTTTAAAGCATGCTCTTCTTGCTCCTCCTCATTCGCCCCGGCACCATCCTCCTCTGAATCCTCTTCAGACTCCTGTTGTTGACTTGTCTCAGATAGAGTAGCCCCCCCTGGGAATTCATCCAGCATTGCGACTTCCTCATGTTCCCGCTCCTGCTCCTCCACAGCTTGATCAATGACACGACGCAATACACGCTCCATAAAGAAGGCATAAGGTACCATGTCACTGATGGCGCCATGGCTGCGAATGAGCAGTTTGATAAACTCCTCAAATGGGCGCAGAAGTCTGCATGCATCGCGCATAAGCAGCCACTGGTGCGGTAAAAAAAGCCCCAGCTCCCCAGAACCAGTTCTGCCGCAGAGTTCATACAGGTAGACGTTAACTGCAAGTTTCTGCTGGAGCAGCCTATCAAGCATATAGAAGGTTGAGTTCCATCGCACCGGGCAATCGCAAATAAGACGTCTGACCGGCAGATTGTGTCGCCACTGAATGTCAGCAAGGTGAGCCATGGCCATGTAAGATCTTCTGAAATAGGCAGAGATTTTCCTTGCCTGCCGCAAGATGTCCTGGACCCCAGGGTATTTGACAAGGAATCGCTGCACGACCAAGTTTAAGACGTGTGCCATGCATGACACGTGCGTGATTTTGCCCTGTTTCAATGCGCTAAGCAGATTGGCACCGTTGTCACACACCACTTTACCAACTGTCAAATTGAGCGGTGTTAGCCACTGATCTGCCTGTGAACGCAAAGCTGAAAGGAGTGCCGGGCCAGTGTGGCTCTTGGCTTCCAGGCACAACAGACGCAGCACGGCATGGCAACGTCTCACCTGGCATGTCGAATAGGTTCTGGGGAGCTTGGGCGGTGCAGCAGAAGAGACGCTAGCAGCGGAAAAGGAGGAGTCCGCCGAGGAGGAGAGGGAGGAGGATGGAGTAGGAGGAGGAGGAGAAGAGTCAGGCCTGCATGCAATCCGTGGCGGTAAAACCAATTCTACAAGGGTGCCACGGGTAACATGCTTGACGGCCGTCAGAAGGTTCACACAGTGGGCAGTAAAAGTGATATACCTTCCTGCCCGTGTTTGCTAGACCACGTGTCTGTGGTCAGATGTATCTTGGCACCGACACTGTGTGTCAGAGATACATTCACTTGCCGCTGAACATGGCCATATAGCTCTGGGATGCCCTTTTCTGAGAAATACTTCCTTCCTGGAACCTTCCATTGTGGTGTTCCAATGGCCACAAATTTGCGAAAGGCCTCCGAGTCCACCAGTTTATATGGCAGTAGTTGGCGGGCTATGAGTTCTGACAAGCCAGCCATCAACCGTTGGGCAAGAGGGTTATCCGGCGTCATCATTTTTTTACGCTCGAACATTAGGCCCATGGAAGCCTGCCTTTTTGCAGAAAAACGTGAGCTTGGCGTGATGGAAGGTGGAGTGGAGGACAATTGTGAGGAGAGAGGAGAAGGAGAAGTAGAAGACGAGGCTGGACAGTGAGAGCCTGGAGTGTGGCTTTGTGTGTTCCGTTGCTCCCACTCGGCTCGGTGATGGCTGCCCATGTGCCTTCTTAAGGCGGTCGTCCCTAGGTGAGTGTTGGGCTTACCGCGACTAATGCGTTGACTGCAAAGATTGCAGATGGCAACGCTATTGTCAGCAGCGGACACGTTAAAAAAAGCCCACACTACGGAGCCATGTCCCGGTGTCCTGGGAGCGCCAGATGTGACCGTACATGGTCGATGACTCGCTCCTGATACATTTGCAGTCTGCTTTGTCCCTCCTGTGCAATGTAAGTTATTCCTGCTTCTCCTCCCTATCTGCTGGTCCATATCTCCCTCTGAACTCTCCTCCTCTTCCTCTCTTGTGGGCACCCACGTGACATCACTAGACACGTCATCATCAACGTCACCTTCCCCACCGCTATAAGTAGAGATCTCGGAGTAGGCAGCAACACCGGGGACCAACCTCCTCCTTGGGCTGATCTGGGTACTGTCGTCAGACTGCTGAGTAGCGGATGTTGCTACCTGCTCTTCCTGATCCAATACCAAGAGTGGCTGCGCATCAGAAATGTCCTCTTGATATGGATCGGAAAATAATTCCTGTGACTTAAGCGGAAGGTATGTGGTGGTGGTGGTGGTGTTGGTGGTAGTGTCTTTGGGGGTGCACATAGCAGAGAGTGAAGAAGAGGGTGCAGATCGAGAGGATGAGGAGGGTGCAGAAGAGTAAGGCTGAGCGAGCCACTCAACCAAGTCTGGTGCGTCCTTAAAAGTAATTGAACGCACCTTCTGCAACTTCCCAATTTGGCTCAAGCCTGTTGCTCCTGCCCTACCCCTACCACCCCTGCGGAAGGGCCTGCCTCTTCCTCTGCCTGTCATTTTTTAAATGACCCTGTGACAAAACTCTCAGTCCCTATACCGATGAAGGACTGCTGCAGTATAGGGCAGCGGTCAGCAGTAGTGCACCTCAACCCTATGTATTGTGGACCGATACCAGTCCTTATAGAATAGCAGACTGTACCTCACTCAACCCTATGTACTGTAGTACCCTATACCTTACCAGTCCTTATAAGGACCTTTGTGGACCAAGTAGGTTGTGTGTGAGTAATTAGTAGACTGTACGTCAGTCCCTATACTGATGAAGGACTGCTGCAGTATAGGGCAGCGGTCAGCAGTAGTGCACCTCAACCCTATGTACTGTAGACCTATACCAGTCCTTATAGAATGGCAGACTGTACCTCACTCAACCCTATGTACTGTAGCACCCTAGACAGACCAAGTTACCAGTCCTTATAAGGAGCTTTGTGGAACAAGTGAGTTGTGAATGATTAGCAGACTGCAGCAGAAGGGCAGCAGTCAAGTATAATATTCTTTCTATATTTGGAAGAAAGAATATTATATGTGTACAATCCTATTACCATACCACTGATACCAGTCCTGAAAAGAACCTTTGTGGAACTAATAGTAACAGCTACTGATTAAACTGACCCTCACTGCCTCACACACAGCTTCCTGCCTGTCCCTATATAAACTGACAAAACAGAGGCTACTGGAACAATAACTGGAATAGCACTTTTGTGGACCTGATAGTAACAGCTAATGACTAAACTGGCTGTCCCTGCAGCACACGGCGTCCTGTCCCTTTCTCTAAACTGACAAAAGACACTGAGGCTGCTGCAACAATCAGTAGCACAGCACTGCCTATCCTGAACTACACCTAACACCTATACCAGTCCTGAAAAGAACTTTTGTGTACCAAATAGCTAGCGATTTGGGTCACTGCAATCTCTCCCTGCTCCACACAGCAACCTCTCCCTATAGTGACAGAAGAAAGAATGTAAAATGGCCGCCGGATCAGGTGTATTTATAAGTTAGGGGGAATGTCCAAGTGTCCATGTGCTGTAATGTCTCAATTGGCTGTCCTGTACCCCATGATGGATGTGTCATCATAGGTCAAAGTTCTTTTACACAGTAAACGCGTAAGTCTGCCAGGCGAACAGCGGCAATAGTCCGCCGAACGGGCGGACCGCGAACAGCCGAAATTCGCTGTGAAACGACCGCCGGGCGAACCGTTCGGCCATCACTAGTCCTCTTGTGTTCCTCTTGTTCCTCATGTGAGGTTTGGATCTTGAAGATGACTCTTCACCTCGTTTTTTTTCCATTTGGTTGTGGTTTCCTCGGACCTCTCCAGGCTATTAAACCAGCTGACTTGCAGGTCTGTCCAACTTTTCATCTAGCTCAGGTTTGGGTACAACATAGTCCTCCGGCTTCATTTTTGTTTGATGGTGTCCTCTGTGACCTGAAGCAAAATGTCTTCATATATCTCTGTATATCGCTCTGATCTTGACATGTCTGTACACAAAAAAAAAACCATCACCGATAGAATCAATGAAAGACCAAACATCTGTTAAAAACAACAAAATGTGCTGAATATTCCGTAGCGTATTGAAGAGCCACAAGGCAGAAACACAATTTACATTTCTCAGCAGATCGATGTTCTCACCCCCAGCTGTGTCCCGTCTTCATCAACACTTTGTTATCCCATAAAAATTTGTCACGTCTGATCCATGTCCTTATCATGTACAGAGGAGAAAAGTGACCAATGAGACAATCATATGAGATGCATATAAAACACAACAAGGTGGTATTTTTTATAGATTCTGTGCAGGTCAGTCAAGTTCCTCCACCCCAAACTCGCTCATCCATGTCTTTATGGACCTTGCTTTGTGCACTGGTGGGCAGTTATGTTGGAATTTGGAAGAGGACATCCCCTGACTCTTCCTACAAAGTTTCGGAGCATGAAATTGTCCAGGGCGTGGCTTGGCGGGGGCGTGGCTTGGCGCTGCGGTAAGATGGACGCCTAATCCAGAGCTCCCGATCCCCTAGGTCCAGCTACCTTCAGCTTGGCGGCTTTCCTACGTCCAAAGATGAGCAACACATCACAGACGAGCTCGGCGATCCGACCCGGATCTCAGCGGGACGCGGAGCACCCTCCGACGCAGCATATACCGGAGGCGCAGGCCGTGTTACACGAGGCCTCCTCACAAAGCAGAGCGGCACCCCGCTCCCGGAGTCGTAGCCCTCAACATCCTCCACCTGCCGCTGAGGCACAACAGACCTTGAGCCTGGCTGACCTACGTGCAGTGGCTGCTGATATAAAATCAGCTATGTCAGCAGCAATCTCGGAGCTCCGTGAGGATTTCCACAGCATGGCCATTAGAGTGGAGGAGGTGGAGGAGACGCAGGCCCGCCATGATGCGGCCCTGTGTCATGTGCAGCAGCTATCCGAGTCACACGCCATCCACCTCCGCGATATGAACCGCCATTTAGAGGACCTCGATAATCGAGGAAGGAGGCGAAACTTAAGAGTGAGAGGTCTCCCCGAAGTAATAGACAACCCACAACTTGCAAGAGAAGTCACTACCATTTTTAATCACTTGCTAGACCGTCCCCCTGATACAGTAATTCAAATGGAACAAATCCATAGAGCCCTGCGGCCCAGAGGCAGGGAGACTGACCCTCCCAGGGATGTTATATGTTGCCTCTCTGACTTTATCCTCAAGGAGGAAATAATGCGTAAGGCCAGAAATACTTAGAGACTTTTACACCGACGCTCAGAAATAAAAATCTTCCAAGATCTCTCTGCTATTACGCTCCAACGGAGGAGAGAGCTGAAGCCCTTGCTGGATGTCTTGCGGGCCAGAGCGATTCCATATCGATGGAAATTCCCATTCTGCCTAGCAGCCATCGCCAACGGGCACACTTATCATCTAAAAGTTCCTGAAGATTTGGAACACTTCTGTAGCTCCCTTCACATCCCAGTGGTAGAAGTACCGGACTGGTATAGTGATTTTCGCATATCCCCCCTGCATAGGGCGGATTCAATGGATGGAGTTGCTGAAGCGGGAAACTACAGTGTAAGCCGACGCCGCAGACAGGCTCGACCGTCCTCCCCGCAGAGACCTGCGGGGCTGCCGAGAAATACGAGCCCCACAGCATCCCCAGTCCATAGGAGACAAAGGCGATCATAGTCTGGAACGAAGCGGCCCTTGTTTTCAAAAGGTTTCTTGATGTGACCGAGTTATGTGCTGTTTTTATTCACCAATTTTTTGTGTCATATCTCTTCAAGAACTGTTTCTGTCTTCCTGCTTGTCTACCCATGTTCTGACAGACCTTAAGATTCTCCCGCAGACGAATAAGTTGGCCTGTTGCTCACTTTTTGCTGCGCTCTCTCCCCCCGCAACCTGTCTTTGAACTATATTTGGCCTGAGATCCCTGCTCTACTATATTTACTCCTTATTCTCTTCACCCCACGCACGCTTAGGCTCATTGGGTTGCACAAAAACGTGCATTACTTCAACGTTTTAACTCTAATATCTGCTTTTTGTCACCTGCTGGTCTGAGCTCTACTTCTATGACACTGTGTAACGCCATCTCATAAGTATTATACCAATGTCTTTTTTGGGACCTCATCTCCGGATTAGTGGTCTATCTGTTTTGAAAAGTTCACTGAGATCCCTGCTGGAAGCCGCTTATGATCAACATTGTTTTAATATGATCTACCCCGACCCTGATTGGGAGATGTCTACATTGGCTACCAGCTCAAAATGGATCCTGTTTGCTGTTACCTAGGATTGCATAGCAGTTAGTCACAACAGTTAGAACATACTACTCTGCAATTCTGCTTTGTCTGTGTTTATTGCATAATTGTCGGAAGCCATGATACCGACCTGTTGAGACAGCGCTGCTCTATTGTTGTAGACTTATCATTTTATAATCTTGAATGTCATAAAGTTTTTCTCTCATTTTGAGACATTTTAAAGATTAAGATTAAGATTGTTCTCTTAGGCCGCGTACACACGCGGGGACTGTTCGCTCAACTTTGTCCGTCAAACAGTTTCAGCGAACAGTCCGCTCAAAATTAGCATGGACGGACATGGCCACACACGACGAACGAACAGTTTGCTGAAACCATGCGCGATGACGTGAACGGCACGTACGACGGGACGAAAAATACGACGTCCTATACACTGCATTATAACTTTCAGCGTGTAAATCCTTTCTGAGCATGCGCGGAACTTAGTTTGACGAACAAGCCTACAAACGAGGGGACTGTTCGCTGAAACAAAGTTTCAGCGGACAGTTTTTCGGAAATTCCGAAAAACCTTGTTCAGCGGACTGTTCGCTGAAACTGTCCGCTGAAAGCCCACACACGAGCGGACTGTCCGCCGAAACACTGTTCAGCGGACAAAGTTGGGCGAACAGTCCCCGCGTGTGTACGCGGCCTTAGAGATCTTTATCCCTGATAGACTCCCTCTTTCATATATGCTTACACCCATGGAATATGGTTGATTCCAGGCGAATCTTCGTTACAGAGCTTGTACAACCGTCCCATCTTCCCATATACCATTCAATAATGTTCATAGCCTGCCAAATCTTTAGCTCTCAGAACCTTACGGGACCTTTAACTCATCACTTAAAAGGAACCCTCCCTTCCTCGCTCGCTAATCACCCCCACACACAGGGATCTCGTTTGAGATTTCCCTGACACGTATTGGGACCTTAATTTCGGTGAGACTTAATAGTCGTCGCCGATCCCAATTGTTACCCCATCCCTCTCAGGAGTATCCTCTCTGTCACAAGGAGGATACCCCGCAGATAAGACCAATAAACGTCCAAAGCGCTTACCTCTCCCGTATCTTTCCCTACCCCCTCTGTTGCCTCATCCTTCCCTCCCGCATTACTCTCCCTACCACTTCTCCTCTCCAACGAGTGAAGTTCTGATACGAGCATCACACATATAAAAAGTTACAGATCAAGGTGTTTCTATTCTTTTCATCCCCTGGGTCGTCTGATAATTAACCATAATGACATTCTCTAAGACTACACTTACGCCCAGTAAGCTAAAACTCATTTCTTTAAATGCGAAAGGTCTGAATCTCCCTGAGAAGCGTTCCAATATATTGCACAATTTAAAAGGGCTGAGAGCAGACGTAAATTTTCCTGCAGGAGACCCACTTTAAATCGCAAGCCATACCGAAACTCTCAAACCACTACTACCCGACATGCTATCATGCAACCTCACCAGATTCTAAAACAAAAGGGGTATCCATCCTGCTATCTAAACATGTCCCCATTCAAATCATTGACTCACTGATTGATACCCAAGGTAGATTCCTTTTCCTAAAGGGCACTTGGCAGGGTAGGCCTCTTACCCTAGCCAACATCTACAGTCCGAACTCAGGTCAGGTTACCTTCTTCCGGGAGGTTACCGCCCAACTGGCCGCATTTCAATCAGGTATGATATTATTGGGCGGAGATTTCAATGTCCCATTGGAACCTCTTCTTGATACTTCGACAGGTACCTCTCATCTGCCGTACAGAGCCATACGACAGATAAGATTATCTTTACAATCTCTCTTGTTGCATGATACATGGCGCACCATAAATCCCACCGAGAAGGATTTCACGTTTTTCTCCATCCCTCGTAACCGTTATTCCAGACTAGATTATATATTTATCACACAGACAGACCTTCCCCTTTTATCTGCATCTAAAATTGAGTCCATGACCCTATCTGATCACCACCCGGTTTCTATCACACTGACGATGCCAGATATGCAAGAACGCACTCAGACGTGGTCCATGAACTCCCAAATTCTGACAAACTCATTGTATACAACTGAAGTTCAGCGTTGCCTCACAGAATACTTCCAATTAAATGAGACCCCTGACATAACCCACATGACACAATGGGCTGCCCACAAATGCGTAGTAAGAGGTAAACTGATTTCCATATCAGCGAAAATTGCGAAGGACAAGAAAGCACTCCTTTCCGGACTATATGCTAAACTTAAACAACTAGAATCGGCCCACAAACGTACATTGGCCTCTCGCACTCTCACAGAGTTGCAAGAGGTTCGTTCCTCTATCCAGACAGAATTATACAAACGAACGAAAAGAAGATATCTCCTGACAAAAAGACAGTTCTACGAATTTGGCAATAAGAGCGGCCGCCTTCTGGCTAGGGCCCTGCAATCGCATAAATCCAAACTGAATGTACATTGCTTGCACTCCCCCACGGGAACCAAGCTAACCTCCAACAAAGACATAGCGGCGGAATTCGAAAGTTTTTATTCCAAATTATACAATATACAAAGACCCACTGAATCGTCTCAATCCCACGAGACACGCACGCGATCGATGCATCAATTTTTTGAACAAAATTGCCCAAAATTGACCGACATAAACCTCATAGACAGCTTAGAGGGACCTATTAGTCAACTTGAGTGGGACGCGGCCCTTAAACAAACCAAAGTAGGAAAGTCCCCAGGCCCGAATGGGCTTCCAGCAGCATATTATAAAACGTTTTCGGACACTCTGAAAGTCCCATTTATCAAAGCATTTAATTCCCTGACTACCCCTGCAAACATGACCTCCGAAATGTTGGAAGCTCATATCGTAGTGATACCCAAAGGAGATAAAGACTCCACGCAAACGGCCAACTACAGGCCAATTTCACTGCTTAATGTGGACATCAAAATCTTCTCCAAAATTCTAGCTAATAGATTGCTGACTATTGTCCCTAACATAATCTCATTAGATCAAGTTGGTTTTGTTCCGGGCAGGGAAGCCCGGGACAACACCATTAAAGCCATTAATATCCATAATATAATTAGAGCCTCCAAACAACAAAGCTTCTTCTTATCTCTGGATGCGGAGAAGGCATTCGACAGGGTAGCTTGGGACTATATGCACTCAGTTCTGCAACATATTGGCCTGGGCCCGAAACTGATCAATTTCATTCTATCTCTTTATGAAAATCCCTCTGCGAAAATCAGAGTTAACAGTACCCTGTCGAGTGCCTTCTCCATCCGAAACGGGACCAGGCAAGGCTGCCCCTTATCCCCTATTTTATTTATCCTAACCTTGGAACCTTTACTCAATAGCATTAATCGAAATCAAGATATTAAGGGTGTACATACAGGAGATAAAATCAGCAAACTAGCTGCGTACGCTGACGATATACTGTTGTTTCTCTCTGATCCACACATCACCCTTCCGATCCTCCTAGGAGAATTCCATAGATTTGCCCTGTTCTCTAACTTCAAAATTAATTTTGGTAAATCGTATGCTCTGAATGTCTCCCTCAACTCAACTGTGGTGGCACAATGTAAAACAAACTTTCCTTTCCAGTGGAATTTTAACAATATCACATATTTAGGTATCAAGATCCCGAGCGACTTAACCAATCTCTATGTTGATAACTACCCGGCCATCCTCAAAAAGATTAATGATGATTTTAAAAATTGGAGTAAATTGCCTGTTTCCTGGTTCGGAAGAGCTGCAATAATTAAGATGAACGTCCTACCTCGCATTTTATATGTGTTTCAGGCCATCCCAATAGGTCTCCCTCCAGCTTTCTTTAGGGCGTATAAATCCGCATGCATTAAATTCCTGTGGGGCTTACACAGACCTAGGGTCAACTATGCACAACTCATCCTCCCCAAACATTTAGGTGGGATCGGTTTACCTGACGTACACAACTATTATGCCGCAGCCCATTTGACCAGAATCATAGACTGGAACATCCATGCACAAAAAAAAGATTGGGTATACTTAGGCCGCGTACACACGCGGGGACTGTTCGCTCAACTTTGTCCGTCAAACAGTTTCAGCGAACAGTCCGCTCAAAATTAGCACGGACGGACATGGCCACACACGACGAACGAACAGTTTGCTGAAACCATGCGCGATGACGTGAACGGCACGTACGACGGGACGAAAAATACGACGTCCTATACACTGCATTATAACTTTCGGCGTGTAAATCCTTTCTGAGCATGCGCGGAACTTAGTTTGACGAACAAGCCTACACACGCGGGGACTGTTCGCTGAAACAAAGTTTCAGCGGACAGTTTTTCGGAAATTCCGAAAAACCTTGTTCAGCGGACTGTTCGCTGAAACTGTCCGCTGAAAGCCCACACACGAGCGGACTGTCCGCCGAAACACTGTTCAGCGGACAAAGTTGGGCGAACAGTCCCCGCGTGTGTACGCGGCCTTAGAGATCTTTATCCCTGATAGACTCCCTCTTTCATATATGCTTACACCCATGGAATATGGTTGATTCCAGGCGAATCTTCGTTACAGAGCTTGTACAACCGTCCCATCTTCCCATATACCATTCAATAATGTTCATAGCCTGCCAAATCTTTAGCTCTCAGAACCTTACGGGACCTTTAACTCATCACTTAAAAGGAACCCTCCCTTCCTCGCTCGCTAATCACCCCCACACACAGGGATCTCGTTTGAGATTTCCCTGACACGTATTGGGACCTTAATTTCGGTGAGACTTAATAGTCGTCGCCGATCCCAATTGTTACCCCATCCCTCTCAGGAGTATCCTCTCTGTCACAAGGAGGATACCCCGCAGATAAGACCAATAAACGTCCAAAGCGCTTACCTCTCCCGTATCTTTCCCTACCCCCTCTGTTGCCTCATCCTTCCCTCCCGCATTACTCTCCCTACCACTTCTCCTCTCCAACGAGTGAAGTTCTGATACGAGCATCACACATATAAAAAGTTACAGATCAAGGTGTTTCTATTCTTTTCATCCCCTGGGTCGTCTGATAATTAACCATAATGACATTCTCTAAGACTACACTTACGCCCAGTAAGCTAAAACTCATTTCTTTAAATGCGAAAGGTCTGAATCTCCCTGAGAAGCGTTCCAATATATTGCACAATTTAAAAGGGCTGAGAGCAGACGTAAATTTTCCTGCAGGAGACCCACTTTAAATCGCAAGCCATACCGAAACTCTCAAACCACTACTACCCGACATGCTATCATGCAACCTCACCAGATTCTAAAACAAAAGGGGTATCCATCCTGCTATCTAAACATGTCCCCATTCAAATCATTGACTCACTGATTGATACCCAAGGTAGATTCCTTTTCCTAAAGGGCACTTGGCAGGGTAGGCCTCTTACCCTAGCCAACATCTACAGTCCGAACTCAGGTCAGGTTACCTTCTTCCGGGAGGTTACCGCCCAACTGGCCGCATTTCAATCAGGTATGATATTATTGGGCGGAGATTTCAATGTCCCATTGGAACCTCTTCTTGATACTTCGACAGGTACCTCTCATCTGCCGTACAGAGCCATACGACAGATAAGATTATCTTTACAATCTCTCTTGTTGCATGATACATGGCGCACCATAAATCCCACCGAGAAGGATTTCACGTTTTTCTCCATCCCTCGTAACCGTTATTCCAGACTAGATTATATATTTATCACACAGACAGACCTTCCCCTTTTATCTGCATCTAAAATTGAGTCCATGACCCTATCTGATCACCACCCGGTTTCTATCACACTGACGATGCCAGATATGCAAGAACGCACTCAGACGTGGTCCATGAACTCCCAAATTCTGACAAACTCATTGTATACAACTGAAGTTCAGCGTTGCCTCACAGAATACTTCCAATTAAATGAGACCCCTGACATAACCCACATGACACAATGGGCTGCCCACAAATGCGTAGTAAGAGGTAAACTGATTTCCATATCAGCGAAAATTGCGAAGGACAAGAAAGCACTCCTTTCCGGACTATATGCTAAACTTAAACAACTAGAATCGGCCCACAAACGTACATTGGCCTCTCGCACTCTCACAGAGTTGCAAGAGGTTCGTTCCTCTATCCAGACAGAATTATACAAACGAACGAAAAGAAGATATCTCCTGACAAAAAGACAGTTCTACGAATTTGGCAATAAGAGCGGCCGCCTTCTGGCTAGGGCCCTGCAATCGCATAAATCCAAACTGAATGTACATTGCTTGCACTCCCCCACGGGAACCAAGCTAACCTCCAACAAAGACATAGCGGCGGAATTCGAAAGTTTTTATTCCAAATTATACAATATACAAAGACCCACTGAATCGTCTCAATCCCACGAGACACGCACGCGATCGATGCATCAATTTTTTGAACAAAATTGCCCAAAATTGACCGACATAAACCTCATAGACAGCTTAGAGGGACCTATTAGTCAACTTGAGTGGGACGCGGCCCTTAAACAAACCAAAGTAGGAAAGTCCCCAGGCCCGAATGGGCTTCCAGCAGCATATTATAAAACGTTTTCGGACACTCTGAAAGTCCCATTTATCAAAGCATTTAATTCCCTGACTACCCCTGCAAACATGACCTCCGAAATGTTGGAAGCTCATATCGTAGTGATACCCAAAGGAGATAAAGACTCCACGCAAACGGCCAACTACAGGCCAATTTCACTGCTTAATGTGGACATCAAAATCTTCTCCAAAATTCTAGCTAATAGATTGCTGACTATTGTCCCTAACATAATCTCATTAGATCAAGTTGGTTTTGTTCCGGGCAGGGAAGCCCGGGACAACACCATTAAAGCCATTAATATCCATAATATAATTAGAACCTCCAAACAACAAAGCTTCTTCTTATCTCTGGATGCGGAGAAGGCATTCGACAGGGTAGCTTGGGACTATATGCACTCAGTTCTGCAACATATTGGCCTGGGCCCGAAACTGATCAATTTCATTCTATCTCTTTATGAAAATCCCTCTGCGAAAATCAGAGTTAACAGTACCCTGTCGAGTGCCTTCTCCATCCGAAACGGGACCAGGCAAGGCTGCCCCTTATCCCCTATTTTATTTATCCTAACCTTGGAACCTTTACTCAATAGCATTAATCGAAATCAAGATATTAAGGGTGTACATACAGGAGATAAAATCAGCAAACTAGCTGCGTACGCTGACGATATACTGTTGTTTCTCTCTGATCCACACATCACCCTTCCGATCCTCCTAGGAGAATTCCATAGATTTGCCCTGTTCTCTAACTTCAAAATTAATTTTGGTAAATCGTATGCTCTGAATGTCTCCCTCAACTCAACTGTGGTGGCACAATGTAAAACAAACTTTCCTTTCCAGTGGAATTTTAACAATATCACATATTTAGGTATCAAGATCCCGAGCGACTTAACCAATCTCTATGTTGATAACTACCCGGCCATCCTCAAAAAGATTAATGATGATTTTAAAAATTGGAGTAAATTGCCTGTTTCCTGGTTCGGAAGAGCTGCAATAATTAAGATGAACGTCCTACCTCGCATTTTATATGTGTTTCAGGCCATCCCAATAGGTCTCCCTCCAGCTTTCTTTAGGGCGTATAAATCCGCATGCATTAAATTCCTGTGGGGCTTACACAGACCTAGGGTCAACTATGCACAACTCATCCTCCCCAAACATTTAGGTGGGATCGGTTTACCTGACGTACACAACTATTATGCCGCAGCCCATTTGACCAGAATCATAGACTGGAACATCCATGCACAAAAAAAAGATTGGGTATACTTAGGCCGCGTACACACGCGGGGACTGTTCGCTCAACTTTGTCCGTCAAACAGTTTCAGCGAACAGTCCGCTCAAACTTAGCACGGACGGACATGGCCACACACGACGAACGAACAGTTTGCTGAAACCATGCGCGATGACGTGAACGGCACGTACGACGGGACGAAAAATACGACGTCCTATACACTGCATTATAACTTTCGGCGTGTAAATCCTTTCTGAGCATGCGCGGAACTTAGTTTGACGAACAAGCCTACACACGCGGGGACTGTTCGCTGAAACAAAGTTTCAGCGGACAGTTTTTCGGAAATTCCGAAAAACCTTGTTCAGCGGACTGTTCGCTGAAACTGTCCGCTGAAAGCCCACACACGAGCGGACTGTCCGCCCAAACACTGTTCAGCGGACAAAGTTGAGCGAACAGTCCCCGAGTGTGTACGCGCCCTTAGAGTCCTCTTCCACTAAACTCCCCATACGCTCTTTACCATGGATAAATCCTGTACATTATAAAGCAGACGTCGATTCACATCCACTCATTGCCCCTACACTGAGATGCTTTCGCGCTACTTGTGCGAAACATTTGATTTCTTCAGTTCCGGGCCCGCTTACTCCTTTGAAACTTAATCCAGACTTCCCTCCTGGCATGTATGGACACTTTCTCCGAGAACACTGGTCATTTGATTTAATCCTGCTACAACATTTCTACTCTAATGGACAAATACTTACAGCTGATCAACTAGCGACAATACATGACAAGCCCCCTATACCAAGCTGGACTTTCCAGCAAACCACGCACTATTTACGCTCTGTCGCTAAAATAAAAAATTGCTCTAGAAGGTTGACACCCTTCGAATCTTTGTGCATGTCGTCCACATCTCAATCACATCTCATTTCTCAAACTCAATCACTTCTCTTCCATAATCAAACACCCAAATCTCTTAAAACATGTATAAATTGGGAGAAAGAATTAGACATCACTTTGTCGTCGGAAGAATGGGAAGCTATACTTCTCCACATACACAAAGGTTCGCTTAATGTCTGTACACAAGAAAATGGCTATAAGCTTTTCACGCGTTGGTACAGAACTCCGGAACTCTTGCATAAGTGGAGCCCAAGTACCCCTGAAACCTGTTGGCGCTGCCAGTTAGCAAAAGGCACACTTTTACATGTCTGGTGGGATTGTCCCCAAATTCAGCCCTTTTGGAAATCAGTCCATAAGATAATTCAGAAGGTCACCACTTACACCCTTCCCTTTTCCCCAGCACAATTCTTACTGCACCATACTAATTTAGGCACTTCAACTTACCGAAAGTCCCTGCTTATTCATTTAATTAACGCTGCTAAACTTTGTATTCCCAGACACTGGAAATCCCAAACTAGCCCGTCCATCAAAGATTGGACTATGAGAGTCCAGGCAATAGCTGACATGGAAGAAATCATACATATCTCGAGAGATACCCCGCAGAAATTTACCCAGAAATGGGCTTGCTGGAAGGATTTTGAGACTACATCAGATTATAAGCTCATTTTTCTCAATCCTTGAATAAACAGCTGACACTGTCCCCATGTTTTCCAAATGTAATTGATCTGGTTATGTATTTAATACTGTCACCCTATAACCTGCTAGAATTGCTTATAATCCGTTTATGCAGTGCTTTATTGAATTTTATGTGGTTAGTACCGCAAGATTTGAGATGCCTCTCCAGTAGTTATTTTGTCCCTAGACCCATACACTATATTTAGACTTTTGTTTGTCTTATGAGAACTGAGATGCTATACTTCATAGATATTTACTGATGATTGTTTAAGCTACTTCCCGTACTTCACTCTCGCCTCCCTTCCACTTCTCTTTCAACCCCCCTCCCCCCCCCCTCCAGCCGCTCCATTCCCTTTCTTCCTCCCTCTCCTTTCCTTGCCCTTCCTACAATGCCCGTCCCTTCCTCTCCCCCATTTTTCCTTACCAATCTCCCATGTTCTATTCGCAGATCTAAGAGTACCTTGTAATGTAAACGGTTACGCACGATATAAGGCATAGATCCAACATGTTCTTGTTACAGACAACATAGGATGATTATATGCTAGCACCTTCCGTTTACCTCACTTGATTGAGACTGGAGATTTTGTTTTGTTTTTCTTCTTCATGTGCTGTTTATAACATACGTGACTTTGATTGCATGTAAATCTGTTATTTGTTTTCTTATTTACAATAAAATATTTTGGAAAAAAAAAAAAAAAAGAAATTGTCCAAAATGTCTTGGTATGCTGATGCCTTAAGAGTTCTCTTCACTGGAAGGTCAAACCCAACCCATGAAAAACAACCCCTCCACACCATAATGCCCCCTCCACCAAATAATTTGGACCACAAAGCAAGGTCCATAAAGACATGGATGAGCGAGTTTGGGGTGGAGAAATTTGACTGACCTACACAGAGTCCTGACCTCAACACCTTTGGGATGAATTAGAGCAGTGATTGCGAGCCGGGCCTTCTCATCCAATGCACTTCTGGAAGAATGATCAAACATTCCCATAGACACCCTCCTAAACCTTGTGGACGGCCTTCCAAGAAGAGGTGAAGCTGTTATAGCTGCAAAGGGCCAACTCAATATTGAACCCTACAGACTAAGACCGGGATGCCATTAAAGTTCATGTGTGTGTAAAGGCCAATACTTTTGGTAATATGGTGTATATCTGTGCAATATTGTACACCTTACACTATAGAGGTGGGGTGATCTTTTTTCACTTTCATCATTGTTTTTAATTTTTTAACATGTTGGATGTTAACCAGTTGCCGACCGCCGCACGCCGATGTACGTCGGTACAATGGCACGGGCAGGCATAAGGACATACATGTACGTCCCTTGCCTCCCGCGGGTCGGGGGCCCGATCGGGCCCCCGCCCGGTGCCTGCGGCGGTCGGTATTCGTTCGGGAGCGATCCCGGACGAGGGGACGGCCATTCATTCATGGCCACCCCCTCGCGATCGCTCCCGACGAATAGAAATCCCCGGTGACATCACTTCCTCTCCTGTAATGTAAACACAGGAGAGGAAGTGATGTATTCTCTCCTCCGTGTCGGTATTTTTCGTTCCGACACGGAGGAGAGCGGATCAGTAAGTTGCACCAACACTCTACACACACAGTAGAACATGCCAGGCACACTCACACCCCCCCTTTACCCCCCGATCACCCCCCCAATTACCCCTGCCCCCCAGTCACAGTGACACCAATGTCATTTTATTTTTATTTTTTTATTTTTTTGCATTAGTGTCATTTGTGACTGTAATAACTGTTAGGGCAGTTAGAGTTAGCCCCCTTTAGTTCTAATGTACCCCCCTAACCCCCCCAATAAAGGTTTAACCCCGTGATCACCCCCCGTCGCCAGTGTCACTAAGGCTGGGTTCACATTGCAGCGGTTTATGAGAACGAATGTGATTCGCACCGCACTGCAGTGCAAATCACATCCGATCTCTGTGCGATTCGAGTTCAGCCATTCGCCGCACCCGCCGCACCCGCCACACCCGCCGCACCCGCCGCAAATTCGCACGGGACCCTTTTTTTGGCCCGCAGCAGAATCGGATCGCATGGGTGTTCACACCATGCGATCCGAGTTTGCAGATCGCACTGCGATATGCGAACTGATCTGGGGGCGTCAGTAACATTTCACTGACACTCCCAGCAGTTCGCATAGGGCAGTGTGAACTGCCGCCGGGAGGCATGCGATGCGGGAACCCGCCGCGGATTCGCGGCGTTTCCGCATCGCTCCAGTGTGAACCCAGCCTAATAAGCGATCATTTTTCTGATCGCCGTATTAGTGTCACAGGTGACGCTAGTTAGGCAGGTAGGTATTTAGGTTCGCCGCAGCTTTTTATAGCGCCAGGGACCCCCATATACTACCGCATAAAGCCCCCTGATTGCCCCCTAGTTAACCCTTTCACCAGTGATCACCATATAACTGTTACAGGTGACGCTGGTTGGTTAGTTATTTTTTTATAGTTTCAGGGCACCCGCCATTTATTACCTAATAAAGGTTTAACCCCCTGATCACCCGGCGGGTGTCATTTGTGACTAATAACTGTTAGGGCAGTTAGGGTTAGCCCCCTTTAGTTCTAAGGTACCCCCCTAACCCCCCCAATAAAGGTTTAACCCCGTGATCACCCCCCGTCGCCAGTGTCACTAAGGCTGGGTTCACATTGCAGCGGTTTATGAGAACGGATGTGATTCGCACCGCACTGCAGTGCAAATCACATCCGATCTCTGTGCGATTCGAGTTCAGCCATTCGCCGCACCCGCCGCACCCGCCGCAAATTCGCACGGGACCCTTTTTTTGGCCCGCAGCAGAATCGGATCGCATGGGTGTTCACACCATGCGATCCGAGTTTGCAGATCGCACTGCGATATGCGAACTGATCTGGGGGTGTCAGTAACATTTCACTGACACTCCCAGCAGTTCGCATAGGGCAGTGTGAACTGCCGCCGGGAGGCATGCGATGCGGGAACCCGCCGCGCATTCGTGGCGTTCCCGCATCGCTCCAGTGTGAACCCAGCCTAATAAGCGATCGTTTTTCTGATCGCTGTATTAGTGTCACAGGTGACGCTAGTTAGGCAGGTAGGTATTTAGGTTCGCTGCAGCTTTTTATAGCGCCAGGGACCCCCATATACTACCGCATAAAGCCCCCTAATTGCCCCCTAGTTAACCCTTTCACCAGTGATCACCATATAACTGTTACAGGTGACGCTGGTTGGTTAGTTATTTTTTTATAGTTTCAAGGCACCCGCCATTTATTACCTAGTCTCACTAGTGTACCCCTAAATTTAGGGGTGTCTACTTTCCAAAATGGGGTCATTTGGGGGGGGTTTGTGCCATCTTGGCATTTTATGGCCTTCAAAACTGTAACGCCCTTAGAAAGCCTGAAGGCGGTGCTTGGTTTTCGGGGCCCCGTACGCGGCTAGGCTCCCAAAAAGTCCCACATATGTGGTATCCCCATACTCAGGAGAAGCAGCAGAATTTATTTTGGGGTGTCATTTCACATATGCCCATGGCATGCGTGAGCAATATATCATTTAGTGACAACTTTGTGAAAAAAAAAAAAAAAGTTTGTAATTTTCCCGCAACTTGTGGCAAAATATAAAGTATTCCATGGACTCAACATGCCTCTCAGCAAATAGCTTGGGGTGTCTACTTTCTAAAATGGGGTCATTTGTGGGGGTTTTGTGCCATCTTGGCATTTTATGGCCTTCAAAACTGTAATAGGTAGTGAGAAGTGAACTCAAAAATTTACGCCCTTAGAAAGCCTGAAGGCGGTGCTTGGTTTTCGGGGCCCCGTACGCGGCTAGGCTTCCAAAAAGTCCCACATATGTGGTATCCCCGTACTCAGGAGAAGCAGCAGAATTTATTTTGGGGTGTCATTTCACATATGCCCATGGCATGCATGAGCAATATATCATTTAGTGACAACTTTGTTAAAAAAAAAAAAAAAAAAAAAAAGTTTGTAATTTTCCCGCAACTTGTGGCAAAATATAAAATATTCCATGAACTCAACATGCCTCTCAGCAAATAGCTTGGGGTGTCTACTTTCTAAAATGGGGTCATTTGTGGGGGTTTTGTGCCATCTTGGCATTTTATGGCCTTCAAAACTGTAATAGGTAGTGAGAAGTGAACTCAAAAATTTACGCCCTTAGAAAACCTGAAGGCGGTGCTTGGTTTTCGGGGCCCCGTACGCGGCTAGGCTCCCAAAAAGTCCCACATATGTAGTATCCCCATACTCAGGAGAAGCAGCAGAATTTATTTTGGGGTGTCATTTCACATACGCCCATAGCATGTGTGAGCAATATATCATTTAGTGACAACTTTGTGTAAAAAAAAAAAAAAAAATTTTTTTTTGTCATTATTCAATCGCTTGAGGCAAAAAAATAAAATATTCAATGGGCTCAACATGCCTCTTATCAATTTCCTTAGGGGGTCTACTTTCCAAAATGGGGTCATTTGGGGGGGTTTTGTACTGCCCTGCCATTTTAGCACCTCAAGAAATGAGATAGGCAGTCGTAAACTAAAAGCTGCGTAAATTCCAGAAAACGTACCTTAGTTTGTAGATGTGACAACTTTTGCGCAAACCAATAAATATACAATTATTGACTTTTTTTTTACCAAAGACATGTGGCTGAATACATTTTGGCCTAAATGTATGACTAAAATTGAGTTTATTGGATTTTTCTAATAACAAAAAGTAGAAAATATCATTTTTTTTCAAAATTTGCGGTCTTTTTACATTTATATCGCAAAAAATAAAAATCGCAGAGGCAATCAAATACCATCAAAAGAAAGCTCTATTTGTGGGAAGAAAAGGACGCAAATTTTGTTTGGGTACAACATTGCATGACCGCGCAATTACCAGTTAAAGCAGCGCAGTGCCAAAGTGTAAAAAGACCTCTGGTCATTTACCAGCAAAATGGTCCGGTCTGAAAGTGGTTAAAGGAGAAGTACGAGGAAAACTTGTTTGGCTGTACTTCTCCTGTAGATCACAGTAGTGCAGTTCGTTCTGCACTCCTATGACCCATTTTCAGCAGACAGTGGGCTGAAGCCCGCTATAGGCTGACATCACAGAACCGGTCCAGGCTGCGGAAAGATCATGACAATTTGGTCGGGATCCACCCACAACCATGGACCTGTCAGGAACCATCAATCAGAGACAGAAATGCAGTAATAATCTGTACCTTTTTGTACCATTACATTAAAAGGTGTGATCAGTAAAAGTAGTCAAGACATAAGCCAGGGATCGGAAGCCAACACCGGTAGTCAGACAAGCCAGTGATCAGGAAACCAGAGATCAGCATAGTCAGAGGCAGAAGAAAAGGATCAGGAACCAGAAGAAATGTCAGCACTGGCTTGTCCCCTTCCTTCCTGACCTGCCGGGGCTGCATGCTCAGATAAGGGTCAGGCGTGGATTTTGGAGGGGCCCCATGCCGTTTTTGTTTATTCAGTTTGGATTTTTTTTTTCACTTTTTATATTGCTGGCAATGTTTTTTTTCTTTTATTCAGCTGTCAGCAGGGAAGCCCGTTGACAGTTGAAGACTCATCGGTTGTTAAGGACACGGCAACCGATTTCCCTGCAGCTTTCACTGCGCCCTGATTGGGCAAAGTTTTGCCCAATCAGGGCTTAGAATGCACTGTGCGGTGCGCAGTGCATTGTGGGGCGTTCAGCGGGTGAACATCCTGCCGAGCCCCCCGCAAAATTTGGGTGTTCGCTTGGCCCAAACTCTTTGCCCAACACTATATAGTTACATGGTACATAGTCAGGTTGAAAGAAGACACAAGTCCATCTAGTTCAACCAAAAGTACAAATTAAAAAAATCATACAATCCCATATATACAATCCTTCACCCACAGCTGATCCAGAAGAAGGCGAAAAACCACAGCAGAGCCATGATCCAATTTGATAAACAGGAGAAAAATTTCCTTCCTGATCCCCCCGAGAGGCAATCGGATATTCCCTGGATCGACCTTAGCTATAAATGTCAATATCCAGTTATATTATTTACATATAGGAAAGAATCCAGGCATTTTTTAAAGAAATCTACTGAGCCGGCCAGATCCACCTCTGGAGGAGTCTATTCCACATTTTCACAGCTCTTACTGTGAAGAAAATTCTCCGTATTTGGAGATTAAATTTCTTTTCCTCTAGATGTAAAAAGCGCCCCCTTGTCCTCTGTGATGAGCGTAAAGGGAATAACTCAACACGTAGTTCCCTATATGGACCCCTTATATATTTATACATGGAGATCATATCCCCCCTTATGTATTTATACATGGAGATCATATCCCCCCTTATGTATTTATACATGGAGATCATATCCCCCCTTATGTATTTATACATGGAGATCATATCCCCCCTTATATATTTATACATGGAGATCATATCCCCCTTATATATTTATACATGGAGATCATACCCCCCCTTTATATATTTATACATAGTGATCATATCCCCCCTTATATATTTATACACGGAGATCATATCCCCCCTTATATATTTATACACGGAGATCATATCCCCCCTTATATATTTATACATGGTGATCATATCCCCCCTTATATATTTATACATGGTGATAATATCCCCCTTATATATTTATACATGGAGATCATATCCCCCTTATATATTTATACATGGAGATCATATCCCCCCTTATATATTTATACACGGAGATCATATCCCCCCTTATATATTTATACATGGTGGTCATATCCCCCCTTAATCTCCTCTTCTCAAGAGTGAATAAATTCAGTTCCTCTAATCTTTCCTCATAGCTGAGTTCCTCCATGCTTCTTATCAGTTTGGTTGCCCTTCTCTGCATTTTCTCCAGTTACCCGATAGGGATGGGCCAGGCCACAGGAAAAGAGGGGGATGAGAGAGCCCCCCCCCTCCTGAACCGTACCAGGCCACATGCCCTCAACATGGTGAGGGTGCTTTGGGGTAGCCAAAGTACATGAGTACCTGAGCATCTGTCACAGCCCATCTAAGTACCAGTCACCAGCCCATCAGAGTACCCGAGTACCTAACTATAGCCCCTGACTCATAGAATATACGTTGGGGTGTTTGCTTTCTAAAATGGGGTCATTTTGTGGGTAATTCCACTGTCCTGGTGCTTCAGGACCTTCAAAAGTGTGATAGGTAGGAATGAAATGAGATGTGTAATTTATGCTCCTAGACCGCCTGAAAGTACTACTTCAATGTTGGGCCTCTGTATGTGGCCAGGCTGTGTAAAAGTCCCACACATGTGGTATCGCCATACTCAGGATGAGTATCAAAATGTTTTTTGGGGTGTCATTTTTGCTATATACATGCTTTGAGTTAGAAATATCTTATAAACTGACCACTTTGTGTAAAAAACAAAAAAAAGTGTTAATTTTCATTTCATGTTTTCCAAAGACTTGTGGAAAAAAAGGATCCGTTCAAAATACTCATTATACCTCATAGAATAGACGCTGGAGTGTTTGCTTTCCAAAATGGGGTCATGTTGTGGGCAATTCTACTGACCTGGTGCTCCAGAGCCTTCACAAATGTACTAGGTCTTTAGTGTAATTTATGCTCCTAAAACCCCTGACGGTTCTCCCTGAATGTTGGGCCTCTGTTTGTGGCCAGGCTGTGTAAAAGTCCCAAGTCCCAGACATGTTTCGTCACTGGGACTTATTCAATCCCATGAATAAGTCCCAGTGACGAAACATGTCGGGGGCGTGGCTATCTGGCAACCATTGATTGAATCAAACTCTGCAAACAAGGCGGTAGTGTGTGTGCCTCCTACACGAGGAACAGGATTGGAGAGAGAGTGTCACTGAGAGTCTGGCTGTAGGGTACCATACAGCAAAAGGAGGGGTGAGAGATATCACTGACACTGCTAACTGTGACCAGTATCAACTGTAACCACCAATGCCTTAGAGTGAAGTTTTGCTGATGTGAAATATTGCAGTGACTTTGAAGTGCTTTTTACAAGTTTTTTTACATGTGAGTGCATTACCGAGTGGCTTTTAAGTGTGCTATTAAAGTTGTTTTATAGTATTACACCATGGGAAGCCTCTGTTTTTCTTTTTGAGGAACTTGGGGAGATAATCCTATTGGAACCTGCAAAGGGGAATTAATACCCTCTGGATATTGTGTGCCGGACATCTGTGATTCCCAATTAAGCAATTTAAAACGCCTGTTGAGCCTGGTGCGAGAGTGCTAGGCAATCCATCTGGTGAGTGCTCCATCCATAGGGGGTCACTGTTGGTGTGGTGAAGGAGTTTTCATCGTTTGGGGACACTGATAAGAAAGTACACATGAGAAGGGTGTGCTGATTTTTCATTTATCATCACCTGTTGGTCTGTTTTGGGACACTTCTATTGAGAACTTTTTTTTTGTTTATGTGTTAAATAATTGTTTTTTTCTCACTTAATCAAATGACCTGCTTCTTTTGTATGTTATGAACACATGTGGAGTTGGGTATACATTTTTGCATATTTTTTTGAATATATTGTGTTCTTTGAGGGATATGCACATATTTTAAATGGATATGAAAATATTTGTTTATACTTGCACTTATAATTATTGAATGATTAAGGTCATTTGATATTTTATTTATATGCTTGATTTGTTGATTTTGCATATTTATATTTATTTGAGGTATATTGAATAAGGGTTGGAGAGTCCACTCTGTACACTTCCATCATATATTTTTGGAGGTTTTTACAGGGGGATTGATCTTACCTATTTAGCGCCACAAGGTGATAGTGATTTGACACGGTGTAGGTGTGAGGTTATATTTACCTTTAAATATTTGAGTGATATATATACAAGTGGCAGCTGGTGGGAGGGTGGGTGCTGGCGCAGTGTTGACACACTAGGTGGCGGTATTTGATGTGTGTAGTATTTGTGGTACATATTTATTTATATTATCTCACTAAACCTCACCTAGGTGTGCAATTGAAGATCTTTTTCACTTACACTTAACCCTATATACAGTTTTTTTTTAGTTGCAGCACCTCGAAATGTTTTATCACCTTTGAGTGTTTTTTTCAGGTGGATTTTATATATTCCATATCATTTTTTTTTTTTCACATATCTTTGTACATTGTTGCACATTGTGTTTATTTGAGGTCATTTGTACCTCGTTAATCAATTATCATCGGTTAGCGATTATTTTTCCCTTTTAAACAAGGAAGGGTATATAAATGCCCTGTATTGAAGTGGTTACCAAGGGGACCCCTAGATCCCGGCCTCCCCCCCTGTGTGAAATGGTAACGGGTACAAGTACCCCTACCATTTCACAAAAAAAAATGTCAAAAATTTAAAAAATGACAAAACACATCTTGGGACAAGTCCTTTATTAAAAAAATAAAAATGTCCATTCAACTTCTCCTCTCACACCGAAAAAAAAAAAAAAAAAATCCGACGCCGACCTGCCTCCATGGGAGGCTCCCGCCGTCTGACACGTCTTGGCTTGTGAAAGCTCTTATATAACTGAGGGCAGGGCCACCTGGTTACATAACCGGGTGACCCCGCCCCCCTCTGACGCACGGGGACTTTCCCATGGCTTCCTCTTGGCGTCAGAGGGGGCGGGGCAACCCGGTTACGGAAACAGGTGGCCCCCGCCCCCTCTGATGCCACGGGGAAGCCATGTGGAAGTCCCATAGCGTCAGAGGGGGTGGGGTCACCGGGGGCCCCACCCTCAGTTATAAGAGAGCTGTCACAAGCCAAGACACGTCAGACGGCGGGAGCCTCCCATGGAGGCGAGTTGTGGCGTATTTTTTTTTTTTCTTTTTCGGTCCGGGCAACGTGAGAGAAGATGAATGGACATCGTGGGACTTTTTTTTTTTTTTTAAATAAAGGACTTATCCCGACTCCCAAGCTGTGTTTTGTCGTTTTTACATTTTTGACACTTTTTTTGTGAAATGGTAGGGGTCCCTTTGTACCCCCTTACCATTTCACACGGGGGGGAGGCCGGGATCTAGGGGTCCCCTTGTTAAAGGGGGCTTCCAGATTCTGATAAGCTCCCCACCCGCAGACCCCCACAACCACCAGGCAAGGGTTGTGAGGATGAGGCCCTTGTCCCCATCAACATGGGCTACCCCAAAGCACCCTCCCCATGTTGAGGGCATGTGGTCTGGTACGGTTCAGGAGGGGGGGGCACTCTCTTGCCCCCTCCCCTCTTTTCCTGCTGCCTCCCAGGTTGCATGCTCGGATAAGGGTCTGGTATGGATTTTTTTTTTTTTAAATAGCGCAGGGTTCCCCTCAATCTCCATATCAGACCCGAATGTGTGTATTGTTCTAAACACGGGAAAAATGTGCCACTTTACAGGCATACTATAGACACCCCCCAGGCACGATATTTAAAGGAATATTTCATTTTTATTGTTTCACTTTAAGCATTAAAAAAAAAATCACTGCTCCCGGAAAAGTGGCAGTTTTTTTGCTTTGTTTATTTTTTATTTTTGCATTGATACATGTCCCCTGGGACAGGACCCGGGTCCCCAAACACTTTTTATGGCAATGACTTGCATACAAGCCTTTAAAATTAGCAATTTAGATTTTTCATGTTCTTCTCCCATAGACATTAATGGTGTTTCGCGGCTTTCTAATTTTCCCTGAACACCACTTATTGTTCGGTGTTCGCCCGAAAATCCGAACAACCAAAGTTCGGCCCGGTAGCTGCTTACTTTTAATATTAGGACACTTACCTGTCCAGACATCCAGCGGTGTCTTCACCCAAGCTGATCTTTGAATTGGCTCCCGGGTGCTGCCGCTGCCATCTCGGCTAAAGGAAGCCCAACTGCGCCGAGGAGGGGGGGCCGAAATTTCCAGCTGAGGTCGCGTCAGAAAAGTCAGCCAGAAGTGGGAACGGGAACCTGTCAAAATCAGGCACCTGCTCCCCCCTGAAAAGTGCCAAATGTGGCAGCGGGGAGGGGGAGGAGTCATTTCAGCGGAAGTTCCATTTCTGGGTGGAGCTCCGCTTTAAGTATACAGTGCCAATATAATTGTACAGTAGATCAGTGGCGGCCGGTGGTAATTGCCATCCTACACTGAGTCCTGACCGGTGACTGGGTGGGCTGCGGGATCGTGTATTGTCCTGGCACAGGAGTTCTGACAGCGGACATACTCCTCAGGAGTACAGGGGTCCGTCACAAGTGCCACCTATCATTGCCCACCAGTGCCATCTCATCAGTGCCCATTAGCGCCACCTCATCATAGCCATCTCATCAGTGCCCATCAGCGCCACCTATCAGTGGCCATTAGTGCCACCTCATCAGTGCCACCTACCAGTGCCCTTCTGTGCCGCTTATCAGTGCCCATCATAAGAGAGTGACTGAAAGCTGAAAATTGTCTCGGTGGCAGGAAGGGGGTGAGAGTGCCCGGTAGGCGAGTGGTTATTGTGTACATCAGAGTATCAGAGTTTTTTTTTCCAAGTGTTGTACTTTTTAATTTCATTCAATCACAGCCCAGAGCTGGACCTAGACAATCAATACCGGGCTCTGTACACAGGGAACAATCTCTCTGTGTCTCATCCCTGCAAATCATGGGCACAGTAAAAGCGACACACTGTACACATATTACATATTGTTAGGCACACATTTAACCCCTTGATCGCCCCTAGATGTTAAACCCTTTAGTGGCTTATTTAGCAAAAAATGGCCTGGCCGTGAAGAGGGTAAAATCTTCTGGAATTGAAGTAGTTAAACAGTTAAAGGGTATACCACCTCTAATTCTATTTCTCAGTGTGTCTGGAATCATGTCTCCCTACATACAGGTTTTCTTAAGCATATAATTTTTTTGAGAATTTGTTGCAAAGTTTCTTCCCTGGAGATCCTGCCAGTAACAGCACTTCCTATTCTACGCTAAGCCTCTGTCTCTTTATTAGTCAATGATTTTGTCAGCCTGGGGAATGTATTCCTGGAGTTGGTTGTCTGATAGGCCACCCAATAGTCAATTGACAAGGCTTGTATGCAGTGGCGGCTGGTGAAGTTTTAGGATGGAGAGGGCCCAGACCACACCCTTCCTTTTTAACCCCTCCCACTTTGTGAAAATGGGCGTGGTTTCAGAGAAATAGTGGGCGTGGCTCTAAGGTGGTGTGGTTAGCGTCTGAGATGAACAACGGATGGAGGGAGAGAGGGAGGGACAGCAGGCCCAGATCCTACACAACAATAGAAATATGTGTATACTAGAAAGTTTAACAATCAGCAGATAAAGGTACTCCAAACACCTGGTGATAGCACTTCAATCATCCCAGCACCATGGTTGTTGTGGTGTCAGGATGATTGAAGCGCATTATTTCTATTATTACATCGTAATATAAAATGAAATCATTCAATTCACCATAATGCAGAATCAGTTGGAGCCCTGAGCGTGTCACTTGCCATGCCGCCTGCCACCAGATGCCACCAGATGCCCCCAGTGTAGTCCCACCTTATACCAGGTGCTCCAGTGGAGTGCATCCTTACATCAGGTGCCCCCAACGTAATCCGTCCTTACATCAGGTGCCCCCAGCGTAATCCGTCCTTACATCAGGTGCTCCCAGCGGTGTCCGTCCTTACATTTGTGTTCCCGTCAGCGCAGTCCCTCCATACATCTGTGTCCCTGTCAGCGCAGTCCCTCCATACATCTGTGTCCCCAGCAGAGTCCCTCCTTACATCTGTGTCCCCAGCGGAGTCCCTCCTTACATCTGTATCCCCAGCGGAGTCCCTCTTTACATGTGTTCCCAGCGGAGTCCCTCTTTACATCTGTGTCCCCAGCAGAGTCCCTCCTTACATCTGTGTCCCTGTCAGTGGAGTCCCTCCATACATCTGTGTCCCTGTCAGCATAGTCCCTCCTTACATCTGTGTCCTCAGCAGAGTCCATCTTTACATCTCTGTCCCCAGCGGAGCAGCAATGTCCTCCTCACATCTTTGTGCCTGGCAGCATAGCCCTCCTTCAAGCCGTGCCTTTCTCTCCACAGCTAGTTCCTGGCTTTCTCCGTGTGTTCAGTGGAGAGGGGAGGGTCCTCCACTCTCCACTGAACACAAGGGGATTAATCCTCACGGCGGCCATCTTTTTGTAGCCCGCCGGAAGTGACTTTGTTCTCACACTGAGAACAAAGTACCCGGCAGGGTGGATGCTGCTCGGCCCAATGGATTGCACTGCAATGCAGCTCCAAACCCCGCCAATGAGGCGCCGCGTCTGCAGTCTCATGATTGCATTGACGTGGCGCTTCCCATAGTGCACTGTGCCCGGGTGCCCCCTATGAACGGGCAGCCACTGCTTGTATGGCAGGCTGACAATGCTGCTGCTAATCTTAAGGCAGCAACCTGGAGCCATCGAAGGTGGATCACTTTTCAGAAGTATTTGACAGGCAGCTCAGAGGTTATATGGTGCCTCCAGGATGCCTGTTTTAACCCTTGAAATCCTTCAGCACCGTGCCACAATGTTGTGCATTACATACAGTTGTAGTAGGGTTGCCATCTCATTCCTTTAAACCCAAACACATATAAATTACACGGGTTCTGTGGCTGGTTGAGGTGGTAATTAAAATCACTTGGTGCCTTATCTGCATTTAATTAGCCTCAGAACCCGTGTAAGACCCCTTTCACACTGAGGCATTTTTCAGGTGCTTTAATGCTAAAAATAGCTCCTGTAAAGCGCCTAAAAAAGCCTCAGCTGCAAACCCAATGTGAGAGCCCGAGTGCCTTCACACTGGAGCTGGCAGGGCGTCACAAAAGGTCCTGCAAGCAGCTTCTTCACATCGGTGAAAACACCGATCCTCCACCACTCCTGCCCATTGATATCACTGGGGCAGCGCTGCCATACCGCAGGCAAAGCGCAGCTGCAGCAACATTTTGCAGGGCGGATTTAACCCCTTTTCAGCCACTAAAAACTGCCCCGCTAGTGTCCGAATAGTGCCGCTAAAACGGGGGTGGCTCAGTGTGAAAGGGGTCTTATTCAAAGGTGTTCGGGTTTAAAGGAATGAGGTGGCAACTCTAAGTTGTAGCTCAGTTGTGGCACAGCCCCGTTCACTCGAATGGATCGTAATTGGTAGTAGGACTGCCTGACACACACAACTGTAGTATCATTTTTGCCACACCGCACTCACAATGGTAAGTACTAACATGGCCATCGGCTAAGTGAACTTGTGGTTGGTTGGTCTGGGGGATGTAGAACTGTGATTTACGTGCCTATTTTTACCACCGCCCATGTAAACAAGGCCGTAGTAGTGTGAGCCTGCAACAGGAAGTGTTGTTTCTCACAGGATCTCCAAGCATGGGTGTCTGCAAGTAGGGGCAAGGGGGGTCAAGTGCCCCCCCCCCCCCGGAATCAGGAAACAGATCTTAAAATCAGCACAGTTGCATCGCTATCAGGGTGCGGGCAGCCCGCACCCGGGTGCCACCCGACAGCGGGGTAACACCATCAAGGTGCTGTCATGCCCCCCCATCAGTGTAGTGTGACTGCGGGGTCTTTTCCCTGCTCAGTCCAGCAGAGAAGTCGGCGGCACAGTGTCAGTAGAAAGGCGAGCTGCCGGCTATCAAATATTTCCCTCACTTGCCCCCTCTTTTTCCTATCGGGGACAAGAGACGGCAGCTCTCACCAGGTTTCCCGCCCAGCTTCCTGCCCGCTCCATTCCTTCCCTGTTGGCCATAACTGAGGGCAAATCAAAGGAGACTAGGAGAGGAGAGCATCATGGGACATGTAGTCCCAAAGATTGGCGGGCCCATTTTTCACAGGGAGGAGGCTACAGCTCGATCAAGAGAGAGATTGAGAGACTGCAGCCTGGAAAAAGCTGTAGGAGAAAGTGCTACAGGACAAAGAATGAGGAGTGTGCTGGGTTAAAGCCAGAGAGAGGGACACACTGCCCAGTGCCACCAGAGAGAGAGCCACGCTGCCCAGAACCACCAGAGAGAGAGAGGCACACTGCCCAGCGCCACCAGAAAGAGAGAAATGCTGCCCAGCGCCACCAGAGAGAGAGACACTCTGCCCAGCACCACCAGAGAGAGAGCCACGCTGCCCAGTGCCACCAGAGAGAGAGAGCCACACTGCCCAGAACCACCAGAGAGAGAGCCGCGCTGCCCAACGCTACCAGAGAGAGAGCCATGCTGCCCAGAACCACCAGAGAGAGACACACTGCCCAGCGCCACCAGAAAGAGAGAAACGCTGCCCAGTGCCACCAGAGAGAGAGAGAGACACTCTGCCCAGCACCACCAGAGAGAGAGCCACGCTGCCCAGCGCCACCAGAGACAGAGAGCCACGCTACCAAGAACCACCAGAGAGAGCCGCGCTGCCCAGCGCCACCAGAAAGAGAGCCACGCTGCCCAGAACCACCAGAGAGAGAGAGAGAGACACACTGCCCAGCGCCACCAGAAAGAGAGAAATGCTGCCCAGCGCCACCAGAGAGAGAGACACTCTGCCCAGCACCACCACAGAGAGAGCCACGCTGCCCAGCGCCACCAGAGAGAGAGCCACGCTGCCCAGAACCACCAGAGAGAGAGAGAGACACACTGCCCAGTGCCACCAGAAAGAGAGAAACGCTGCCCAGCGCCACCAGAGAGAGAGAGAGACACTCTACCCAGCACCACCAGAGAGAGAGCCATGCTGCCCAGCGCCACCAGAGAGAGCCACGCTGCCCAGAACCACCAGAGAGAGAGCCCCACTGCCCAGCGCCACCAGAAAGAGAGAAACGCTGTCCAGCATCACCAGAGAGAAAGACACTCTGCCCAGCACCACCAGAGAGAGAACCACGCTGCCCAGCGCCACCATAGAGAGAGCCACACTGCCCAGCGCCACCAGAGAGAGAGCCACGCTGCCCAGAACCACACTGCCCAGCGCCACCAGAGAGAGAGCCACGCTGCCCAGCGCCACCAGAGAGAGAGCCACACTGCCCAGCGCCACCAGAAAGAGAGAAACGATGTCCAGCGCCACCAGAGAGAGAGCCACGCTGCCCAGTGCCACCAGAGAGAGAGCCACGCTGCCCAGAGCCACCAGAGAGAGAGACATGCTGCCCAGCACCACCAGAGAGAGAGAGAGGCACACTGCCCAGCGCCACCAGAAAGAGAGAAATGCTGCCCAGCGCCACCAGAGAGAGAGACACTCTGCCTAGCACCACCAGAGAGAGAGCCACGCTGCCCAGTGCCACCAGAGAGAGAGAGCCACACTGCCCAGAACCAACAGAGAGAGACGCGCTGCCCAACGCTACCAGAGAGAGAGCCATGCTGCCCAGAACCACCAGAGACACACTGCCCAGCGCCACCAGAAACAGAGAAACGCTGCCCAGCGCCACCAGAGAGAGAGAGACACTCTGCCCAGCACCACCAGAGAGAGAGCCACGCTGCCCAGCGCCACCAGAGAGAGAGAGAGAGAGAGACACTCTGCCCAGCACCACCAGAGAGAGAGACACGCTGCCCAGCGCCACCAGAGAGAGAGAGCCACGCTGCCCAGAACCACCAGAGAGAGAGCCCCACTGCCCAGCGCCACCAGAAAGAGAGAAACGCTGCCCAGCGCCACCAGAGAGAGAGACACTCTGCCCAGCACCACCAGAGAGAGAGCCACGCTGCCCAGCGCCACCATAGAGAGAGCCACGCTGCCCAGCGCCACCAGAGAGAGAGCCACGCTCCCCAGCGCCACCAGAGAAAGAGCCACGCTGCCCAGAGCCACCAGAGAGAGAGACATGCTGCCCAGCACCACCAGAGAGAGAGAGAGGCACACTGCCCAGCGCCACCAGAAAGAGAGAAATGCTGCCCAGCGCCACCAGAGAGAGAGACACTCTGCCCAGCACCACCAGAGAGAGAGCCACGCTGCCCAGTGCCACCAGAGAGAGAGAGACACACTGCCCAGAACCACCAGAGAGAGAGACGCGCTGCCCAGAACCACCAGAGTGAGCCATGCTGCCCAGCACCACCAGAAAGAGAGAAACGCTGCCCAGCGCCACCAGAGAGAGAGAGACACTCTGCCCAGCACCACCAGAGAGAGAGCCACGCTGCCCAGCGCCACCAGAAAGAGATATAGAGACACTCTGCCCAGCACCACCAGAGAGAGAGCCACGCTGCCCAGAGCCACCAGAGAGAGAGAGCCACGCTGCCCAGAACCACCAGAGAGAGAGCCCCACTGCCCAGCGCCACCAGAAAGAGAGAAACGCTGTCCAGCATCACCAGAGAGAAAGACACTCTGCCCAGCACCACCAGAGAGAGAACCACGCTGCCCAGCGCCACCATAGAGAGAGCCACACTGCCCAGCGCCACCAGAGAGAGAGCCACGCTGCCCAGAACCACACTGCCCAGCGCCACCAGAGAGAGAGCCACGCTGCCCAGCGCCACCAGAGAGAGAGCCACACTGCCCAGCGCCACCAGAAAGAGAGAAACGATGTCCAGCGCCACCAGAGAGAGAGCCACGCTGCCCAGTGCCACCAGAGAGAGAGCCACGCTGCCCAGAGCCACCAGAGAGAGAGACATGCTGCCCAGCACCACCAGAGAGAGAGAGAGGCACACTGCCCAGCGCCACCAGAAAGAGAGAAATGCTGCCCAGCGCCACCAGAGAGAGAGACACTCTGCCTAGCACCACCAGAGAGAGAGCCACGCTGCCCAGTGCCACCAGAGAGAGAGAGCCACACTGCCCAGAACCAACAGAGAGAGACGCGCTGCCCAACGCTACCAGAGAGAGAGCCATGCTGCCCAGAACCACCAGAGACACACTGCCCAGCGCCACCAGAAACAGAGAAACGCTGCCCAGCGCCACCAGAGAGAGAGAGACACTCTGCCCAGCACCACCAGAGAGAGAGCCACGCTGCCCAGCGCCACCAGAGAGAGAGAGAGACACTCTGCCCAGCACCACCAGAGAGAGAGACACGCTGCCCAGCGCCACCAGAGAGAGAGAGCCACGCTGCCCAGAACCACCAGAGAGAGAGCCCCACTGCCCAGCGCCACCAGAAAGAGAGAAACGCTGCCCAGCGCCACCAGAGAGAGAGACACTCTGCCCAGCACCACCAGAGAGAGAGCCACGCTGCCCAGCGCCACCATAGAGAGAGCCACGCTGCCCAGCGCCACCAGAGAGAGAGCCACGCTCCCCAGCGCCACCAGAGAAAGAGCCACGCTGCCCAGAGCCACCAGAGAGAGAGACATGCTGCCCAGCACCACCAGAGAGAGAGAGAGAGGCACACTGCCCAGCGCCACCAGAAAGAGAGAAATGCTGCCCAGCGCCACCAGAGAGAGAGACACTCTGCCCAGCACCACCAGAGAGAGAGCCACGCTGCCCAGTGCCACCAGAGAGAGAGAGACACACTGCCCAGAACCACCAGAGAGAGAGACGCGCTGCCCAGAACCACCAGAGAGAGCCATGCTGCCCAGCACCACCAGAAAGAGAGAAACGCTGCCCAGCGCCACCAGAGAGAGAGAGACACTCTGCCCAGCACCACCAGAGAGAGAGCCACGCTGCCCAGCGCCACCAGAAAGAGATATAGAGACACTCTGCCCAGCACCACCAGAGAGAGAGCCACGCTGCCCAGAGCCACCAGAGAGAGAGAGCCACGCTGCCCAGAACCACCAGAGAGAGAGCCCCACTGCCCAGCGCCACCAGAAAGAGAGAAACGCGGCCCAGCGCTACCAGAGAGAGAGACACTCTGCCCAGCACCACCAGAGAGAGAGCCACGCTGCCAAGGCGCCACCATAGAGAGAGCCACGCTCCCCAGCGCCACCAGAGAGAGAGCCACGCTCCCCAGCGCCACCAGAGAGAGAGCCACGCTGCCCAGCGCCACCAGAGAGAGAGCCACGCTGCCCAGAACCACACTGCCCAGCGCCACCAGAGAGAGAGCCACACTGCCCAGCGCCACCAGAGAGAGAGCCACACTGCCCAGCGCCACCAGAAAGAGAGAAATGCTGCCCAGCGCCACCAGAGAGAGAGAGAGACACTCTGCCCAGCACCACCAGAGAGAGAGCCATGCTGCCCAGCGCCACCAGAGAGAGAGAGCCACGCTGCCCAGAACCACCAGAGAGAGAGCCCCATTGCCCAGCGCCACCAGAAAGAGAGAAACGCTGCCCAGCGTCACCAGAGAGAGAGTCACTCTGCCCAGCACCACCAGAGAGAGAGCCACGCTGCCCAGCGGCACCATAGAGAGAGCCACGCTGCCCAGCGCCACCAGAGAGAGAGCCACGCTCCCCAGCGCCACCAGAGAGAGAGACACTCTGCCCAGCACCATCAGAGAGAGAGAGCCACGCTGCCCAGTGCCACCAGAGAGAGAGAGCCACACTGCCCAGAACCACCAGAGAGAGAGCCGCGCTGCCCAACGCTACCAGAGAGAGAGCCACGCTGCCCAGAACCACCAGAGAGAGACACACTGCCCAGCGCCACCAGAAAGAGAGAAGCGCTGCCCAGCGCCACCAGAGAGAGAGAGACACTCTGCCCAGCACCACCAGAGAGAGAGCCACGCTGCCCAGCGCCACCAGAGAGAGAGCCACACTGCCCAGCGCCACCAGAGAGAGAGCCACGCTGCCCAGTGCCACCAGAAAGAGAGAAACAATGCCCAGCACCACCAGAGAGAGAGCCACGCTGCCCAGAGCCACCAGAGAGAGAGAGAGAGACATGCTGCCCAGCACCACCAGAGAGAAAAACTGAGCCACTACCAGAGTACAGACATGCTACACTACTGACCAGAGTCGCCCCAGGGGAACCCAGAGTGAGCGATCGTCCAGCCAGAGGGATCACTGCTGTCGTTTCGCTGGGTCTGGTAAGAGGGCCTGTTGGCCATCATCCATTACTTATCCTAGAGACTGTACTACGTCTGCAGTCTCTGACCATGATAATGTGATCATGACATTGTCAAAAAGCGGCGGTGCATGGGTGACCCTAAAATGATGCCCCTCCCCCCCTGAAAAAAGTTCTGCAGATGCCCATGTCTCCAAGTAGTAGAACATTGCTTTTTGTGGAGTTACATAAACTTTAAACATTTGCAGTGTCTACAGATGGTTGTCCTCTTGTGTTCCTCTCGTTCCTCATGTGAGGTTTGGATCTTGAAGATGACTCTTCCCCTCGTTTTTTCCATTTGGTTGTGGTTTCCTCAGACCTCTCCAGGCTATCAAACCAGCTGACTTGCAGGTCTGTCCACCTTTTCGTCCAGTTCAGGTTTGGGTACAACATAGTCCTCCGGCTTCATTTTTGTTTGATGGTGTCCTTTGTGACCTGAAGCAAAATGTCTTCATATATCTCTGTATATCGCTCTGATCTTGACATGTCTGTACACAAAAAAAAAGCCCATCACCGATAGAATCAATAAAAGACCAAACATCTGTTAAAAAGAAGAAAATGTACTGAATGTTCCGTATCGTATTGAAGAGCCACAAGGCAGAAACACAATTTACATTTCTCAGCAGATCGATGTTCTCCCCCCCAGCTGTGTCCCGTCTTCATCAACACCTTGTTATCCCATGAAAAATATGTCACGTCTGATCCATGTCCTTATCATGTACAGAGGAGAAAAGTGACCAATGAGACAATCATATGAGATGCATATAAAACACAACAAGGTGGTATTTTTTATAGATTCTGTGCAGGACAGTCAAGTTCCTCCACCCCAAACTCGCCCATCCATGTCTTTATGGACCTTGCTTTGTGCACTCTTGGGTAGACATGTGCAAAAGGAAAAAAATTGTTTAATTTTGTTTAGTTATATTCGTTAACTTCCTTAAATTAGTTTTCGGATTTCGTTTAGTTTTCTACCGAATTCGAAAAATCGGCCACATTTGAAAATATTTCAACCAAATTCGAAAATATTTCTACCGGGTTTCGAAATTATTTCAACATGATTTGATATTATTTCAACCGCATTCGAAAATATTTTGTGACCCGACTTTAGGGCCATGTATCTCAGGGTCACTTGGTGCTAGAAACTCCAAATTAGGATATAGAGAGTTGTAGTGCTAGTACTATTGTGTTTGCATACCAAATTTGGGGTTTCTAGCTATAAGTGTCCCTGAGATATGTGGCCCCAAAATCGGGTCGTAAAATGTCATTCTCTGCTGCAGAAAAGTGCCTGACATTTTGTGACCCGAATTTGGGGCCACGTAACTCGGGATCACTTGGTGCTAGAAACTCCAAATTTGGTATGCAAACACAATAGTACTAGCACTACAACATATCCAAATTGGCTTATATGCCAATGATATAATTATATGGCTCACTGACCCCTTTACAACCCCTTCCTCCACTTTTACGACCTTCTAGAGCACTTTGGACATTTGTCTATGTGCAAACTGAATCGATCTAAAACAACTATGTTGGGAGTTTCCCCTCCCTTCGCATCTTAAAACTGCCATCACTGAAAGATCCCCCTTTTCCTGGGTCCCCCTAGCTCATCTATAATCAAACTCCCACTCCAGGAATTAAAGCTCTTATCTCCAGACCTTCCCTTACAACATTGGCTCTGGGCTGGGCTTCAGAAACCGAGTGACCTATATGACCAGCATCCAGGGCCGTCTTTAATATTGATTGGACCCTGGGCAAAACTTTTCTTGGCCCCCCCCACATGCAGTTTTTCTCTCCACCTGCTCTGAGACATACGATAAATAACAGCTAGACTCAAAATCAGTTTACTGAATCAGGTCAGGCATCTATTGCGATTGGTTGCCAGAGGTTAAAGTGTATCATTACCGCTCACTGACTGGTTGCTAGAGGTTACAGCACACATTATGGCTCACTCATTAGTTGCTAGAGGTTAGACATGCGCAAAAGGAAAAAATCTGTTTAGTTTCGTTTCGTTTTAATTAGTCAATTCATTAATTTTGTTTAGTTATATTCGTTAACTTCCTTAAATTCGTTTTCGGATTTCGTTTAGTTTTCTACCGAATTAGAAAAATCGGCCACATTCGAAAATATTTCAACCAAATTCGAAAATATTTCTACCGGATTCGAAATGATTTCAACATGATTCGACATTATTTCAACCGCATTCGAAAATATTTTGTGACCCAAATTTAGGGCCATGTATCTCGGGATCACTTGGTGCTAGAAACTCCAAATTTGGATATGTTGTAGTGCTAGTACTATTGTGTTTGTATGTCAAATTTGGGGTTTCTAGCTACAAGTGACCCCGATATATGTGGCCTCAAATTCGGGTCGCAAAATGTCATTCTCTGCTGCAGAAAAGTACTTGACATATTGCCTATATCTATTGGACTATAAGATTTACTTTGAGCTGACCTTTTGTTTCATTAGATCTTTAAAGAATTACTGAATTAATTCGACTTTATTCATTATATTTCTTTTGTATTCGTTGTTATTCGATATTTTTTTATTCGGACATTCGGATGCATGCAGCTGGAGGGCACTATTGCAATGGACCCAGCAATGGATCTTTTTTGATTTTTTATGTTTAACCACTTGCCGCCCGCCCTATTACAAATTGACAGTGGCAAAGTGTTTTAATAATCCTGACCGGACATCATATGACGTCCTCAGGATTATAAGCCTCTGCGCGCCCCCGGGGGCGCGCATCGCGACGATCGTTGTTGCGGGGTGTCAGTCTGACACCCGGCAACTACGATCTCGGTAAAGAGTCTCCGACGGAGACTCTTTACCATGTGATCAGCCGTGTCCAATCACGGCTGATCACAGTGTAAATGGGAAGAGCCGGTGATCGGCTTTCCCTCACTCGCGTCTGTCAGACGCGAGTAGAGGAGAGCCGATCGGCTGCTCCTCTGACAGGGGGGGTCTGTGCTGATCGATTATCAGCACAGCCCCCCCGAGGATGCCCACACTGGACCACCAGGGACGCCACCAGACCACCAGGGAAAAGGTAATCCTCCCTAGACCACCAGGGATGCCAGTCACACAATGGATGCCAATCAGTGCCCACAATGGGCATCACTGATTGGCATGCATTATTGTTTGGCACTGATTGGCATCCATTAGTACAGTATAACACCAATGCCGCCTATGAGTGCCCACCTGTGCCACCTATGAGTGCCCACCTGTGCCACCTATGAGTGCCCACCTGTGCCGCCTATCAGTGCCCACCTGTGCCACCTATCAGTGCCCACCCATGCCCATATGTGCCGCCTATCCATGCCCATCTGTGCCACCTATCTATGCCCATCTCTGCCACCCATCCATGCCAATCCGTGCCAGCTATCAGTGCCAATTTGTGCCACCTATCAGTGTCCATCCGTGTCGCCCATCCGTGTCGCCTATCAGTGCCGCCGATCAGTGCCGCCTATCAGTGCCGCCTATCAGTGCCGCCTATCAGTGTCCATCAATGCCACCTCATCAGTGCCACTTCATTGGTGCCCATCAGTGCCGCCTTATCAGTGCCCATCAGTGTAGCCCCATCAGTGCCCATCAGTGAAGGAGAAAACGTACTTATTTACAAAGTTTTGAAACTGAAACTGAAACAAAAAAAACATTATTTTTTTCAAAATTTTAGGTATTTTTTTATTTGTAGCGCAAAAAATAAAAACCGTAGAGGTGATCAAATACCACCAAAAGAAAAGCTCTATTTGTGGGAAAAAAATTCTAAAAATTTAATTTGGGTACAGTGTAGTATGACCGCGCAATTGTCATTCAAAGTGCGACAGCGCTGAAAGCTCAAAATTGGTCTGGGCAGGAAGGTGTTTAACCAGTTGCCGACCGCCGCACGACGATGTACGTCGACAGCATGGCACAGGCAGGCATATGGGCGTACATGTACGTCCCTTGCCTCCCGCGGGTCGGGGGCCCGATTGGGCCCCCGCCCGGTGCCTGCGGCGGTCGGTTTTCGTCCGGGAGCGATCCGGGACGAGGGGGCGGCCATTCATTCATGGCCACCCCCTCGCGATTGCTCCCGACTAATAGAAATCCCCCGTGACATCACTTCCTCTCCTGTAATGTAAACACAGGAGAGGAAGTGATGTATTCTCTCCTCCGTGTCGGTATTTTTCGTTCCGACATGGAGGAGATTACCCAATTACCCCTGCCCCCCAGTCACAGTGACACCAATGTCATTTTTTTTTTTTTTGCATTGGTGTCATTTGTGACTGTAATAACTGTTAGGGCAGTTAGGGTTAGCCCCCTTTAGTTCTAATGTACCCCCCTAACCCCCCCAATAAAGGTTTAACCCCGTGATCACCCCCCGTCGCCAGTGTCACTAAGGCTGGGTTCACATTGCAGCGGTTTATGAGAACGAATGTGATTCGCACCGCACTGCAGTGCAAATCACATCCGATCTCTGTGCGATTCGAGTTCAGCCATTCGCCGCACCCGCCGCACCCGCCACACCCGCCGCACCCGCCGCAAATTCGCACGGGACCCTTTTTTTGGCCCGCAGCAGAATCGGATCGCATGGGTGTTCACACCATGCGATCCGAGTTTACAGATCGCACTGCGATATTCGAACTGATATGGGGGTGTCATTAACATTTCACTGACACTCCCAGCAGTTCGCATAGGGCAGTGTGAACTGCCGCCGGGAGGCATGTGATGCGGGAACCCGCCGCGGATTCGTGGCGTTCCTGCATCGCTCCAGTGTGAACCCAGCCTAATAAGCGATCTTTTTCTGATCGCCGTATTAGTGTCACAGGTGACGCTAGTTAGGCAGGTAGGTATTTAGGTTCGCCGCAGCTTTTTATAGCGCCAGGGACCCCCATATACTACCGCATAAAGCCCCCTGATTGCCCCCTAGTTAACCCTTTCACCAGTGATCACCATATAACTGTTACAGGTGACGCTGGTTGGTTAGTTATTTTTTTATAGTTTCAGGACACCCGCCATTTATTACCTAATAAAGGTTTAACCCCCTGATCACCCGGCGGGTGTCATTTGTGACTAATAACTGTTAGGGCAGTTAGGGTTAGCCCCCTTTAGTTCTAAGGTACCCCCCTAACCCCCCCAATAAAGGTTTAACCCCGTGATCACTCCCCGTCGCCAGTGTCACTAAGGCTGGGTTCACATTGCAGCGGTTTATGAGAACGAATGTGATTCGCACCGCACTGCAGTGCAAATCACATCCGATCTCTGTGCGATTCGAGTTCAGCTATACAGATAGTATGGCTGAATTCGTGTCGCACCCGCCGCACCCGCCGCAAACTCGCACGGGACCCTTTTTTTGGTCCGCAGCAGAATCGGATCGCATGGGTGTTCACACCATGCGATCCGAGTTTGCAGATCGCACTGCGATATGCGAACTGATCTGGGGGTGTCATTAACATTTCACTGACACTCCCAGCAGTTCGCATAGGGCAGTGTGAACTGCCGCCGGGAGGCATGCGATGCGGGAACCCGCCGCGGATTCGTGGCGTTCTCGCATCGCTCCAGTGTGAACCCAGCCTAATAAGCGATCGTTTTTCTGATCGCTGTATTAGTGTCACAGGTGACGCTAGTTAGGCAGGTAGGTATTTAGGTTCGCCGCAGCTTTTTATAGCGCCAGGGACCCCCATATACTACCGCATAAAGCCCCCTGATTGCCCCCTAGTTAACCCTTTCACCAGTGATCACCATATAACTGTTACAGGTGACGCTGGTTGGTTAGTTATTTTTTTATAGTTTCAGGGCACCCGCCATTTATTACCTAGTCTCACTAGTGTACCCCTAAATTTAGGGGTGTCTACTTTCCAAAATGGGGTCATTTGGGGGGGGTTTGTGCCATCTTGACATTTTATGGCCTTCAAAACTGTAACGCCCTTAGAAAGCCTGAAGGCGGTGCTTGGTTTTCGGGGCCCCGTACGCGGCTAGGCTCCCAAAAAGTCCCACATATGTGGTATCCCCGTACTCAGGAGAAGCAGCAGAATTTATTTTGGGGTGTCATTTCACATATGCCCATGGCATGCGTGAGCAATATATCATTTAGTGACAACTTTGTGAAAAAAAAAAAAAAAAAAAAAAGTTTGTAATTTTCCCGCAACTTGTGGCAAAATATAAAATATTCCATGAACTCAACATGCCTCTCAGCAAATAGCTTGGGGTGTCTACTTTCTAAAATGGGGTCATTTGTGGGGGTTTTGTGCCATCTTGGCATTTTATGGCCTTCAAAACTGTAATAGGTAGTGAGAAGTGAACTCAAAAATTTACGCCCTTAGAAAGCCTGAAGGCGGTGCTTGGTTTTCGGGGCCCCGTACGCGGCTAGGCTCCCAAAAAGTCCCACATATGTGGTATCCCCGTACTCAGGAGAAGCAGCAGAATTTATTTTGGGGTGTCATTTCACATATGCCCATGGCATGCATGAGCAATATATCATTTAGTGACAACTTTGTGTAAAAAAAAAAAAAATTTTTTTTTTGTCATTATTCAATCGCTTGAGGCAAAAAAATAAAATATTCAATGGGCTCAACATGCCTCTTATCAATTTCCTTAGGGGGTCTACTTTCCAAAATGGGGTCATTTGGGGGGGTTTTGTACTGCCCTGCCATTTTAGCACCTCAAGAAATGAGATAGGCAGTCATAAACTAAAAGCTGCGTAAATTCCAGAAAACGTACCTTAGTTTGTAGATGTGACAACTTTTGCGCAAACCAATAAATATACAATTATTGACTTTTTTTTTACCAAAGACATGTGGCTGAATACATTTTGGCCTAAATGTATGACTAAAATTGAGTTTATTGGATTTTTCTAATAACAAAAAGTAGAAAATATCATTTTTTTTCAAAATTTGCGGTCTTTTTACGTTTATATCGCAAAAAATAAAAATCGCAGAGGCAATCAAATACCATCAAAAGAAAGCTCTATTTGTGGGAAGAAAAGGACGCAAATTTTGTTTGGGTACAACATTGCATGACCGCGCAATTACCAGTTGAAGCAGCGCAGTGCCAAAGTGTAAAAAGACCTCTGGTCATTTACCAGCAAAATGGTCCGGTCTGAAAGTGGTTAAGTGCCCCCCGGTATTGAAGTGGTTAAATTTCACCATGGAGTGTTTATTGATTGTTAAATATAAAGACAATAAAAAAATATCAATATCATATGCATATAAAGGCGTAAATATAGTATAGGCATGGTAAAAAGTATATACACACAACAGCGCATGAGGATAATAAATAGATTAAATATGTAGCATAATAATTCCCATAACAGCATGCCCGACATCGACAAGTGTACCCAAAAAATTCTTAAAACATATATGGACACTCCCGACCAGCCAGAATATAACATGCATGAACCACGGCACCACCAAGCAACACAGCCGTCCAGAGCATGTCAAAATCAATGCCCATGGCAGTGCAATAAAAGTTGCATGGAAATGCATACGTAAAGTATATGTAAAATGTATATGGATACTCCAACCAGCCAAAACATGACATGCAGGGGGCGGACTGACCATTGGGCCACCCGGGCACTGCCCGAGGGCCCCGAGCCACTAGGGGGCCCCATCAGTGTTACCAGCCTCAGTAAAACCAGGGACAGTATGTAAAAATCTTTTTTTTACATCTGTCTCTGAAATCCCGAGATTACAGCTGCCCCACCTTCTCAGCCAATAGAAACATGTGTGTGTATACTGTGTGATTGTATACTGTATGTGTGGGTATACTGTGTGATTGTATACTGTGTGTGTGTGTATACTGTGTGATTGTATACTGTGTGTGTGTGTGTGTATACTGTGTGATTGTATACTGTGTGTGTGTGTACTGTGTGATTGTATACTGTGTGTGTGTGTATACTGTGTGATTGTATACTGTGTGTGTGTGTGTACTGTGTGATTGTATACTGTATGTGTGTGTACTGTGTGATTGTATACTGTGTGATTGTATACTGTGTGTGTGTGTGTGTGTATACTGTGTGTGTGTATACTGTGTGTTTGTATACTGTGTGTGTGTGTGTGTGTGTGTGTGTGTGTGTGTGTGTGTGTGTGTGTGTATACTGTGTGATTGTATACTGTGTGATTGTATACTGTGTGTGTGTGTGTGTGTGTATACTGTGTGATTGTATACTGTGTGTGTGTGTACTGTGTGATTGTATACTGTATGTGTGTGTGTGTACTGTGTGATTGTATACTGTATGTGTGTGTGTGTACTGTGTGATTGTATACTGTATGTGTGTGTACTGTGTGATTGTATACTGTATGTGTGTGTATACTGTGTGATTGTATACTGTGTGTGTGTGTATACTGTGTGATTGTATACTGTGTGTGTGTGTGTGTGTGTGTGTATACTGTGTGATTGTATACTGTGTGTGTGTATACTGTGTGATTGTATACTGTGTGTGTGTGTACTGTGTGATTGTATACTGTATGTGTGTGTACTGTGTGATTGTATACTGTGTGTGTGTGTACTGTGTGATTGTATACTGTGTGTGTGTGTACTGTGTGATTGTATACTGTATGTGTGTGTATACTGTGTGATTGTATACTGTGTGTGTGTGTATACTGTGTGATTGTATACTGTGTGTGTGTGTACTGTGTGATTGTATACTGTATGTGTGATTGTACACTGTGTGATTGTATACTGTGTGTGTGTGTGTGTGTGTATACTGTGTGTGTGTATACTGTGTGATTGTATACTGTGTGTGTGTGTACTGTGTGATTGTATACTGTATGTGTGTGTATACTGTGTGATTGTATACTGTGTGTGTGTGTATACTGTGTGATTGTATACTGTGTGTGTGTGTATACTGTGTGATTGTATACTGTATGTGTGTGTACTGTGTGATTGTACACTGTGTGATTGTATACTGTGTGTGTGTGTGTGTGTGTGTATACTGTGTGTGTGTATACTGTGTGTTTGTATACTGTGTGTGTGTGTACTGTGTGATTGTATACTGTGTGATTGTATACTGTGTGTGTGTGTGTGTTTGTGTGTATACTGTGTGTGTGTGTACTGTGTGATTGTATACTGTGTGATTGTATACTGTGTGTGTGTGTGTGTATACTGTGTGTTTGTATACTGTGTGATTGTATACTGTGTGTGTGTGTGTATACTGTGTGTGTGTATACTGTGTGATTGTATACTGTGTGTGTACTGTGTGTGTGTGTACTGTGTGATTGTATACTGTATGTGTGTGTGCTGTGTGATTGTATACTGTGTGTGTGTATACTGTGTGTGTGTGTGTACTGTGTGATTGTATACTGTGTGTGTGTGTATACTGTGTGTGTGTATACTGTGTGTGTGTGTGTGTGTGTGTGTATACTGTGTGATTGTATACTGTGTGTGTATACTGTGTGATTGTATACTGTGTGGCCCCATAATCTCGGATTGCCTGGGGGCCCCATGAGTTGTCAGTCCGCCCCTGATGACATGCATGAATCACAGCAGTATGGAGAAATACAGTCGTCCAATTTATGTCACATATCTTGTTGGAGGTTCAGTTGAAAAAGGACAGTATATCTTTAGTTAGGGTATTGGAAGTGTCCGGTACATTTGAAAAGGATGTTGCGGATACTTAGGTAAATGAAAAAGTTATTTTTAGGAATAGCAGTCTGAAAGCTGTTGGAAAGTGTGGAGCTGATGCTGGCAGGGCCGTTTTTAAGGCAGGGCAAAAGGGGCAGTTGCCCTGGGCCCTGTCATCGTTGTGGGGCCCAAAGCAGCTGCCTCATACTTGCCAACTATCCTGGATTAAATTCCATTGTCCCTTGAGTGTGAAGTTCTGCTACTAATGCTGCCCAGCTCTGCCTTATTGTTGTGTACAGATGACTCACCTGCAGACCCTGTGTTTGCATGTAAATTACCGGCATTGATGTGTAAATACTGGCAGCATTCATATGTAAATAGCGGAGATCAGCGGCATTGATATGTATATCATGCCCCCATGAGGTCATATCCACAGTAATCTCTAGCAACCAATCAACAAGCAGAAATCATGTGCTGTAACCTCTAGCTACTAATGAGTGAGCCGTAACGTGTGCTGTAACCTCTAGCAACCAGTCAGTGAGCAGTAATGATACACTGTAACCTCTGGCAACCAATCGCAATAGCTGCCTGATCTGATTCAGAAAACTGATTTTAAGTCTAGCTGCTATTTATTGCATGTCTCAGAGAAGGTGGAGAGCAAAACTGCATGGGGGGGGGGGGGCAAGAAAAGTTTTGCCCAGGGTCCAATCAATATTAAAGACGGCCCTGGATGCTGGTCATATAGGTCACTCGGTTTCTGAAGCCCAGCCCAGAGCCAATGTTGTAAGGGAAGGTCTGGAGATAAGAGCTTTAATGAGCTGGGGGGACCCAGGAAAAGGGGGATCTTTCAGTGATGGCAGTTTTAAGATGCGAAGGGAGGGGAAACTCCCAACATAGTTGTTTTAGAGTGATTCAGTTTACACATAGACAAATGTCCAAAGTGCTCTAAGAGGTCGTAAAAGTGGAGGAAGGGGTTATAAGGGGGTCAGTGAGCCATATAATTATATCATTGGCATATAAGCCAGTTTTGTGGGATTCTTGGTTGACTTTCAATCCTGTGATGGGGGGGGGAGGGGCAGGGGGTGTGATCGGATAGCTTGGACCAGGGGTTCAATCACAAGCGCAAAAACTTAGGGGTTATAGGGGGCATCCCTGACGAGCAGGGCAGGACTTAGGGTGGTGGGGGCCCCTGGGCTTGAGTCACTTTCGGGCCCCACCTTCTATACATTACCGTATTTATCAGCGTATAACACGCACCGCAAGTTAAGGAGGGAATTTGAAGGAAAAAAAACTTTTAGGAGGGAAGTTTAAGGGAAAAAAAAATACATTTAAATGCCCATCAATGCAGCCTTGTCAGTGTCCATCTGCAGGCTTATCAGTGTCCATCTGCAGCCTTGTCAGTGTAGCCTTGCCCCAGTGTAATTTGCAGCCTTGTCATTGCAGTCTTGAAGTTTAAAAATGGCGCTGCCGAGATACAGAGTCCTGTGTATCTTGGCGGCTCTCGGGGGCTCTCGGGTCCTCTCGCAGTCCCTAGAGTAGCTGAGTGTACTCGGCTCGGCTCACAGTCACGCCCAGTCCCTGTGTTAGGTCCATCATAGGGCGGGACTGTGAGCGGAGCCGAGCGCACTTGGCTATGTATCTCTGCGGGGCCCCCTAATGGGCGGGGGCTCATGGGCTTGAGCCCAGTCAAGCCCGATGGTAAGTCCTGCCCTGCTGACGAGTCCCTTTAGTTATGGGAAAAGAAGTAGATAATAAACCCGATGTTGAAACTTTCGCACTGAGGGTGGAGCATAGACCCAACATAGCGCGAAGGAAGGGGCCGTTGATGCCAAATTTCTGAAGTTCAGATTCCAAAAATTTGCCATTGAACCTTGTCAAATGCCTTCACTGCATCCAGGGAGATCAGCAGAGAAGGCGCTGGGTGGGGTTCTGCCCAGTGGATTAGGTCTATGAACTGGCGTGTCCCACCGGAAGCTTGTCTATGAGGTATAAAGCCTACCTGATCGGGGTGAATGAGTGTGGGCATATATGCCACGAGGTGGGTGGCTAGTAGGGTTGCCACCTCATCCCTTTAAACCCAAACACATATGAATTACACGGGGTCTGAGGTTAATTAAATGCAGATAAGGCACCAAGTGAGTTTAATTACCACCTCAATCACCCACAGAACCCGTGTAATTTATACGTGTTCAGGTTTAAAGGGATGAGGTGGCAACTCTAGTGGCTAGTAGTTTGGCATAGAGTTTGGGATCAATATTTAAAAGGGACGCACCCGGAAACCACCCAGGAAACCACCCAGCCTGTCTCATGAGATGGGAGGAGACAGGAAGTGATGTCAATCCCACCCTTTCCCAGGAGCGGAAGCGGAAGAGGACACAAAGCCAGACTGCACATCGGGGGACACCCCAAAACCAGGGCCGTCTTTAATATTGATTGGGTCCGGGGCAAAAATTTTCTTAGCCCCCCCCCCCCCCATGCAATTTCACTCTCCACTTTCTCTGAGACATACAATAAATAGCAGCTAGACTTAAAATCGGTTTACTGTATCAGATCAGGCAGCGATTGCGATTTGTTGCCAGAGGTTACAGCATATCATTACTGCTTACTGACTGGTTGCTAGAGGTTACAGCATATCATTACTGCTTACTGACTGGTTGCTAGAGGTTACAGCATATCATTTCTGCTTACTGACTGGTTGCTAGAGGTTACAGCATATCATTACTGCTTACTGACTGGTTGCTAGAGGTTACAGCATATCATTTCTGCTTACTGACTGGTTGCTAGAGGTTACAGCATATCATTACTGCTTACTGACTGGTTTCTAGAGGTTACAGCACTCCTTAAGGCTCACTGATTAGTTGCTAGAGGTTACAGCACATGATTTTCTGCTTGTTGATTGGTTGCTAGAGATTACTGTACAGTAATACTGCTCACTGGATGCTATTGGTTACAGCACATCATCTCTTCATTGCAGGGGGGCATGATATACCTATGAATGCTGCCTTTATTTACATATAAATGTCGTTGGCCGCAGCTATTTACATATGAATGCCGGTTATTTACATGTAAACACAGGGTCTGCAGGTGAGTCATCTGTACACAACAATAGGGCAGAGCTGGGCAGCATTAGTAGCAGCACTTCACACTGAGATATCAGGACACAGCACAGGATTAAAGCTTCAAGGGACAAGGGAATGTAAACTGGGATAGTTGTCAAGTATGAGGCAGCTGCTTTGGGTCCCACAACAATGACAGGGCCCAGGGCAGCTGCCCCTTTTGCCCTGCCTTAAAGACGGCCCTGCCCAAAACAAAATATCCCCCAGATAGAACCTGGCTAGGGCAGATGCTTGGGGATCCCTGGATTCCGAAGGCAATGTGGACAGGAGAGATTGCAACTCCTGGAAAGGAAAACAGTAAAAGAACCCTCAGAAGAAAAAAAAAGGAAAGAAATATTTTTATATATAATAAAGAAATATATCTGTATATATGGATTCATTTATCTCCAGACATTCCAATAGACATAATAAATATCATAGTAGCAAAAACCAACACGGGACATGATGTAAATGGTAATCCCTACACACACAAGACTCAAGACACAAGAATATGTAAAAAAAAATAAAAACCCCTAATGCCCCGTACACAGGGACGGACATTCCGACCACAAAATCCCTCTGATTTTTGATCGTTCGGAACGAGGTGAAGTCCGTTACATACGACGGGACTACGTAGCTTTCGTCTCGTAATTTATTCTGAGCATGCGCGGCACTTTGTCCGTCCAAATTCTCTACAAACGATCGGAAAAAAAGTTCCGATCGGATTTTGTTGTCGGAAAATTTTAGATCCAGCTCTCAAACTTTTTCCGTCTGAATTTACGACAGAAAAAAAGTCCGATAGAGCCCACACACACGATTGGATTTTCCGACAACATAATCCAATCGCACCTTTTCCCATCGGAATTTCCCACCGTGTGTATTGGGGCATTAGATGGGTAGAAAGGACCTAAAGGGAGTGGCTTCATTCAACCCCCGGGGCATGGGTTGCCCCCTGAGTGAATGTATACACCCCATTTCTCTCTGTAAATACACCTGTCCCAATATTTCTGAGGGATATGTTCCAGGATTATTCCGCATGTTTGCCGTGTCCCCCACAAACTACAAACAGGACTTCTTATGACTTTCTTTCTCCAATGTCTGTCTTCTTGTCACTCTTCCATAAAGGGCAGATTTGTGGAGAGACGACTAATAGTTGTCCTGTGGACAGATTCTCCCCCCTGAGCTGTGGATCTCTGCAGCTCCTCCAGAGTTCCCATGGACCTCTTGGCTCTTCTCTGATGAATGCTCTCCTTGCCCGGCCCGGTCAGTTTAGGTGGACGGCCGTGTCTTGGTAGGTTTGCAGTTGTGCCCATACTCTTTCCATTTTCCGATGATGGATTGAACAGAGCTCCGTGAGATGGTCAAAGCTTGGGAGATATTTTTATAACCGAACCCTGCTTTATACTTCTCCACAACTTCATCCCTGACCTGCCTGGTGTGTTCCTTGGCCTTCATGATGCTGTTTGTTCACGAAGGCTCTCTAACAAACCTCTGAGGGCTTCACAGAACAGCTGTATTTATATGGAGAATAAATGACACACAGGTGGACTCTATTTACTAATTAGGTGACTTCTGAAGGCAATTGGTCCCACTAGATTTTAGTTAGGGGTATCAGAGTAAAGGGGGGCCGGATACAAATCCCCCCCAACACTTTTCACATATTTATTTGTAAAACACTTTGAAAACTATTTATCATTTTCCTTCCACTTCACAATTATGGAGCCACTTTGTGTTGGTCCATCACATAAAATCCCAATAAAATACATTTACGTTTCTGGTTGTAACATGACAAAGTGTGGAAAATTTCAAGGGGTATGAATACTTTTTCAAGGCACTGTAAATGTTTATGTTTCTGGTTTGTGATAAATTGTTTTTTTTTTTTTTTTCAAAGAGTAAAATGAAATTTGCCCAAAAGCAAAACAAGACGTATCCAATGATGATTGATGGACATGAAAGAAGTCTTCAGTGTTTATGTGACACTTGTTTATGTAATATTGGTAACAGAATACAATTCAGCCTTCAGGAAATATCTGAACAATTATAATTGGAATTTCTGGCTGTCTGAGGCCAGGAGGCGCTATCTGTCCCCCGGGGACATTTCTGTACTGATGAGGCGAAAACGCGATCCTCCTCCCATCCCCGGAGATTTCCCTGCGAGTCGTCCCGACCCGACTGAGGATAAAGACGGGTCAGATCCTTCCCTTTTCTCAGGAAAAATCTGCCCGTCTATTGCCAGCTTTACTCTCTTCCCACCCGTTATTTACCTCCAGATCTACAAGCCACCCCTAGCCAGGTGCACAGTTGTCCCATGCCGCATACAGCCAGGTGCACAGATGTCCCATGCCGCACACAGCCAGGTGCACAGTTGTTCCATGCTACATACAGCCAGGTGCACAGATGTCCCATGCCGCATACAGCCAGGTGCACAGATGTCCCATGCCGCATACAGCCAGGTGCACAGATGTTCCATGCTACATACAGCCAGGTGCACAAATGTCCCATGCCGCATACAGCCAGGTGCACAGATGTCCCATGCCGCACACAGCCAGGTGCACAGTTGTTCCATGCTACATACAGCCAGGTGCACAAATGTCCCATGCCGCATACAGCCAGGTGCACAGATGTTCCATGCCGCACACAGCCAGGTGCACAGATGTTCCATGCCGCACACAGCCAGGTGCACACATGTCCCATGCCGCATACAGCCAGGTGCACAGATGTCCCATGCCGCATGCAGCCAGGTGCACAGATGTCCCATGCCGCATACAGCCAGGTGCACAGATGTCCCATGCCGCATACAGCCAGGTGCACAGATGTCCCATGCCGCATACAGCCAGGTGCACAGATGTCCCATGCCGCATACAGCCAGGTGCACAGATGTTCCATGCCGCATACAGCCAGGTGCACAGATGTCCCATGCCGCATACAGCCAGGTGCACAGATGTTCCATGCTACATACAGCCAGGTGCACAAATGTCCCATGCCGCATACAGCCAGGTGCACAGATGTCCCATGCCGCACACAGCCAGGTGCACAGTTGTTCCATGCTACATACAGCCAGGTGCACAAATGTCCCATGCCGCATACAGCCAGGTGCACAGATGTTCCATGCCGCACACAGCCAGGTGCACAGATGTTCCATGCCGCACACAGCCAGGTGCACACATGTCCCATGCCGCATACAGCCAGGTGCACAGATGTCCCATGCCGCATGCAGCCAGGTGCACAGATGTCCCATGCCGCATACAGCCAGGTGCACAGATGTCCCATGCCGCATACAGCCAGGTGCACAGATGTCCCATGCCGCATACAGCCAGGTGCACAGATGTCCCATGCCGCATACAGCCAGGTGCACAGATGTTCCATGCCGCATACAGCCAGGTGCACAGATGTCCCATGCCGCATACAGCCAGGTGCACAGATGTTCCATGCTACATACAGCCAGGTGCACAAATGTCCCATGCCGCATACAGCCAGGTGCACAGATGTCCCATGCCGCACACAGCCAGGTGCACAGTTGTTCCATGCTACATACAGCCAGGTGCACAAATGTCCCATGCCGCATACAGCCAGGTGCACAGATGTTCCATGCCGCACACAGCCAGGTGCACAGATGTTCCATGCCGCACACAGCCAGGTGCACACATGTCCCATGCCGCATACAGCCAGGTGCACAGATGTCCCATGCCGCATGCAGCCAGGTGCACAGATGTCCCATGCCGCATACAGCCAGGTGCACAGATGTCCCATGCCGCATACAGCCAGGTGCACAGATGTCCCATGCCGCATACAGCCAGGTGCACAGATGTCCCATGCCGCATACAGCCAGGTGCACAGATGTTCCATGCCGCATACAGCCAGGTGCACAGATGTTCCATGCCGCATACAGCCAGGTGCACAGGTGTTCCATGCCGCATACAGCCAGGTGCACAGATGTTCCATGCCGCATACAGCCAGGTGCACAGGTGTTCCATGCCGCATACAGCCAGGTGCACAGTTGTTCCATGCCGCATACAGCCAGGTGCACAGTTGTTCCATGCCGCATACAGCCAGGTGCACAGATGTTCCATGCCGCATACAGCCAGGTGCACAGATGTTCCATGCCGCATACATCCAGGTGCACAGATGTTCCATGCCGCATACAGCCAGGTGCACAGTTGTTCCATGCCACATACAGCCAGGTGCACAGATGTTCCATGCCGCATACAGCCAGGTGCACAGATGTTCCATGCCGCATACAGCCATATGCACAGATATTAGGGTTGCCACCTTTTCTTCAAGTCAAACCCGAACACTTTAGCAGCGCACTCACATTTTTTTATAGTATAAACTATACATATATTGTGCTATTAAACAACATTTCTAATCATATGAAGTTAATAACAAGAGTCCCCCCTTTACACCAGAGTCCACAGAGTTCCCCTTTACATCAGAGTCCACAGCGTTCCCCTTTACATCAGAGTCCACAGAGTTCCCCTTTACATCAGAGTCCACAGCGTTCCCCTTTACATCAGAGTCCACAGAGTTCCCCTTTACATCAGAGTCCACAGAGTTCCCCTTTACATCAGAGTCCACAGAGTTCCCCTTTACATCTGAACTTGCAGAGTTCCCTTTCACTATAAGGGGGGACTCTGCAAGCTCTGGTGTAAGGGAGAACTCTGGTAACTCTGACATAAGGGATGCTCTGGGAACCCTGATTTAAGGGGGGACACTGAGAACTCTGATGTACGGAGAGGACTCTGATGTAAGGGGAAACACTGTGGCCTCTGATGTAAAGGGGAACTCTGATGTAAGGGGAAACACTGTGGCCTCTGATGTTAAGGGGAACTCTAATGTAAGGGGTGCTCTGAGAACCCTGATTTACCTTAGTGTACTCACTCAGACGAGAGAAAAAGAAGAGACTTCAGTCACAGACAGGGATGGATGGTGAGCTCACTCACCCCTTGGCAGTCAACACCTCTCATCCAGATGTATCTGAGGCTGCTGGACTTCAAATTTTCGGCCCCAACTTTTCATTTTCTGAGGCACAGCGCCAGGGATTGGAGTGTGGGGCAGACACAGAGGGGTAGGGGTGGGGAGAAGGAGAGGTGCAGAACGAGCCCTCTATCCTCTCTCATCTGTGTGTTTGAGGGGGTTGTTAGTGCCGGCATTGGGCAGTGTGAGAGAGTGTAACAGACACTCCCAGCTTAGACAACTGCAGCCAGCAACCCTGCTGGGAAGCCATAGTCCAGTCTGAATAATGTGTCCGGGTTTCAGGCAGTCTAAACCCGGACACATGATTCCAAACCCAAACTGTCCGGGTGAATCCTGGACAGGTGGCAACCCTAACAGATATTTCATGCTACCCAAAACAGGTGCATAAATAGAACATACTGTCCACAGCCAGCTGTACACGTTTCAAGACCTCCAGGGAAAGCTGAGCCAGTCACATCAGTCTCTGTACCAGAGTAGCTTACACTCTAATTACCCCTCCCCCACAGTCACACACGATTATTATTATACATTTATATAGTTCTGACATATACCACAGTGCTGTACAGAGCTCACTGAGCCAGTCACGTCAGTCTCTGTGCCAGAGGAGCATACACTCTAATGTCCCCTTCCCCAGAGGAAACATCAAGCCTGGGTCTGTCCTGCAGGCTTCTCCCCCAGCCCCCATACAGTGGTTGGGGGGGAGATGAAGGTGATGGCTCTCCAGAGGCACTGAGGCCTACTCCATGTGCTCAAGCTGCAATGGATTTTGAGCCTGTTCCTTACGAGTCTTACAGGATAAAGTGGTGAACAGACTTTGCCGCTAAGGAGGAACAGAAACTTGCTGTCATGAAAGAAGAAGAAGGAAAAGAAAAGCCCTGCATAGTAAGTATGGAAACAGTAAGAGGGAAGTCTATAAGCTGAAGTCTCTGGAAGAGGCATTGAAAAAGCAGAAGTTGGTCGCCTGTCTGAAGGAGAGCAGCGGTGTGTTCAGAGAAAATAATGAGAATGAGGAGAGATGAAAACAGATGAAGGAGAGTCCCTGTACAAGTACCAGCCAGAGGGTGGATGCCACAGCAATGGTGACAGTATGGATGGGGGTAAAGCAGTGGTTTCACATGATGGCCCCAGTACTACCCCTGTCTCAGGATCTGTTGCACCTGAGTCAGTATCTGCCCCCCTCCCTCCCCAGCGGCCTGGGTCATCTCAGGAGGAGGTTGGGGAAAATGGTGGATTGCTGCAGGCCATTACAGAAATGGAATCTCTCTTTAGTGGTACGACTCATCAGATGAAGATCAAGTGAATGCAGGAAGAGATGGCATGTATGTAGACAGAGAAGTTTCTGCTGGCTGCGAGGAGTCCCACATGGACAGTAACAGTGCAGAGCAGGAATGTTGCATGAACATTGAAAGTGCAGAGCAGGAGGGCCGTATGAACTCTGAAACAGCTGGTATTTTTTCTAACAAGTAGTCTTTATGTGACGATGGGACTGCTGGTATCTGTGGTACTTCTGGGACTATGGTGAGCGGGACTGTTGTGCTGGAGGGGAGGAGGGAGGATCAAGTGGTGGGTAATTTACCAAATCGGATTTCAGAGGTTCCTATGCAGCCAGTGAATGTGTCATCTGTCCCAGTTAGGAGTTATGCTAAGTCTGTGTCGGGATAAAGTCATGCTGCTGCTGGTGGAAGGGAGACAGTTGTGCGACTTTCACCTAACGCACCTTCTTGCATTAAACGCAGGAATGTGGTACAGCTCAGATGGGAAGGAGGAGGTATTCCACCTATCAGGAGGGAGGTTGTGAATAGAATAATAGCCATGGGATTTAAGGTGGAGGATATTTAGGCTCTCATCAGTCCGGCTGGTTCCTGTGAATATGATTTGTCATTTGTGAGTCCAAAATCACTGGATCTGTTTCGGGAGCGGTATGAGCATGTATATGGGGGCCAGCCGGACTGAAAGGGGCTTGCCCCAAAATTGTCTTACAACAGCCCTTGATAAAAAATGTCACTATCCTGACAAGGAATGAGTCTATACCCCCCGAGGATTTATGGGTCTGGTTGGGGGGGTTTGGTGAAACGTTGTGTCCCCTAAAAAAGATTATGGATGATAGAGGAATCTGGACGGGTGGGGGGTCGGTGTCAATGAGGTTGAGTGTGTGTGGGAATGTGGCCCAACATTTGCCCTCCTCTGCCTTTATTGGTAGAGATAGAATTACCATCTTCTACCCTGGTCAACCTAAGCTGTCCCATAAATGTGGAGTCAAGGGACATTTCTCCTCTAACTGTCCAGAACAGAAGTGCTCTTTGTGCCAGGAACTGGGGCATCTGGCGAGGGACTGTAATATCATTAAATGTAACCTATGTGATGAGGTTGGTCACCCTTATAGTCGGTGCTCTGAGGCTTTGCACAATAAGCCAGAGCTAGTGGAGGAATTCTTCCATCTGGATAGAGAAGAGTCTGGGTTGGCGGAGGTTGTACCAGGGGAACCTAGTGTCTCTGCCCCGTCAGAATCTGTGTCCATGAGGCCGTCTGTGGTGTCAGTGTCCCCCCAGTCTGTGGTCTCCTAGTCAGTGTCAGAAAGTCTGGTTGTCAAGTCCGTGTCTGCACCTACTGTTCTAGTGTAGTGAAGGCAGCGGAGGGTGCCGGACCAGAGTGTATGGTGGTGCCAACCCCTCCTCCTCCGCATGGCAGACACCAAGGGGTGGAGTGAGGGATGGATTGGATGATGGGGGAGGTGGGAAGGAAATGAGGGTGGCTGGTGCAGAATGCAAGGTGAACGATGTGGAAGTCGGGGTGGATGATGTGGGGGGAGGGGTTAATGGGGGGGTTTTGGAATCACATCCTGATGGCAATTAAATCTCAAAAGGTTTCTTAGCCTGGATTGTGTTTAAGTTGAGGTTCGGGGTTTGTAGTGTCTTTTTTGTTGTCATTAAAATATATTTCTTTCTGTTATTCTGTCAGAAAGCTGCTAATGGAAGCACACTTGTTTTTTGTTTCATTGTTATTATTGCTTCGTTATTTATTTTTATGTAAAAATGTTTTTATTAATAAGCTGTAAGTTTGTAAGATTTTTTAGTAAACAAAATTTACACTCCAATGTCCCCTCACAGTCACACACTAATATACATTTCTATAGCTCCGACATATACCGCAGTGCTGTACAAAGATCACTGAGCCAATCACATCCGTCTCTGTACCAAAAGGGCTTACACTCTAATGCCCCCCCCCCCACAGTCACATCAGTCTCTGTACCAGAGGAGCTTACACTCTAATGTCCCCTCCCCCCCCACAGTCACATCCGTCTCTGTACAGAGGAGCTTACACTCTAATGTCCCCTCCCCCCCCCACAGTCACATCAGTCTCTGTACAGAGGAGCTTACACTCTAATGTACCCCCCCCCCCCCCCACAGTCACATCAGTCTCTGTACCAGAGGAGCTTACACTCTAACGTCCCCTGCCCCCACAGTCACATCAGTCTCTGTACAGAGGAGCTTACACTCTAATGTCCCCTCCCCCCCCCCCACAGTCACATCAGTCTCTGTACAGAGGAGCTTACACTCTAATGTCCCCCCCCCCCACAGTCACATCAGTCTCTGTACAGAGGAGCTTACACTCTAATGTCCCCTCCCCCCACAGTCACATCAGTCTCTGTACAGAGGAGCTTACACTCTAATGTCCCCTCCCCCCACAGTCACATCAGTCTCTGTACAGAGGAGCTTACACTCTAATGTCCCCTCCCCCCACAGTCACATCAGTCTCTGTACAGAGGAGCTTACACTCTAATGTCCCCTCCCCCCACAGTCACATCAGTCTCTGTACAGAGGAGCTTACACTCTAATGTCCCCTGCCCCCACAGTCACATCAGTCTCTGTACAGAGGAGCTTACACTCTAATGTCCCCCCCCCCACAGTCACATCAGTCTCTGTACAGAGGAGCTTACACTCTAATGTCCCCTCCCCCCACAGTCACATCAGTCTCTGTACAGAGGAGCTTACACTCTAATGTCCCCCCCCCCCCCCCCCACAGTCACATCAATCTCTGTACAGAGGAGCTTACACTCTAATGTCCCCTCCCCATCACAGTCACATCAGTCTCTGTACAGAGGAGCTTACACTCTAATGTCCCCTCCCCCCACAGTCACATCCGTCTCTGTACAGAGGAGCTTACACTCTAATGTCCCCTCCCCCACAGTCACATCAGTCTCTGTACAGAGGAGCTTACACTCTAATGTCCCCTCCCCCACAGTCACATCAGTCTCTGTACAGAGGAGCTTACACTCTAATGCCCCCCCCCCCCCCACAGTCACATCAGTCTCTGTACAGAGGAGCTTACACTCTAATGTCCCCCCCCCCCCACAGTCACATCAGTCTCTGTACAGAGGAGCTTACACTCTAATGTCCCCTCCTCCCCACAGTCACATCAGTCTCTGTACAGAGGAGCTTACACTCTAATGTCCCCCCCCCCCCCCCCCCACAGTCACATCAGTCTCTGTACAGAGGAGCTTACACTCTAATGTCCCCTCCCCCCACAGTCAGATCAGTCTCTGTACCAGAGGAGCTTACACTCTAATGTCCCCTCCCCCACAGTCATATCAGTCTCTGTACAGAGGAGCTTACACTCTAATGTCCCCTCCCCCCACAGACACATCAGTCTCTGTACAGAGGAGCTTACACTCTAATGTCCCCTCCCCCCACAGACACATCAGTCTCTGTACCAGAGGAGCTTATACTGTCACTTATCTTTGGGGTTTTATGTTTCTCTTGAGTCTCATATGATGTCATGAATGTCATGTGATGTCATGTGTATCAGATATTGTAAATTGTTACTTTGGGGGGAGAGTAAAGCTTCCTTTCCAAAACTCAGGAAAAACACGCGTGTGATTGCTGCTTCTATATCTGTCTGGCCGCGTGTCTGGTGCGTTTTTCACCTGATGTGACCCAAAAGCTAAAGCTGCACCAAAAACACAACCGCAGGTGAGTGTTTTATGAGTTTTGCCAGGTTTTTGATGTGGTTTGCATTCATTTCAAAGAGGAAGTGCGTTTTTAGTGCGGTTTTTTTTTGCCGCACCAAACATGCACCCGAAATGCAGTAACCAGAATTTTACAAAATGAATCAGTTTGAAGAGTTCCAAAAGATTTCACAGTCATTCGTTTTTCTTCCGCTTTTTCCCCTTCAAGAAAAAAAAAAACGGATCCGTGTGAAAGCAGCCTGACTAAGACCGGAGAGTAGAGAATCCGGCGCAGCTTCGCATAGAAACCAATCAGCTTCCAGGATTTTATTTTTTATTTTTTTTTGGCAAAGTTTAATTGAAAAAGCTGAAGTGAGATGCTGATTGGCTCCCATGCACAGCTGCACCAGGTTTCGCACTCTCCAGTCTTAGACTGGCCACACACCTATAGATTATCTGCAGATTTTCTATGGTCAGATGGAAAAAGTGGAACAGATTCCTCCATCTACGCTGAACTGTGTGGATGGAAGAATCTCCCACTTTTTCCTTCTGACCATAGAAAATCTGCAGATAATCTATAGGTGTGTGGCCACTTTTAGTAAATCTCCCCCTTTGTGTTGTAGAAATGACTTTGAGGACGGTCATCTTTTGCCCCCCCTTGCTGTTTGTGGTGAGTGGTGACACCCCAGCAGAGTGACGATGGGCGCCCCATGCTCAGTCACACCCCACCCACATTTCATTCATTCTCTGTAATGAATTCTCAGTCCAGGGAGCGCTGGGCGGGGTGACTCCTCCCTCCTGACTGGCTCCACCCCCAGCAGACCTCCTATATATGGAGAGGTAGAAGTGCAGCTGATCACAAGTTTGTCTGATAAGGAAGCAGCATGGCAGATAATGTGAGTATGAGCACCGATGGAAGCTGCAAAGAGGGTTCTGTGGGCAGTGGTTGGTATAGTGATGTTGGAAGTGGTGTGCATGATGCTATTGGGTGAGGGCAGTGGTTGGTATAGTGATGCTATTGGGTGAGGGCAGTGGTTGGTATAGTGATGCTATTGGGTGAGCGCAGTGGTTGGTATAGTGATGTGGGAAGTGGTGTGCATGATGCTATTGGGTGAGGGCAGTGGTTGGTATAGTGATGCTATTGGGTGAGGGCAGTGGTTGGTATAGTGATGCTATTGGGTGAGGGCAGTGGTTGGTATAGTGATGCTATTGGGTGAGGGCAGTTGTTGGTATAGTGATGCTATTGGGTGAGGGCAGTTGTTGGTATAGTGATGCTATTGGGTGAGGGCAGTTGTTGGTATAGTGATGCTATTGGGTGAGGGCAGTTGTTGGTATAGTGATGCTATTGGGTGAGGGCAGTTGTTGGTATAGTGATGCTATTGGGTGAGGGCAGTTGTTGGTATAGTGATGCTATTGGGTGAGGGCAGTTGTTGGTATAGTGATGCTATTGGGTGAGGGCAGTTGTTGGTATAGTGATGCTATTGGGTGAGGGCAGTTGTTGGTATAGTGATGCTATTGGGTGAGGGCAGTGGTTGGTATAGTGATGCTATTGGGTGAGGGCAGTGGTTGGTATAGTGATGTGGGAAGTGGTGTGCATGATGCTATTGGGTGAGGGCAGTGGTTGGTATAGTGATGCTATTGGGTGAGCGCAGTGGTTAGTATAGTGATGTGGGAAGTGGTGTGCATGATGCTATTGGGTGAGGGCAGTGGTTGGTATAGTGATGCTATTGGGTGAGCGCAGTGGTTAGTATAGTGATGTGGGAAGTGGTGTGCATGATGCTATTGGGTGAGGGCAGTGGTTGGTATAGTGATGCTATTGGGTGAGCGCAGTGGTTAGTATAGTGATGTGGGAAGTGGTGTGCATGATGCTATTGGGTGAGGGCAGTGGTTGGTATAGTGATGCTATTGGGTGAGGGCAGTGGTTGGTATAGGGCAGATGGATGTGGGTAGTGGTGTTGGGGAGGGTATAGGGTTGTTGGGTGTAGGTCAAGGTTGTGGTTCTTGTCCTCCCAGTTATTTATATTTAGGGTGTGATGAATGTATTTTGATATCCTGGCACAGAGCTGGGTCTACCTTCCTGGGTACTCTTAGTATACGGTATATACTGGTATGGCTCAGGCACTCCTCTCCTCCACTTTTGCCCATCGTTGCCATCTCTTTGCCTCCTTATCATTCATGTATGAATAATTATATTAACTATTTGCTCTGCAGCTTTATAAATATAATGGTCCTAGTCTGAGATGTGACATGTCCAGTCCCTCTGGGTAAATCCATTGTGGCCGATCTTTACTTCTCTCCAAGCAGGATGGAAGCCGGGAGTTGGAGCAGGCCTTGTGCCAGTCAGTAATTGGCACCATCTTGGCTGTCTGTAGATAGGACTATAACTTGTATAAAGGTCTGGGCAGCCGGCATATGTGACATGAACATTATAAGAGAAAATGTATATATTGTCAAGCAGTGGCGCCGCTAGGGGGTGGCTTTTGGGGCTATAGCCACAAATCTGGGTCCCATAGCCCGCGTCTCTACAGAGATCTCCAAGGCTCTCTGGGGACCCTGATGTAAGCGGGGGTGCGCTCTCTCTCTCTATATATATATATATATATATATATATATATATATATCTATCTATCATTATTATATAATTATAGTGCGTATGCCCACCCAAGACTTTCTTTACTATGCTGCTATGAGCTCTAGACCTAGCAATGCTCCTGTTGTCAAGTCATTGATTTGTGATCTGCTGGGGATGTCTGAGCTCCCTCCCCCTCCCCCATACAGAGGATCTGACAAAATTCTGCAACCCACGAAAATCCTAAATGTATCCCGAGTACAGTAACTGCATCCATGAGATGTCTCTTCTGTTGTATATACGTGGTGTAATAATTGTCTTCTGTCCTCTCTCCCCCCCCCCCTTTTTCTTTTTTATTTTTATACAGGGTGTAATAATAATCTCCTCTCCCCCCCACCCCCCCTCTATTATACAAAGTGTAATAATTCTCTTTTCTCCCATACAGATTTTTTCCTTGTACAACTTCAGCCTCAAACCCGGTCACTGTGTGGAGGTGGGGGGCTTCATTCCGGAGGACGCTATAAGGTAGGTGATGGTGCGAACCTTGGCTACTTCTATAATGTCTGCTCTCTGTATAATACAATTTACCAAAAGTAGAAGTGCTCTGTGTACAGTCCATCCTACTGACCCCTCACTGGGAATTTGGTGTCTGCGGTCCCTCAAATACCCGACATCAGATTGTTTTTTTTTTTTTTTTTGCTTCTACGTTGTGACAAAATGTCATCCTGGCTGAAACTTGTCTGACTTATCAGCCATCATCCGATTATCTGACAACTGACATACATTCTGTCTTTCTTTAACCCTGGACCCCACTAACCTGTATAGCTGCAGGCACTGTGGAGAAATTCATCCTCAACATTTTGCAGTAGAGAGCACTTCATCGCTATCGCATATTTGGAGGTCCAATCACCCCCTGACATGGCAACAGGGAGTTATAGGACTCAAAGTGGTGGTGACTCCTCAGTTCAGCTCCTCCATCTCCCAGCAGTGACTGAGCCGCTCATCTCGCCTTCCCAGCTGCCTTAGAGCCGCTTCACGCAGAGGCAACATGACTTCCAGCGAGACTTTGGGAGGCAACTTGGACACGACTTGAGTGTGAATGGCAGCGTGACTTGAGTATGAATCACAGCACAACTTGAGGCAACTTGAATTTGCCTCCAGGACAGGGGACTTTGCCAGTGGTCAATCACATAATAATCAGCTCTGTGGGGGGGAGGGGTTTGCCTAGAAAACAATTTTTACTTCCTGGAAAGTTGCTTCAGTTAAGACAGGGGATCAGACTTGGAGGCGACTTCCATTGAAATCAATGGGTACAAGTTGCCTAGAAGTCGGATTGAAGTAGTACAGGAACCTTTTCTGAAGTCGGAGCGACTTCAGTAGTGTGCATTAAGACGGCTCCATTCACTTCATTGATTTTTATCAACCGCGCGACTAGGGGCGACTTGAAGTTGGATCCCAGGTCGCCCCTGTGTGAACCGGCTCTTAAAGTGGTTGTAAACCCTTAGAGCCGGTTCACACAGGGGCGATTTAGATCCAACTTCAGAAAAGGTTCCTGTACTACTACAATCCGACTTGTAGGTGACTGGTACCCATTGATTTCAATGGAAGTCGTCTCCAAGTCAGATCTCCGTCTATACGGAGGCAACTCTGACAGAATTATCAGCTCTGAAGGGGGAACTCCATGCCAAATTTATGAAAAAAAATTGGCGTGGGTTCCCCCTCCGAGAGCATACCAGGCCCTTAGGTCTGGTATGGATTTTAAGGGGAACCCCCCTACGCCGAAAAACCCCCAGACCCTTATCCGAGCACGCTACCCGGCCGGCCAGGAAAGAATCCCCCTTAGAATCCATACCAGACCTAAGGGCCTGGTATGCTCTCGGAGGGGGAACCCACGCCAATTTTTTTTTTTTTTTTTTTTTTGGCGTGGAGTTCCCCCTTCAGAGCTCATTTTCTGATTGGCCACGGCAAAAGTCGCCCTGGCCTAGGGTGACTTAAAGTCGTGTTGCAAGTCGCCCCAAGCCGTGTCCAAGTTGGCTCCAAAAGTCGTGTTGCCCCTGTGTGAACCGGCTCTTACCACTTTGACCTACAGGTGAGCCTAGATTAAGTCTTACCTGTAGGTCCAAGAAATATCTCCTAAACCTACAGTTTAGGAGATATTTGCAAAAAGACAGGCACCGCAGCCTGCGGCGCACTGGGCATGCCGCTGCTAACGACGAAATGCCGTTTAGTGGCAGCTCCCGTGCACATGCGCGGGAGTGACGACGTCATCGCTGCTCATGACCCGGAAGAAAATGGACACTTCGTGCTACAGGGGACAGCGGTGACATCGCAGGCTCATGTCTCAGGTAAGTGACACATGATGGGCTACTATGCATCATTATGCTTTACCTTTGCAGGGAGACAAAGAGGAAGTGAAGCCCATCAGGGTTTACTTCCTCTTTAAAATGAAACAATAAAAGTGTAATTCCTTTTAAATTTCTTACCTGGGGGGTGTCTATAGTATGCCTGTAAAGTGGCGCATGTCATCCATGTTTAAAACAATACGAGAGCAAAATATTTCTAAGGGGGGGGGGGGGGGGGGGATTTAGTCATTTAAAAGAACTCTCGGCTGAAATGTAATGTCGGTCCCGGCAATACACAAGTCATTGAAAAAATGGCATGGAGTTTCCCCACAGTCCATTACCAGGCCCTTTGGGTCTGGTATGTATATTAAAGCGGGAGTCCGCGTGTTTTTTTTTTTTTTTTTTTTTTTTTTTTTTTTTTTTTAAAGCCAGCAGCTACAAATACTGCAGCTGATGACTTTTAAAATAATGACACTTACCTGTCCAGCGCGCCCGCGATGTCGGCACCCGAAGCCGATCTCTTGATCGTCTCTCGGGTGCTGCCGCCGCCATCTTGGGTATGGGAATCAGGAAGTGGAGCCTTGCGGCTTCATTTCCCGGTTCCCTACTGCGCACGCGCAAGTCGCGCTGCGCAATAAGGATGGTCCCCGCTGTCTCTGGGATCCGTGTGTTTCCCAGCAGACAGCGGGGGATCTTCGGAAAGGGGCGTAGATTCTGCGGAAAGGGGCGTACCTTCTGCAGATATCTATCCCGGAAGTGGGTGCAGATACCTGTACTGTACACCCCCCTCCCCCCCTGAAAGGTGCCAATTGTGGCGCCGGAGGGGGGGAGGATTCCAATGAGCGAAAGCTCCACTTTAGGGTGGACCTCCGCTTTAAGGGGAACCGCAAAGCAAAAAAAATAAAAAATTTGCGTAGGGGTCCCCCCAAAAAATCCAGCGCATACTAGCTCATTATGAAATATTCACCTTAGAACGAGGCGCCAGTATCTCGCCTGATCCACACCGAGGGAGCTGACATGTTGCCTGGGCGTGTCTTCCGAGTATCGTGGCTCCAGCGCTGTGAGTGGCCGAAGCCGCAATACGTCACTTCCGCGCATGCGCGGGAGTCTTTTTTTTTTTTTTTTTTTTTTTTTTTTTTCCTCCCCTGGCGAGGTCTAGCAGTTCAGCCGGGTCTTAAATGCGCATGCACCGCATGACTTAAAACGTAAATATCTCCTAAACCGTACAGGTTTAGGAGATATTAATTTTACCTACAGATAAGCCTTATTATAGACTCACCTGTAGGTAAAAGTTAAGACTATACAACCGCTTTAAGCACCACACCTGAGTGCAGGAGTTTACGGTTTTGATGCACTAGGCCAGTGATGGTGAACCTTGGCACCCCAGATGTTTCAGAACTACATTTCCCATGATGCTCAACTACACTGCAGAGTGCATGAGCATCATGGGAAATGTAGTTCCAAAACATCTGGGGTGCCAAGGTTCGCCATCACTGCCCTAGGCAAATGTCGGTGAGGGATTGTCTGAAAGTTTACTTACCGCTTGTTAAGAATATGTGAATGTCCATATCCGGGCTACAGGTTCACTTTAGGTATTTTTTGGTATGGGGACATGTATTACCAGGACCCCATTTGGTTCTAAATGTGTTAACCATTATAGTTTCTTAAAGTGGAGCTTCCGCTCATTGGAATCCTCCCCCCCCCCCCCCCCCCTCCGGCACCACAATTGGCACCTTTCAGGGGGGGAGGGGGGTGCAGGTACCTGTACAGTACAGGTATCTGCACCCACTTCCGGCGTAGATTCTGCAGAAGGTACGCCCCTTTCCGCAGAATCTACGCCCCTTTCCGAAAATGCCCCGCTGCCTGCTGGGAAACACACGGATCCCAGAGACAGCGGGGACCATCCTTATTGCGCAGCGCGACTCGCGCATGCGCAGTAGGGAACTGGGAAATGAAGCCGAAAGGCTCCACTTCCTGATTCCCGCACCCGAGAGACGATCGAGAGATCGGCTTCGGGTGCCGACATCGCGGGCGCGCTGGGCGGGTAAGTGCCACTATTTTAAAAGTCAGCAGCTGCAGTATTTGTAGCTGCTGGCTTTAAAAAAAAAAACAAAAAAAAAAAACGGTGGACTCCCTCTTTAAGTCTCCAAAAATAGTAGCTCATGTGTAATTTTTAATTTTGCTATTTTGACTTAATTGACAGAAGTACCTCTGCATCCCACATGGGAGGACCACTGGTGAATGAATCCAATATGATATCCAACAAGGTCAGCTGAGCAGAATAATTGCCATTTTCTGTCTTTCTAGGATTATCATAAACTTGGGAACGGATAAAACGAATTTAGTGATACACTTTGACGCTCGATTTGACTACAAACAAGAGAAGCGCATCATAATCTTGAACTCGATGGTGGACGGTGTCTACGGAGAGGAACTGAGGGAAACGGCCTTCCCATTCCAGGAGGGGTCGGACACCATGGTAGGTCAATGACAGGAGGGGCAGGACTAATGTTGGATGGGGCAAAGTGGCATCACTAGTCATATTGGACACCTATATCTCCAAATGTTGCAGTAGGCAGCGATGGCTTAGGTTAAGGGCATATAGGCTGTTATGATGATTGCCCCTTCAGTTCACTTTATGAATGATTCAATGGACACCATCATGCTGCCATTGTGTGCTATTATAAACTTAGCTTACAAATTTTATTTTATATTTTTTTTTTAGTGTAGCATTTCTATTGTGTATGCATGCGTTATTAAAAAAATGTTTATTTGTGAGATGATTATGTAGCGGCCATAACCCTTGGCAGGACGGCCTTGACTTTTTGGGCTTACCGGTTACCTCCGCTTGGCTTGTTCCTCCATGTCTAGGGGTTCCCAGGGTTGATACCCAACAACTTTGGACGCTGACACCAATAAAGTTTTTTTTTTTTTTTTTTTTAAAAGGTTTTATTTTGCAGGGGTAACATCCAACAACACAGTCCTGTATAGGAACAGAGGGCAAGGGTGAAGAACTCAGGCACCTTGAACTGCAGACATAACAAAGTCTCTATTACCACCCAGAGAGTAGCCGCTCGCAGCTGGATGCTTCAAGGCTGAACCGATCTCTAGCCAGAGATTATGGCAGTCAGCACTTTGCTTCAGAACTTGTGAAATCTCTGACTTTGAACAAGTTGTAACTGAAGGTGAACAGGAACCTTTTCCCCAGTACCTGGAACGTGCTCCGTCTCCTTGACAGTACTGGAAAATGCGTGGATTCGTCAATGTCCTTGGCAACTCGGTAACCAGGCACTTCTCAGGATGCCGCTTGTTGGCCCTCCTCAGAGTCCTCCCCCGGTCACTTTCACGAGCTGCGGTGCCCCTCCAAGCCGAGAGCACACCCGGACACCTTGAATCCTCCCTCAGTTACTGCGCCTCGGACCAGCCGGTTCCCGAGACTCGGGAACAGATGGATCCCTACCCCAGACCAGGCGGGTCTATTGGGAGTAACCAACCGAAGCATATTGCGGAGCGTTGAACGCTCCATGACCGGGACCCCTCGCGGGGCTACCCCGGTCCTGCAAACAGGAACAGACTGCTAGGGCCTCACGAACACCTGTAACACGTGACCTCAACATCTGAAGTACCACTCCCCAGTGGGGCCCGGCACACCTGCTGATTGGCTCCCAGGAAGCTGATACCCAAAACGTCCAACCAGACCTGGTTCTGGCCTGTCATGTGCCCCTCACTGTACACATGACCAGGCAGAACTTCTAACACAGCCCAGCTAGACTGATGTCAAAGTTACACCTACATAATTAACCCTCAGAACCCCACTACTGTTCTGAGGCAAAAACTACATTTACAATCAAATGACACTTTGTCCAAAATGTCATCCGCTACAATTATTAGAGGAAGGAATGGGGATCAGGAAATCCCTGACGTGCAATGTCGCTACAAAGTCCCCTCTGGGGAGTAGAGGGGGTGCTGGCCGGGATCTGAAGCTGATCAGTCTCGTGCTACAACTGAAAGGACCAATGTGAGTGTGCTGGGGTGAATGCTCTGTTCATCTAAACCTATCCCTGGGGAAATAATGAATAAAACTATAAGTGACAAGGCTTGATTCTATTTGGGATAGGATTAAAAAAAAATAACTGATCACGAATAATCGTGTTCTCATTTACCCCAAGTCAGTCATGGTAGATGGGAACCTTGCCAAGGACACATATGAATTGGGCCACCAGAAGGGAGATTATTTATCAGTATCAAAAGATGCAAGAAATACATACTTTGCAGACATGGTTGGTTGATGGTGATTTGCAGAGGACAAACCACATTCAAAATGCCAACCAAAAGGCATAACATTCCCATTGTTATACACACATCAAATGTCAAGTCCAGCCCCGTAGGATTCACTGTCAAATGTCAGAGCATCGGCATCCGCAGAACTTTTTTCAGGGAGGGGCATCATTTTAAGGTCACCCATGCTCTGACCCTTTTCGACAATGTCATTATCATGGTTATAGACTGCAGACGTAGTACAGGTGAGGGTCAGAGCCTGCGGACATGGCCCAAGAGACTGTCAGAAACTGCATACATGTGGGGGGTGACAGAGAGAGACGGGGTGACAGAGGGGGGGATGGGGGTCATCACTCTTAATCCGATCCCTGATTCCAGGGGGGGCACTTGCCCCCCTTGCCCCTACCTGCGAACGCCCATGAGCATCGGTGCAGTCAAGTCACAGGACTTCTGCATGGTTCTCATCTTTTTGGCATGTAATGTAGACCCAATATAGTTGGCATGGCATACAGCAGCCTTTCACAACCTCCCTTGCATTCCCCCCCCCCCCCCACCCCCTAACAAAAATTCTAAGGGGCCCTCTACCTGACCCCGTGATGCCATGAGCTATGTAAAACATTTGCCATTGTCACACTTGATGCTTACATCAGTGTCCCCCAGAGGCCCCTCTTACATCAGTGTCCCCGAACAGCTGACTCCCCCCCCCCCCCCCCCCCCCCCCCCCCTTCCTTGCAGAGGTTCCCCTGTACCTGGCTGGTGAAGGTGGGAGGCAGCGCTCAACAGCTCTATCCTATCCATAGGAAGGGGGCTCTCCGTGGGGCTAGTAGTTCTATGTCCGAATGTATACAGCGGAGAGAGGAGGGGCCTCTGACCTAGGCATCAGCAAGGGGGGGGGGGGGGGAGGCTTGGGGGTTCAACTTGGGCAATAGCATAGGAAAACCGGCGTAGGGTAGGAATTGTATCATGTCAAGGGAGAGCTTTGCAGGCCTCCAGGTTTAGCGGCACCTGCAGGATCCCCACATTGGTCTCCTACCATCCTTGTACTGAGAGGGATGTTTTAAACATTGACCGCTATGACACGAGGGGGAGGCGGGGCCCTCGAGTAATTTGCGGGGCCCTACGCAGCTTGTGTAGTGAGCATATATGGCGGATCGGCTTTTATGCCACATACACACGGTCGGACTTTCCGACAACAAAGGTTGGCTGTGAGCTTGTTGGAAAGTCCGACCCTGTGTATTATGCTCCATACAATTTGCTGTCGGACTTTCTGCCAACAAAGGTTTGAGAGCTGGTTCTCAAATTTTCCAACAACAAAACTTGTCAGAAATTCCAAGCGTGTGTACACAAGTCCAATACACAAAGGTCCACGCATGCACGGAACCAAGCAGAAGAGCTGTACTTCATAGTTACTAAGGTTGAATAAAGAGACACCAGTCCATCCAGTTCAACCTGAGTGTCTACAATTGTCCCTATCCCTGTACATTGCACACTCACATTGGTCCCTACCCTCAAGGAGCCCACAATCCAAGGTCCCCATTCATATACTAGGGGCCAATATTGGACAGAAGGCAATTAACCTACCTGCATGTCTTTGGATTGTGGGAGGAAACCCACGCAGGCACAGGGAGAACATGCAAACTCCAGGCAGGTAGTGTTGTGGTTGGGATTTGAACCAGCGACCCCCCTTTATACTGCTAGGTGAGAGTGCTAACCACTACACCACTGTGCCGCCCCGAAGAACTGACTATTGAACTTCATTTTTTTTTTTTCTCAGCTCGTTGTACAGCATTGGTGTCATGAAGCTGGCCCTGACAAATGTTGGGCCTTGAAGTAAGTGGGCACCATCAAATGAGAGGTTAATCAGCCACAGCTTGAGGAACCCCTAAAAACCTCCTGAAGGAACCCTGGGTGAGACTGGCATACCATGACTCAAAACTGACCATCTGCTATTGATCTCCTGAGGGCTCCAGTCATTGGTCTAGGTGACGGATGATCAGTTCTCGGAGACCCCGGCCCTAAAACATTCCAACACAGAAGCACCTCTTTCTATTAAGTTTTCTGCCACACATAAAGAACGCATAAGATGAGCTACGTGCGCATATCATCTTGTGGAAAGGTTTTTGTTGAAATGACCGTTTGGTGGTAAGCCAACGCTCATTGGCTTTTTATTGTCCAGCAAGCTGACGTTGCGCCATCTCTCTTCTTACAGGTTTGCTTCCAATTTGAGCAAGACAAGATCATCGTACAATTAGCTGCTGGCAAGCCTTTCTCATTTCCAGTCCGCTTTCCCATAGAGGAGATCACCTTCTTGAACATGGAATACCTCCAGCCAAGGTCCATCACGCTAAAATGAAGAATCCCACAATAGAGGAACCGCCTGACCCCCCCCCCCCCCCCCACATCCAGGATCTGTGAAATCACCATGGTGGATGAAGGCGGAAGTTCTTTAATCATGTTTTATAGCGCCCCCCCCTCCAATCTGCATCCTTTGCAGCTCATGTAGACATATATTGTGCTTTGCTCAGTACTAGAAACGAATTCCATCCACATTTCAAATAAAATCCAATGAACTCTATTGTGTCTGATCAATCACTTTTTTTTTAAATGGAGATATAGAGATTGCTGTAGTTGTCGGCAAATCACTGCCTGCTGCATAGCACCCCCCCTGCTGGAGGTTTGTTGCATTACTTTTAAAAGTTGGTCACCAGCAGAGGGTGCTAATGCTACATTTTCTGTCTGCAGTCTGATTTCTAGTTAAATAGAAATCCTTTATCTTATATTGGTGTGGCTCCAGATAGTTATCCCAAGCTTTAACTATAAACTTTCAACAATAACAATTGCAGGCTGAAAAACAAAAATGCAATTTCACAAGGTTTAACGGTTTGTAAAATACAGAAAGGGAAGCTGTCATGGATTTGGCCAGAACAGGCCGTGGTTGGGTATGGGCAGTGAATGTAGTAGTACCTCTCTCTCTCCAAAGTTCTACCTCATTTCCAGGGCTGGTGCTACCACTAGGCAGCTGCCTAGGGCGCCCGGCCACTGGTGTTCCTACTCTCTTCTCTCTGCAACAAGCAACTAAGGGGGTAATTTCCTATAGCGCCAATAAATGATCCTGCATTCCCGGAAAATAGCTCCCAATTAAGGCCATTTAAGACTTCAACTCTCAGAAACTGGGTGCCAATGCAGATGGAAAGCAGCGCTATTGCCGGCGAATATGCAGATCACATATGCAGGAATAGTGGAAGTCAATGGGGCTCCAACCTGAAAAAATCCAAGTTCTCACTGAAGGCTTTTGTGCTAGTTCTTTGCCATAAAAAGTGTTTGGGGGCCCGGGTCTTTCCCCAGGGGACATGCATCAATTGGGAAAAAAAAAATGTTTTTAAATTTTATCAGGAGCAGGGATTTTAATAATGATTAAAGTGAAACAATGAAAATGAATTTAACAATGAGACATTCCTTTAAATATCATGACTGTGGGGGGGGGGGGGGGGTGTCCTTACTATGCCTGTAAACCCTTATCCGAGCACACAACCCGGCAGATAAGGGGGGGGGATGAGTGAGCACCCCCCCCCCCCCCCCTCCTGAACCATACCTGGCCACATACCTTCAACATGGGGAGGATGCTTTGGGGTCCCTCAAACACCTTGTCCACATGTTGGTTTAACAAGGGGACACCCAGATCCCGCTCCCCATGTGAATGGGTACATTGCACGCAGTTTTTTTTTTTTTTTTTTTTGGCTGGCATTAATTTTTACTTTAAGTGAGGAAGCCGCTGACGACTCAATACAGAAAAGATATATGTGGGGAAAATCCAGACTTAGGGGAGGCTGTAACCTTTGTATGTTCCTAAGGGGTACATTAAATGGTAAAATGTATAGACTGCGGGGGTGAGGGGCGCTAAGGCTGGAAAGGGGTGTTACAATCAAAATTTGGGTTATCCCTTTCCCGCCCTAGGGTAGCGCCACTCACCCCACAGTCTATTTTATCAGCTGATGGCTCATTGGTTAAGAACACGGCGGCTCTTCAAAACTTTCTGGTTACAGTTCACATCGCTACATGTCCAGATATTAAAAGTTAGTAGCTGCAGTATTTGTTGTGGGGGGGTGGGGGCGCTAGTATGTATTGCTTCAAATGGGTTTTTGATTTCCATGCAAGTCTATGGCAATGAAAAACCCACTTGGAGGTAAGCTGGGAACAAATGAGAGGACCTCATTTTGCAGTCGCCAAAGCCTGACTTTATTGGGTTAGCAAGAGTCTGGAAACCTTTGCTGAGAAACTGTTGGAGCTTTAGCTGTAAAGATGGCAGCTCCTCTGACATGTTTTGTGGGGACACCTGGGGATTTGGAAAACCAAGGCGTGTTCTATTAGCCAAGCTTGAAAGCTGAAGAGATGCCATAGATCTCGTCCCACCTGCTAGATAAGCACTCTAGGGTTACATTTTCACAGCCTTACTGGGCCCCATACCAATTGAAATCCAGTTTGAACCTATAACAATGAGTTTGGTAGGCCCATTGGTAAAATCCAACTGAAGTTACAAACACATATTGGCGAGCCTTAATTATGCCACTTAATACCCTTGTAGGGGTCAGCCCCTAGGATTACTGAACTATATTGCACTGTGTTCCATCTATAATATATACAGCCTGCTATTTCCAGTTTAGCCACAAGATGTCACTGTTGCTGCCGACCCTTCAGAGGAGAGGAAACAGGAAGTGGCAGTGAGAGAGAACTGTGAGGAGTGTGTGGGCAGCTGAGGAATTCCTGTGCGGAGCTGAGGAAAAGTCAAGTCTGTCCTGAGGAGAGGGAGACTTTGTGTGGATAAAGAGTCGCAGTATCCAGCTAAAGATCGGGCACCTCGGGCAGAGAGAGAGAGCTGTGGTGATTTTGGGCCGCATCTGTGTTCATCCATCCGTCCCAGACGGGCAAGCTGCAGCACTAGGAACTGGACTTCACCTGCCTCATGAAGGAGGCCAAGACAAGGGACCCTCCAGCTGTCTAACAAACTGTGAGTGAGCACCGGTGCTGGATTGTGATAGGGAATAGTACAGTCCCTACTGAGATAGTACGTTGTAGAAACGTGTCCCGATAAGCGGGAATCAGGCAGGACATATTAGAAGAGGGTAGCCTGTATCACTGTGCATGTGTTGGCGGGAAAGCCATTTTGTGTACCACATTCCAGTTAGCCTTACTGTAAACTACTGTGAATTGTTAATACTGTTATCCTCCTCCTCCGGCCATTATATCTTACTGTTTAATAAAGCCGGTTTTTTGTTTCAGCCTCCTTGTCTGCTGTCCCGTACTTGAAACCTGCATTGCGGTCTCCTATACCTCTGACCGCTACAAGTGGCGCTGCGAGCAGGGTACGGTTACAGAGATGGAGGCGGCTGAAGGCAACGTACCTGATGTTGATGTGAGTGCCTTAGGTAATGGTGGAACCCCTACAAGGACCCTCCCTATGGGCATGCTTTTTAACTTGTTGCCAAAATTTGATGGCCAGAACATGTCACTGTCAGACTGGGTGACGAGATTACAGAGCGTTGCTAGAATTTACAATGTCAGCCCAGAGCTACAGGTGGAAATTGCTTTGGCTGCCCTGGAGGGTGAAGCGCGGAAAACTGTTTGCTTACAACCGGAAGCTACGCGCAGTACCTTGAAAGAGATTGTGCGCTTTCTAGAAGAAATATACGGTGAAACAGCTAGTGCGGGCCACCTCCGGGCAAAGTTCTTCTACCGGGTACAGCAGGAAAATGAAGGGGTCTCACAATATGCAACGGCTCTACAGGAAGTACTGGCTGAGATACAGAAAAAAGAGGCAGACGGGATAACCGCCATGGGATCCGCAGACCGGATACTGAGGGAACAATTGATCCTGGGACTCTACAGCTCTCACCTGAGACAAGCCCTACGGGAACGAGTCAGAGTGGACCCTACACTGAATTTTCGGCAAATATTGGCTGAGGCCGTGGAGCGAAGTAAAGAAGAAATTTATGCCTCTGGAGTGATACGGACCCAGACCGCCTCCCTCGGGGTTGCGAAGAATGAAGAGGTCCTGGTTAGAGTGGTGCAGGACCTACAAAGCTCCCTGGGTCTCATGCATGAGAAGTTGACGCAAATAGAGAGACGGATGGATTTGAGCTACCCCCCTGAGGTTGCATATCTGGGGCAACAACAACCTTATCAGACTGCCTCGATGGTTCCTGCACCAGAGCATCCTTACCCACGTATTCCCACCTACCGAGTCCCTCAATATCCTCCAGTGAGCTCGGCCAGTCCAGGCCTACGGGCGCCTCCCGCACACAGACAGAGAGAACAACGCAGAGAGGCTCAGTGCTGGCGGTGTGGAGAAAAAGGACACTTCGCTAGAGAATGCCGGAGGGACCTGCCTAGACGCCCAGAGCCGGTGTTAAACTTCAGGCCCCCGCAGTAATGAGGCACACTGCGGGGGAAGTAGAGTGTCAGGCCACTCAGCACAGCTCCGAACACCTGGTTGCAGGATGTCCCACCATAAGAGCCGAGTTTGAAGGCATTCCAGTCAACTGTTTAGTGGACACCGGATCACAGGTAACGACCATGCCTCAGTCATATTTCAACCGTTACTTTCAAGCACTGGCCAAGCCAGAACAGGGGACATTGATCCGGGTCACAGCAGCTAACCAGCAACAAATCCCTGTCACAGGTGTCGTATGGATGAATGTACGTCTGTGTGGACAGGAAGTTGGGAAAAAAAGGTATCCTGCTGGTCCCTGAAACCTTCAAAGAAGATGTACCGGTGATAATGGGCATGAATATCCTGCGAGAGTTGGATCAAATTATGTTCACTAAAAGGGGGCCGGGCTATTGGAAGAATGCCACTCCACACAAACCAACGCAAAAGGCATTTCAACGGTTAATCCGGTTTTGTGGGACACAGAAGAGTGTCCCAGTACATCAGTCTGTAGGAAATATTCGAGTGCCGGGAAGGGCTACCCTTACCCTCCCTCCTGATCGGGAGACTATACTGACTTTGCCCGTGGGAACCTCCCGCAACCTTGAAGGTATGGAGGTGATCATTGAGCCTGCAGGCCTGGGAGAGTTAGGTCAGGATGTCCTAGTGGCCCGGACACTGGCAGTAGTCCAAAATGGACGAGTACCCATAAGAGCTGTAAACGTTGGACAACGGGAAGTCTCTCTGGTGCCAGGAGTGGAACTGGCTCGCGTGTACCTACATCGGGGAGAAGTGCTGAGTCAGGGAGAAGTGACTCTAGCTCCGATAGGCAATTCTGCTTGGACCTTGGCAGTTACTGCAAAGCCTGCAGAGGCACCGACCCCAGAATGGAATGGGACAGTCATCTTGGAACAAATGGAGATAGATGTGAAAGCTCTAAGTCCGGATCATTTACGAGCAGTTGAAACCATGCTGTGGGAGAATCAAGCTGCGTTTGCCCGCAATGCCAATGACTTTGGTTGCACAGATGCTATCACCCATGAGATACCGACGGGGGACACTCCCCCAAGCCGAGAGAGATATCGACAGATTCCACCCAAGTTGTATCAAGAGGTGAAGACATTGCTGAAACAGATGATCGATTCAGGAGTGGTTCGGGGTAGTCAAAGTCCCTGGGCAGCCCCAGTGGTGCTTGTCAAGAAGAAGGATGGCACCATTCGATTTTGTGTGGATTACCGGAGATTGAATGCGTGCACAGTGCGGGACTCATATCCTCTGCCTCGCATCGAAGAGTCCCTAACAGCCCTAGGGCGGGCTAAATACTTCTCCACCTTGGATTTAGCAAGTGGATACTGGCAGGTACCGGTGGCTGAACAAGACAAGGAAAAGACAGCATTCATACTTCCCATGGGTCTGTTTGAATTTAATAGGATGCCATTTGGGCTGTCTAATGCCCCAGGAACCTTTCAGAGGCTGATGGAAAAATGTCTGGGAGATCTAAATTTTGAAGCTACCCTGATATACTTGGATGATATTATAGTGTACTCTGCTACTTTTGAAGAACACTTGGCCCGATTAGGACAGGTACTTGAGCGACTGCGGGCCCATGGCCTGAAGATAAAGCCAAAGAAGTGTCATCTCTTCAAGAAGGAGATCGAGTACTTAGGCCATACGGTGTCCAAAGACGGGGTGCTGCCATCCCAAAATAAAGTGGCTGCCATTCAACAATGGCCGGAGCCTAGAACGCTGCGTGAGTTGAAGGCCTTCCTTGGTCTGACTGGTTACTACCGGCGGTTCATCAAAGACTATGCAAAGATAGCGGGCCCTCTGAATGAGATTTTGAGAGGAACTGCTGGGCAATCCAAGAGTCAAAGTGTTCCCTGGGGACAGAAGCAAGAGGAGGCCTTCCTGACCTTGAAAGAGGCTCTGACATCGGCCCCCATCTTGGCTTATGCTGATTTTGACAAACCATTCTTCTTATCTACTGACGGTAGTCTCTACGGACTCGGGGCAGTGTTGTCACAGATGCAGGACGGACACGAAAGAGTGATTGCCTATGCCAGTAGGTCCCTGCGGGATACGGAGCGAAACCCTCATAACTATAGTTCCTTCCGGCTAGAGCTCCTTGCCCTGGTGTGGGCCATGACAGAGAAGTTTGCCGGTTACCTTACAGGGGCTAAAATCTTTGTACGGACTGATAACAATCCCCTGGCCCATCTGGATACTGCTAGACTGGGAGCCCTGGAGCAACGTTGGGCAGCTCGCCTTGCAAAGTATGACTTCTCAATTCGCTATCGCTCTGCTACAGAGAATACCAATGCTGATGGTCTGTCGAGGGTTACTTTTGAAACTCCATTGGGAGAGCTTGATGAACAAAAGGAAGAGGATGAAATTCCAGACTTCCGCAAGTTTACACCTCCAGCAGTCGCAGCACAGACAAGCGGGGAGGCCCGGTCCCTGCCTAAGGCATTAGCAAGAACTAATGAGGAATGGGGGCGAATACAAGATGAAGACATTGGACTGCGACAGATAAAAGGTTGGGTGGCTCGGCAAAGAAAACCAGACAGAGAGGAAAGGGCTGATCTTGATGCTGAGATGAAGTCAATTCTACATCAATGGGACAGACTAGAGGTTCATGGAGCTGTTCTATACCGCAAGTGGCAGCAGCCTGCCGATCTGGAGGCAAGATGGCAGGTTGTCATACCAAGGAGTCTGGCACTAGAGATAGCCAGGGAAGCTCATGAATTTGGAGCTCATTTCGGGCCAGTCAAAACTTACCAGTGGCTGCAGCGTTATGTGTATTGTCCACGACTGGAGGTCGTAGTTGAAGAAGTCTGCCGACAGTGTAGAGTGTGTGAGCTTACTAAAAGCACAGAGCAGAGGGCACCCATACAGCCCATACAGACCAAGGAACCGCTGGAGGTATTGCTGATAGATTATCTCCTCGTGGGACAGTCAGCCAGAGGCCCACAATACTGCCTGGTCATGATTGACCACTTCTCCAAGTTTGCAGTGGTCACTCCAACTCGGGACCAGACGGCTGAGTCTGCAGCTCGGGCCATCTGTCAAGATTTCATCCGGGTCTATGGATGCCCGAAACGGATTCACTCAGATCAAGGAGCATGCTTTCAAGGGAAAGTGATGGAGGAGTTACACCGACTGTATGGCATTGGAAAATCCAGGACAACTCCATATCATCCCCAAGGGAATGGGGCCTGTGAGCGCTTTAATCGGACTCTGCTTCAGATGCTGAGGACCTTAGAGGAGGACAAAAAGACACACTGGCCAGACTATCTGCCTGAATTAGTCTGGGCCTACAATAATCGTGTCCACACTACCACCGGCTATACCCCATACATGCTACTGTTCGGTAGAGCCGGACGAGAAATTGTCGAATTGAATTTGGAACAGCCAGAAGATGTGATAGAGCGATCAACCACCTCATGGGTGAAAGAACACCGCAAGCGACTCCAGACCATCTGCCGGTTAGTAGGCCAGAGATTGCAAGAAAAGACTTATACTGACCGTCCTCCCATCCAAGAGATTCCGTTGCAACCTGGAGACCGGGTGCTGGTTCGAGAGAAACGGCCCAGAGGCAAGTTGAGTGAGCGTTGGGAGGTACAGCCGTACAAAGTGATCAAGAGAGTGTATCCCAATGGTCCAGTTTACGAAGTTCGTGTTGAGAATGGGGAGTCGGCTTCAAGGGTTCTACATAGGAATATGCTACGGCCATGTCGGTCAGAAGATCGGATACCTGCACAGAGGACACCACTCCCTGCCCCTTCCTCAGAATTTGTCATTTCCGATGGGAATAATATTGAAGACTGGTGGATTGTTCCTGACTCTGCACGTGATGAAGCCCCTGTTATAGAACCAGTACCAGCTCCAAGGGAGGAAGGACAAGTCCTAACAGAAAGACAAGACCTTCGGAGATCTAGTAGGTCTACTGCAGGGGTTCCACCAAACAGGTACAATGCTGATCAGTTTATTTGGTCTAACTGTATGTATTATGAACAATGTTGTGCTGCCGTTAAAGATTGATTTAACCCTTTTCTTCCCCATGGACTATATAGCAAGGCCGAGGACGGCCACCTTTAAGCGGGGAGGCATGTAGGGGTCAGCCCCTAGGATTACTGAACTATATTGCACTGTGTTCCATCTATAATATATACAGCCTGCTATTTCCAGTTTAGCCACAAGATGTCACTGTTGCTGCCGACCCTTCAGAGGAGAGGAAACAGGAAGTGGCAGTGAGAGAGAACTGTGAGGAGTGTGTGGGCAGCTGAGGAATTCCTGTGCGGAGCTGAGGAAAAGTCAAGTCTGTCCTGAGGAGAGGGAGACTTTGTGTGGATAAAGAGTCGCAGTATCCAGCTAAAGATCGGGCACCTCGGGCAGAGAGAGAGAGCTGTGGTGATTTTGGGCCGCATCTGTGTTCATCCATCCGTCCCAGACGGGCAAGCTGCAGCACTAGGAACTGGACTTCACCTGCCTCATGAAGGAGGCCAAGACAAGGGACCCTCCAGCTGTCTAACAAACTGTGAGTGAGCACCGGTGCTGGATTGTGATAGGGAATAGTACAGTCCCTACTGAGATAGTACGTTGTAGAAACGTGTCCCGATAAGCGGGAATCAGGCAGGACATATTAGAAGAGGGTAGCCTGTATCACTGTGCATGTGTTGGCGGGAAAGCCATTTTGTGTACCACATTCCAGTTAGCCTTACTGTAAACTACTGTGAATTGTTAATACTGTTATCCTCCTCCTCCGGCCATTATATCTTACTGTTTAATAAAGCCGGTTTTTTGTTTCAGCCTCCTTGTCTGCTGTCCCGTACTTGAAACCTGCATTGCGGTCTCCTATACCTCTGACCGCTACACCCTGACGCTAAACCTCCAATTTCACAAGTTTACTACAAAAAGGTTCTCCCAGAGCTGTGTGCACCTTATTTCAGATTAAGCAGCTGAGCACATCATTTTATCATCACAGATGGATGGCCTGGTTGAACACTTTACCAACACCCTAAAATCCATGCTTAACCCCTTGCCTACTGGCATGGGCGTCCGCAGAACTTTTTTCAAGGGGGGGCATAATTTTAGGGTCACCCATGAGCCGCCCCTTTTCGACAATGTCATTATCAGATTATCATGGTCAGAGACTGCAGACTTAGTACAATCCCTAGGATAGGTAATGGATAATGGCCAACAGGCCCTCTTACCAGACCCAGCGAAACAACACCAGTGATCCCTCTGGCTGGACGATCGCTGACGCGCCCCGGGGGCGACTCTGGTCAGTAGTGTAGCATGTCTGTACCCTGGCAGTGACTCAGTCTTTCTCTGGCGGTGCTGGGCAGCATGGCTCTCTCTGGTGGCATAGGGCAGTGTAGTTCTCTCTCTGGTGGTGCTGGGCAGCGTGGCTCTCTCTGGTGGTGCTGGACAGCATGGCTCTCTCTGGTGGCATGGGGCAGTGTAGTTCTCTCTGGTGGTGCTGGGCAGCGTGGCTCTCTCTGGTGGCATGGGGCAGTGTAGTTCTCTCTCTGGTGGTGCTGGGCAGCGTGGCTCTCTCTGGTGGCATGGGGCAGTGTAGTTCTCTCTCTGGTGGTGCTGGACAGCGTGGCTCTCTCTCTCTGGCTTCTGCCCAGCACAATCCTTGTTCTTTTTCCTGTAGCACTCTCTCCCTCAGCTTTTTTTTTCCCAGGCTACAGTCTCTCAATCGAGCTGTATCCTCCTCCCTGTGGAAAATGGGGCCACCAATCTTTGGGACTACATGTCCTATGATTCTCTCCTCTCCTAGTCTCCTTTGATTGGCCCTCACTTATGGCCAATAGGGAAGGAACAGAACGGGCAGGAAGCTGGGCGAGGAACCTGGTGAGAGCCGTCGTCTCTTCTCCCTGACAGGAGAAAGGGGGGAGGGGGTGACCGGGGGAAACCTGATATCACCGCCGCCGAGTTCTCTGCTGGACTGAGCATGGAAAAGAGCCTTCAGTCACGCTACACTGATAGGGGGGCTTGGCAGAACCTTGATGGTGTCACCCCACTGGCGGGTTGCACATGGGTGTGGGCTGCCCGCACCCTGATAGGGATGGAACTATGTTGAATTTGAGATCTCATCCCTGATTCCAGGGGGGGGGCACTTGACCCCCCTTGCCCCTACCTGCGGACGCCCATGCCTACCGAACACCCCTTCCCGGCATTTTTCAGCTTTCAGCGCTGTCGCACTTTGAATTACAATTGTGTGGTCATACAATACTCTACCCAAACAAAATGTATCATTTTTGTTTTGTTTTTTAGTCAACTTTGTTGTCCGGCTATAGATCTATGTTCATCCCAAGCAGGTTACTGTTGACTGTCTCACTACATCTGTTGGTAGTTTATTCCAATCATCAACTACTCTTTCAGTAAAATACTTTCTAAGATTCGTTTTAAGTTTCTCTGCAGTTAGTTTGAGATCATGTTCCCGATTTTGCTTTCATTTAAAAAAAACAAAAAAAAAAAAAAACACCACACAACCCGCCTTCTTAAACCTTATTCACCCCCTTGATGTATTTAAAGGTTTCAATCATGTTTCCCCTCCCCCCCCCCCCTCCAGACTGTACATATTACGTTCCTCAGGATAGCTTTACCTTTCACAATTTTTGTGACTCGTTCTCTTATCAATATATTTTTATTTATTTTTTATAAGTGATGTCAGTACCCCCCCTGCTAGTGATACATCCTAGAATTCTTGTCACTTTCCGCTGCTTGGTCACACTGCTCATTTTTTAGTGCCCCCCCCAATCTTTCTTCTGTAGTGCTGAACCCCCCTTGTACTCAGGGGATTCCCCCCCCCCCCCCCCCGTGCATTTTACACATACATTACCGCCACTCTCTGCTGTACCAGGCTGACCACCCAAACATGTAATGTATCCCATTCTGTAAAAACCAGAAGATCCACTAGGACAATATTGTAGTAAATGTTATATGTAAATCAGGTTCTTTAAAAGTACTGTGTAAAGACAAAAAAAAAAAAAAAAAGTTCCCAATGGATCATCTTGCGCAGATGATTATGGCTTGTACATTGCTATACATCCCAGTGGGGAACTCAGACAAAGCCAAGATAGAGACCACATTTTATCTGGAGGTTCCAATGTGACTTCAGCATATACAGTGCCTTGCGAAAGTATTCGGCCCCCTTGAACTTTTCAACCTTTTGCCACATTTCAGGCTTCAAACATAAAGATATAAAATTTTTATTTTTTTGTGAAGAATCACCAACAAGTGGGACACAATTGTGAAGTGGAATGAAATCTATTGGATAATTTAAACTTTTTTAGCAAATAAAAAACTGAAAAGTGGTGCGTGCAAAATTATTCGGCCCCTTTACTTTCAGTGCAGCAAACTCACTCCAGAAGTTCAGCGAGGATCTCTGAATGATCCAATGTTGTCCTAAATGACTGATGATGATAAATAGAATCCACCTGTGTGTAATCAAGTCTCTGTATAAATGCACCTGCTCTGTGATAGTCTCAGGGTTCTGTTGAAAGCGCAGAGAGCATCATGAAGACCAAGGAACACACCAGGCAGGTCCGTAATACTGTTGTAGAGAAGTTTAAAGCCGGATTTGGATACAAAAAGATTTCCCAAGCTTTAAACATCCCAAGGAGCACTGTGCAAGCGATCATTTTGAAATGGAAGGAGTATCAGACCACTGCAAATCTACCAAGACCTGGCCGTCCCTCTAAACTTTCAGCTCAGACAAGGAGAAGACTGATCAGAGATGCAGCCAAGAGGCCCATGATCACTCTGGATGAACTGCAGAGGACTACAGCTGAGGTGGGAGAGTCTGTCCATAGGACAACAATCAGTCGTACACTGCACAAATCTGCCCTTTATGGAAGAGTGGCAAGAAGAAAGCCATTTCTCAAAGATATCCATAAAAAGTCTCGTCTAAAGTTTGCCACAAGCCACCTGGGAGACACACCAAACATGTGGAAGAAGGTGCTCTGGTCAGATGAAACCAAACTTTTTGCCCACAATGCAAAACGATATGTTTGGCGTAAAAGCAACACAGCTCATCACCCTCAACACACCATCCCCACTGTCACACATGGTGGTGGCAGCATCATGGTTTGGGCCTGCTTTTCTTCAGCAGGGACAGGGAAGATGGTTAAAATTGAGGGGAAGATGGATGCAGCCAAATACAGGACCATTCTGGATGAAAACCTGTTGGAGTCTGCAAAAGACCTGAAACTGGGATGGAGATTTATCTTCCAACAAGACAATGATCCCAAACATACAGCAAAATCTACAAAGGAATGGTTCACAAATAAACGTATCCAGGTGTTAGAATGGCCAAGTCAAAGTCCAGACCTGAATCCAATCGAGAATCTGTGGAAAGAGCTGAAAACTGCTGTTCACAAACGCTCTCCATCCAACCTCACTGAGCTCCAGCTGTTTTGCAAGGAAGAATGGGCAAGAATTTCAGTCTCTCGATGTGCAAAACTGATAGAGACACCCCAAGCGACTTGCAGCTGTAATCGCAGCAAAAGGTGGCTCTACAAAGTATTAATGCAAGGGGGCCCAATCATTTTGCACGCCCCACTTTTCGTTTTTTTTTTTTATTAGTTAAAAAAGTTTCAAAAATCCAATAGATTTCGTTCCACTTCACAATTGTGTCCCACTTGTTGGTGATTCTTCACAAAAAATAAAAATTTTATATCTTTATGTTTGAAGCCTGAAATGTGGCAAAAGGTTGAAAAGTTCAAGGGGGCCGAATACTTTCGCAAGGCACTGTAGATGCAAATATATTCAAAGACAGCCATTTTTAATCTGGAGCAGCATATATTTTTTCGGGCCGAAGAAGGAAAAAAAAAAATAAATAAAAGACATCTCACCAAGTTCTGAGGACCTATTACCACACTCACTGCCAATATTACTCCTACCACACGGACGATCCGTTCAGGTCCGCCTGTCAGTTTTGCAGGTGGACCTGAACGGATGCTCCATAGAGGTCTATGGAGCGTCGGATGTCAGCATGACACATCCGCTGACATCCGACCCGCTCCAATCCGAAAAAGTCATTTTTCCATCCGTTATCGGATCAGGTGACGACGGACACTGCGGTCCGTCGTCACCCGATCTCCCATAGGGGAGAGCGGCGCTGTGACAGGTCTGTCCCTGCGCAGTGTGAAGAGACCAACCTGTCATCTTCCTGTTCAGCAGAGATCGATCCGGCGATCCCCGCTGTGCAAGCTGATATCTGTGGGGCGGATCATCACCGATCCACCCCGTGTGAAAGGACCCTTACTATACTTCAACTTCCACCCTTACTATGCAACTGTTAGCAAAAGTCACAGCTACAACTACTTTTAACCTTGCCTTTTAAAAGTAATACAACAATCCTCCAGCAGGAGGGCGCTATGTAGCAGGCAGTGATTTGCTATAGACTACAATCAATTCAAAGTCAAGTTTAGCTCTCAAAATAAAAGATTTATTTAAACACAATAGAGCTCATTAGATTTTGTTTGAAATGTGGATGGAATTCATTGCTAGTACTGAGCAAAGCCCAGTGTATGGCTACATGGAGCAGATTTGAGGGGGGGGGTTACAAAACAAGATTAGACTCTTTACTTCCTCTGCTATGGCCATTTCACAGATCCTGGATAGGGACAGGTGGGGGACAGGCAGTTCCTCTGTGGGATTCTTCATTTGAATGTGATGGATTTGAGCTGGAGGTCCACCACAGACAAGTATGAGATCTCCTCTATGGGAAAGCGGACTGCAAATGAGAGAGGATTTCCAGTAGGTAATTGTATGGTGATCTTGTCTTGCTCAAACTGGAAGCAAACCTGTAAGAGGGAAAAAAAAAAAAAAAAGAAGTGAAATAGTGTGAGCGTGCGGAAAAAAAAATATAAAAAAAAAAAAAAAAAAAAGAAAAAAGAAGGCTGTGATTGGTGACAGGGTCTCTCTGGACGATGTATCCGTCATCTAGAACAATGACTGGAGCCCTCAGGAGATCAATAGCTGTTGGCCAGTTTGCAGTGCCGGTATGCCAGACACTCACCCAGGGTTCCTACGGGTCCATTGAGCTGCGGGGAATCAACTTCCCAGTTGATGGTGCCCGTCTATTTTGGGGACCCAACACCACTTGGGAGGAGCCACATTTATGACACTAATGATCTTTTTTGCTGCCTCCAAGTGTGGCATTTTGACCACCACCAAAGTGGGACATTCTTACTACTGACCACCAATGCAAGGGCCATTTTTTCTTCTTCCACCGACTATCAAAGAATTGGTTTTAGCAGGGTTCCCCCAAATACTGAAAAATATTTGAAGGGTTCCTCTGGAGCAGTAAGGTTGAGAAAGGCAGCTGTGTGCCATGCCAGCTACACATCATCTACACTACATGCCGAAGACACCGGTGGGAGTGCCAAAACTGCACTGAGGCTCTGGCATTAGACAGTAAATCCTAGGGGGCAGGGCTCAACAATGGAGCATTATAATAAGATGAATTGTATGCCTCTGTTTTTATGACCGTTAGTTATCTACAGATTGCCATCAACTAACAGTCTGCAGAGTATCCAATTCTTGTGCTCTTTATACTGCAAAAAAATAAAAACCTCCCCCTTCCAGGGGCCCCCCAATAGAGGTCTAGATAATGACATCTGTCCCGGCCATGGCTCCCATTCATATGAGTCCTTGAAAGGGGTCCCATCTACTAGGACTGACTTGGGGTTAATGAGAATGATTATTCCAAGCGAGTCATTTCTTAAAGTGGTTGTAAAGGTTTGTTTTTTTATTTTCTAAATGGGTTCCTTTAAGCTAGTGCATTGTTGGTTCACTTACCTTTTTCCTTTGATTTCCCTCCTAAATGTTTTTTTTCTTTGTCTGAATTTCTCACTTCCTGTTCCTCCTCAGTAAGCTGTTCTGGCTGACTAAACACCGCTCCGATGATGGTGTGAAGTTTACTGAGGAGAAACAGGAAGTGAGAAATTCAGACAAAGAAAAAAAAAAAACATTTAGAAGGGAAATCGAAGGAAAAGGTAAGTGAACTAACAATGCACTAGCTTAAAGGAACCTATTTAGAAAAAAAAAAAAAAAAAAAAAAAAGAAGCTTTACAACCCCTTTAATTATATATTAAAGGGGTAGAATAAGCCTTGTCACTTGTAAAGGAATTATGCCCCAAGAGATTTAGATGAACAGATCATTCATCAGTAATATCCATTCCCGTGGGGGAGAGGAAAAAAAAACCCCCTCCCAAAACCCCCCACCTTTGTATCCCCCTGTATTCAATGTCACACACATCCACACCTCCTGTGTCACCCCCCCCCCCCCCCCCCATAGATTGTTATGAAGGGGCCAATACGTGTTCTGAGATACAGGACAGGGACCAGAGGCGTAGCATGATGCCGATGAGCTTCAGTTCCCAGCCCCCTCCCCCGTCTACTCCCCAGTTGAGCCTTTACAGGGGACTTTGTAGTGACATTCCATGTCAGGAATTTCTTGATCCCTCCTCTTCCTATAATATTCATCATCTCAAACATTCACTAACACATGCATACACAAGATATAAATTAGAGGTTACATTTGCAAGCCAATAATATTGACAGTGATCTGACCAACAACCAACCATTCGCTAAATGGTTAACCATAGTACACAATGGAATCCATTGGATCTTCCCATGTGGGGGGGGGGGGGGGTTCTCATCCTTCATGGAAGGAGCTGAAGGGGTGACAATCGTAGAAAAGCCTATATACCAGTGATGGTGAACCTCGGCACCCCAGATGTTTTGGAACTACATTTCCCATGATGCTCTGGCACTCTGCAGTATAGCTGAACATCATGGAAAATGTAGTCCCAAAAACATCTGGGGTGCCGAGGTTCGCCATCACTGCTATATACCCTTCACCTAACCCGTCACTGGCTGCCCACTGCATTGTTCAGAGATGGAGATTGTATGTGTCCAATATGAAGAGCGATACAAGTTTGCCCCATCCGACATTTGTCTTGTAGACCTACCGTGGTGTCTGACCCCTCCTGGAAGGGGAAGAATTTTTCCCTCAGCTCCTCCCCATAGACATCGTCCACCATAGAGTTCAGGATTATCTTGCGGTTGTCTCCGCGGTCATCAAAGCGAGGGTTAAAGTGCAGCGCTAAATTCTTTTCATCTTTTCCCAAGTTTATGTAAAACCTAGAAAAGACGGAAACAGCGATTATTCTGCTCAGCTGACCTTGTTGGATATCGTACTCCAGTCATTCACCAGTGGTCCCCCCATGGGAGGTCCTCCTACCACATACTGATAATTCATAAACAGCAAATTATATACAAGTTACAGAATATGCACCAATATTTGGAGAGAGACTTAAAAACGGGTTGTTTGTATTACCAGGACTCCATTTGTTTATAAAAAAAATAAAAAATAAGGATCCGGTAGCCTGGATATGGGCACAATTTTTTTACCTTAATCTTAAGCTGTAAAACAATCCCTCACTAACATTTGTAGTTGCAGCCACTGTGGAACAAGTCATTATTGATCTTCAAAGTTCAGACAGTGAAGTCATTCAAGTCTGGTCTCAGCTCTCCTCCCATCTATCCTAATAGTGAGAGGAGGGAGAAAGGGGGGGGGGGGGGGGGGGGGATCTGCACCAAGAGTCACTGCTGGGAGATGGAGCAATATGACCTGAACCGAGGAGTCACCATTTTGTGCGTTGCCATTCCAGGTGGTGTTGGACCTCTTACTAGATATACGATAGTGAGGAAGTGCTTTCTACTGTAAATGTTGAAGATGAATGTCCACAGTGCCCACATCTACACATGTTAGTGGGGTCCAGAAAGAGCACCCAAGCTATTGTTTCTATGCATTTTGCTTGCACAGTAACCTGAAGCAAATATTCTGGATGGTGCATTTGATGGAAAGAACCCATAAAACTAGAATCTATCCATCTAAAGGGGGGGGGTCTTCATCCATGACTGATGAATGATCACAGGATACATATTATATGGATTACGTGAGGGATGTTATTCAGTCATCTAGTGAGGATTCCAGCCAAACACCGATATTAAAAGCAAGGCAACTCAATGTTGAGCATGTCTGCCCATCAACACCGGGGTTCTCTATTCAAGTCCTGATCAGAGTACCATCCACATGGAGTTTGCATGGTTTCCCGCCACACTCCAAAGGTGTGCCAGTAGGAGATCCTACTTGGATTACCCAACAGATATCGGCCCCAAACAGGAGATACATAAAAAAAAAAAAAAAGATACAATTTTTGTAATAGATACAAAAATATTGATTTTTAGGTCCCCAGGGAGAAAACGGGCTAAAGAAATAAAAATAAATAAATATAATAAGTCCTACTATACTTCTGATTTTGGAGCTGGATGTTTTGCTCCCATCACTTCTAGAAGGTGTCACCATCCTCTGAAAGACCAGAAGTCCCAGAAATTCAGGCCAACCCCCATGGGGTGTATATACCATGGTCATGGGCGTCCGCAGGTAGGGGCAAGGGGGGGTCCAGTGCCCCCCCCCGGAATCAGGGAATCGGATCTTAAATTCAGCACAGTTGCATCGCTATTGGGGTGTGGGCTCCGTTCCTTCCCTATTGGTCATAACTGAGGGCCAATCAAAGGAGACTAGGAGAGCATTATGGTACATGGGGATTACTTATCCTAGGGACTGTACTACGTCTGTAGTCTCTGAACATGATAATGTGATAATGTGATAATGACATTGTCGAAAAGGGGTGGTGCATGGAGTCACCCTAAAATGATGACCCCCCCCTTTAAAAAAAGTTCTGCGGACGCCCATGACCATGGCAGGGAAGAGGTCTGACGATCAGACTGATGGAGGGATGGAGGACTGGTAGACGGAGAGTGTAGATGGGAGTCACAGGATTGTCAGTTGTCATATTTCAGATGATGGCCGATAAGTCAGACAAGTTTTATACAGGATGACATTTTTTCACAATGTAGAAGAAGAACAAATGTTGAAGCTAAACTTTCTCTGAGTAGAACAATCTGATGTTGGGTATTTGAGGGACCACACACCCCGAATTCCCAGTGAGGAGGGTCAGTAGGATGGACTGTACACAGAGTACACTTCTACAAGTTGTAGATTTGGCAAGGGATTGTATTATACAGAGATCAGACGTATGTTATATAATAAGTAGCCGAGGATAGAATCTTCACCTACCTTTTACAACCCTCTGGAATGAAGCCCCCCACCTCCACGCAGTGACCGGGTTTGAGGCTGAAGTTATACAAGAAAACTGTCTGTATGGGAGAAAGAAGAGCATTATTATACCCCCATATACTAGAGGGGGGAGAATTCTATCCTGTGTACTAGGAAGAGGGGGTCATTAGACCATGTATACTAGAGATGGGGAGGGGGGGGGGGTTCTTATTATGCCCTTTAGATTAGAGACAGGACATAATTTAATTAAAATAATTGTGTGGCACTCAAAAAAAAACAAATAAATGTGCATAACCAACCAGGGCTCAAGTCCTGCGGGAACGCATGGGAAACGGAGTTCCTGTACTTTTTCCACAACAGGAACTCAGTTCCCGTTAGCAGCCGCGTCCTGCAAGACTTTGAAGTATGTGAGGTGTGTGGCAGGTGCTACACCAGCAGCCACGACACAGCTCGCAATAGTAAGTGCCGCACACCTGACCATTCAGGCATTGCCAGTAGGGGGCCCCATGACAGCTTCCTCTTCGATCTACCTGCCAATCACAGCTAGCTGACGGGTAGATCAGGTCCCTGCTGCTAAGAGATTGTATTTAGTCAGACCTCTAGTGATGCGCTCCTCCCCGCCGCCCCCTCCTGATTTTCTGTCTCCTCATCTCCCCCCCCAGTCTCCTGCATACTTGCTCTGTGTGTCCCGCTGAATCCCCCCCTCTATCTTCAGTACCATATGATGAGAGACCCCAGAGGAGGAGCACAGCTATTCTGCTCACAGGACATGCAGGGAGAGAGGTGAGCTGAGGGAGGAACATCAGTTTGGGGTGGTAAGCTGGGCACAATACCTGGCAAAGTTTAATGCCAGGAGGGAAGTTTATGTGGAAATATGTGAAGGGTTGGAATAGCAGCGAGTGTGTATTGGAGCCCCTGCAGAGTTTGCAGCCCCCCCCCAACCTAACATACATCTCCTAAGCAGGAACACATCACTATCTCCCCAAGCATTCTGTCCAGATAATGTGCACTTCGTTTATCACCTTTCCGTTTAACCCTGTGTTATCCAAACTCTGTTCAATGAAAAGTGTAAACTCACCACATAAACACTCTACAAAATAACATCCCCAATAAAGATCAGAAACATGATGGTCACATGACATGGAAGCACAATGGAATGAATGCTGATTATTCAGAGAATTACCAGATGTTTGAGGATTTTTTTTTTTTTTTTAATGTACTGACAGTTAAGCTTTATACACATAATACGAAAATTGGATGAAAAAATACCACTTTCGAAGTGTTCGTGCATATGGGCGTATCATTTTTATTTTTTAAAGAAATTTTTTGAAGAGTGGATCTTGGGTGGGAGTTCCCACAGGACTTGACCCCTGCAACCAATCTGTAGGGTTAGTGAGAAAAAAAAAAAATAAAAAAAAAAAAAAACACCCCCCCCACACAACCCCAAAACAAAACCCCACCTGTTTATTTACATTTGTGTATTTCAAGATGGACTACTTTGGGATGTTCACTTATTTTGAACAATGACTTTGCTCCACTAATGTTTCATTATTTTTCACATCAACCATACAGATTGGTTGTACACTTATTATACGGATTGATCAATGCACATTTGTGTATTATTGAGCGCCACTCTATTGTATTGTTTCACCTGATCACATTATGTCTAGTGAACTGATAGCAGCCCACCAATTCTCATTTACATACATTTTTTGAACCCTGTATAAGACGGGGGGGGGGGGGGGGCACATCATTTATACACCCAGCAGCACCATACCAACCACACCCTACACCAAGCCAACCTATACCTACCACACTCAAATTACCCAATTGCTTCCCCTTCTGATACCCAACAGCACTATTTGCACCATGGCCCAAACTCATCAACCAAATGCCAACAGCTCTATATGCACCATTGCCCACACCCAGCAGCACCATTGCCCACACACACCAACCCTACATCATCCAATATCCTCACCCAACATCCCTATACCCACCACCATCCATACTCAGCAACCCAACCTTCCATTTCCCACACCATCCAGCACTACGCCCACCACTGTCTTCAGCCCACACAGCCCATTTTCTCAGCTTCCCAGTGGCATGGGCATGGTGTGACAATTGTACCCTTGAGTACAGGTGGCTTGCAATGTCTATGCACCTTCAGCCCACACCACCCATTTTCGCAGCTTCCATCGGTGCTCATACTCACATTATCTGCCATGCTGCTTCCTTATCAGACAAACTTGTGATGAGCTGCACTTCTACCTCTTCATATATAGGAGGTCTGCTGGGGGCGGAGCCAGTCAGGAGGGAGGAGTCACCCCGCCCAGCACTCCCTGGACTAAGAATTCATTACAGAGAATGAATGAAATGTGGGTGGGGTGTGACTGAGCATGGGGCGCCCATCGTCACTCTGCTGGGGTGTCACCACTCACCACAAACAGCAAGGGGGGCAAAAGATGACCGTCCTCAAAGTCATTTCTACAACACAAAGGGGGAGATTTACTAAGACTGGAGAGTGCAAAACCTGGTGCAGCTGTGCATGGGAGCCAATCAGCTTCTCACTTCAGCTTCTTCAATTAAGCTTTGCCAAATAAAAAAAATAAAAAACCTGGAAGCTGAAGCAGTTTTAGTAAACCGACCCCAAAGTAACAATTTCCATTCCCTGCCCCCCACCTCGCAGGCTATGGGCAGTATGTGATGTCTGTGTACATGGCTATGGGTGGTGTGGGCATCTCTGCACCGGGGAATGGGCAGGGTGGAGCAATTGTACACTTGGGTACTGGTGGCTTGCAATGTCTGTGCACCTGGCTATGGGGAACTTGGGATATTTGTGCACCTGGCTATGGGCGGCTTGGGACATCTTTGCATCTAGCTATGAGCGTTGTATGATGTCTGTACAACTGGCTATCAGAGGTGTGTGACATCTGTGCACCTGGCTATGGATGGCATGGAATGTCTATGCACCTGGCTATGGATGGCATGGAATGTCTATGCACCTGGCTATGAGAGGTGTGGGACAAATTATTCTCTGTGCCTTATCTACATGAAATCAGCCTCAGAAGCCGTGTAATTCATATGTGTTCAGGTTTAAAGGGATGAGGTGGCAACTCTAAGCACTTTCCCATGTATACTAAGTCCTCACCATTGGTGTCCATCACCTCATCACAGGACCTGCAGCTGAGGGGGATGAAGACACCTTCCATAGCAATGTTTCTCAACTCCAATCCTCAAGGCGCCCCAACAGGTCATGTTTTCAGGCTCTCCATTATTTTGCACAGGTGATTTGATCAGTTTCACTGCCTTAGTAATTCCCACAGCTGTTCTGTCTGAGGGAAATCCTGAAAACATGACCTGTTTGGGGCGCCTTGAGGAGTGGGGTTGAGAAACTCTGGTCTATAGTATGTCAGTCACTTCCCAATATCACCTCTGCCCAGTAGGGCATGCTCCCAGCTGGCACACACATTCCCAGGTTTCCACCACTTCTCACATAAGAGGACTCTGCCCAGACCTCCCATGGTCTGCACCACCTTGTCTGGGGCTTCAGCCCTGCAAAGGGCCCTTTAGATGAATATTGCAGGTCAGGAGATGACGTCTTAGTAGCTCTGGGGCGTCTCGCTCCCATGCCCCATCTCTAGAGGACAGCTTTCTCTAAAACGGGAGCTGTAGAGGGGGGCAGAGATATTTTTTTTTTGATGAAGGTAACCAGGACTTTTTTTCAGCGGGAACGTGGGGGGGAACGCAGCTCCGGAACCTCCAGCACTGAATGTATTCTATGGCAAGGTTTGCTGGAGGGTCAATTGAAGCTGGCTGCTGTGGAGATCTATTTTTTTTGTGGGGGTCTATTGTTGCTGGGGTGGTATTTTCTTGTTGGGGGGGTCCATTGTTCTTGGGGGGAGGTCTGTCTTTATGTGTCTGGTATCTATTGTTGCTGTGGTGGGGTCTGTTGCTGCTTGGGTGGGGTCTATCAAATTCCATACAATTTAGTAGCACAAAATGGTCCTTGGCTCTGTACTCTCTAAAAGAAGTGGTACTTGGAGGTGGAGCCAAGAGACAGTGCTCAGAGGTGGGTAGGGGGTGGAGCCAATAGACAGTGCTTGGGGGTGGAGCTAAGAGACAGTGCTTGGAGGTGGGTAGGGGGGAGGAGACGAAGGGTGACTCATAAGGGGGGGGGGGGGTTCCTGCACCTATTCTCTGAGAAGAAAATCCCTGGAGGTAACAGAGTGTAAAGCAGTCGGTGTGTCTGCTTAATAGATCTCGGAGTTCCTGAGCCCCACAATGGGGAGGAGATGAGAAGATCTCAGCAGGAAGTGCAGACGGGATCGTGTCCCCTAACCATCCACCTCACCATAGTGCAGATCACAATTTTTATTGTTTTGTAAAGTTAGTATAGCAGGCAAGTCATGTTTCTTCTCCGGGGAGGTTTTGCTGCTGTTGGAATTATTTGTTTTGATTTACGTTGCCGAAGCACAGGGAGTAAAAATTTAATGCAACAAAAGAATAGAAAAATAGAATAAAATTGAAAGAATATAATCGTATTCTGAAATTCAAATAGAAAAGAATAGAGTGACATAGAAAAGAACACAACCATATTCCAAAAGTCTAATAAATTAGAATAAAATTTAAAAAAGTCGAATAAAAAAAACAAACAAAAAAAAAAAAACAATAGAATATAACCATCTTCTGAAATTTGAATAGCATAGAGATAAGAAAGGAATAGAGTGAAATAGAAAATAACCATATTCTAATAATGAATTTGAATATAACAGATTAGAATGCAATAGAAAATAAGAGAATAGACTAAAATTAAAGAACAGAATAGGAAAAAAAAAAAAAAAAAAAAAAAAAAAAAAAAAACAGAATAGAAAGAATATGACCATCTTCTGAAATTTGATTAGAATCGAAAAGAAATTAAATAAGAGATAAGGAATAGAATGAAAAAAAAAAAAAGTAGAATCGAATAAAATTTAAAGAATACAACCATCTTCTAAAATTCAGATTTTGTGTAGAAAAAAAAAAAAGTATAGAATAAATTAGAAATAATACAACAGTCTTCCGAAATTCTAATTTTGTACAGAATAAATTTGAACTTTAATAGAATAGTTTAGACTATAATAAAAATAGAATATAAAAGGTTAAGATAGAATGGAAAACAAACAGATAGAATAAAAAAAAAAAAAAAAAAAAAAAGGGAATAGTAAAGAATAGAAAAAAAAAAAAAAATTATATATATATATATATATATATATTATAGATATAGTAGATTAGAACAGAACACTCGCCCTGCATTTAATCTCTTTTAGTGTTAGTCATGGTGATTGAGGTCTTCAGAGACATTCAGATTTCCTTGAATAGTTTTTAGTAGGGACCATCTAATGTAGGGAGTCCTGTGTTGTATCTCAGATAACGGTGTGTTAGCTGGGAAGTTGTACCTCGGAGGCATCTGCAGGGGGGGGGGGGGGGGGTCACCGAGCCGGTGTGGTGCGGCTGGGAATTTTAGGCCACAAGATCCAAACCTGATGTTGGTTCATTGCGCCTCCCAAGACCAGCAACCTTTATCTTATTGTTATTGGATTATGAATATTATTATTGTTTGTTTTAAAGGAATGTTAATTTTTTGGTTATTTGTTAATAAATGGCCACTGCAGCCACAATTTCTACAACGTGGTCTCATCCTTTGGGTACAAGTGTTTAATTTGGGGATAGGTAGTGGTTCTTTTTTGCCATGGTGTTGGAGAAGATTACATAGAACCACAAACACTTTTTTTTTTTTTAGTAGAGACCCCAAAAAATAAGTGGTTGTTGCAATATTTTATGTCACATTGCATTTGAAAGACAGCTGCACAAATGTCCCCCCCCCCCCCCAAAAGAAAAAAAAAGTCAAATTTTGGTCAGAATTGTGCAGCTCTAGATCTTGTCCTACCTGCCAGATAACTTCTCTAGAATTACATTTTCAGCTTGTTGGGGCCCCAAACCAATTAAACCTCAAATCGTATTAAAGCATGTGTGAAAAAAAAAATAATAATAATAAGACAAAAAGACACAATGGAGCTCATTGGATTTTATTTGGAAGGCGGATGGAATCCATTCCTAGTACTGGGTAAAGCACGATGTTTGGCTACATGAGCAGCAGGAACAGAGATACAAGATAAGAATCTTTGCCCACTATGGACATTCCACAGATCCTGGATAGGGACAGGTGGGGGACATGTGGGGGGGGGGGGGGGGGGGGGGACAGGCGGTTCCTCTGTAGGATTCTTCATTTCAATGTGATGGATTTGAGCTGGAGGTCCACCAAAGACAAGTAGGAGATCACCTCTATGGGAAAGCGGACCGGAAATGAGAGAGGATTTCCAGTAGGTAGTTGTATGGTGATCTTGTCTTGCTCAAACTGGAAGCAAACCTGCAAGAAAAAAAAATAAAAAATAAGTGTCACCTTGCTGGACTATAAAAAGGTCAATAAGTGATCTAAAAATGACTGACTTGGGGGGTAAATGAGAATACAATTATTCAGAACACACACACACACACACACACACACCATTCACCCCGATCAGACCAACAGCAACCCTTTGCTAGGCGGTATATAATAGCACACAATGGTAGCATGATGGATGGAATCCATTGGATCTTCTATGCGGGAGGTCCTCATCCTTCATGGAATGAGCTGAAGGGGTGACCATCATAGCAAATCCTATATACCCTTCACCTCACCCATCATTCAGAGATATTATGTGCCCAATATGCACAAGGATACCACTTTGCCCCCCTCCAACATAGACCTACCATGATGTCTGACCCCTCCTGGTAGGGGAAGACGCTTTCCTTCAGCTCCTCTCCAAAGACATCGTTCACCATAGAGTTCAGGATTATCTTGCGCTCATCAAAGCGAGGGTTAAAGTGCAGCACTAGATTCTTTTCATCTTTTCCCAAGTTTATGGAAAACCTAGAAAGACGGAAACAGCAAATATTCTGCTCAGCTGACCTTGTTGGATATCGTACTCGAGTCATTCACCAGTGGTCCCCCCATGGGTACTTCACCACCCCCCACATTATGAATTTACATGATATCAGCCAATATTCCCTCACTGACATTGAGAGTTGTAGCCACTGTGGAACAATTCATCCTGGATGGTCAAAAACAGTGAAGTCATTGAAGACTAGTCTCAGCTCTCTTCTCCCATCCATCCCAATAGTGAGAGGGAGAAAGGAGAGCCGAGAGTCACTACTACTTTGTGCCCTTTCTCAAGAGATATCTGCCCCAACAGTAGATAAAGTGCTTTGAGGTCCCCAGGGAGAAAAGGGCTACAGAAATTAAAAGCCAATTTTATTTAATTTATTTTTTTGTTCACATCACTTCCATAAGGTGTCACCATCCTCTGAAGGACCAGAAGTCCCGGAAATTCAGCCAACCCCCATGGGGTGTATGTACCATGGCAGGGAAGAGGTCTGCCAATCAGAGCAGTGGAGGGATGGAGGACTGGTAGACGGAGAGCGTAGATGGGAGTCACAGGATTGTCATATTTCAGATGATGGCTGACAAGTCAGACAAGTTTTATCATCCAGGATGACATTTTGTCACATATGTTGAAGATAAATTTGCTCCAATCAAATCAATTTGATGTCCGGTATTATTTGAGGGACCAAATTCCCAGTGAGGGGGTCAGGAGGATGGACTGTACACAGAGCACTTCTACGTCTGTAAGTTGTAGATTTGGCAAATTCTAGTATTATACAGAGATCAGACGTATATATTATATAATAAGTAGCCGAGGATAAAATCTTCACCTACCTTTTACATCCCTTCGGAATGAAGCCCCCCACCTCCACCGAGTGACCGGGTTTGAGGCTGAAGTTATACAAGACAGCCGTCTGTATGGGAGAAAGGAGAAAATTACTACAAAACCCGTATACTAGAGGGGCAGGGCCATCTTACCGAGCACAGCCCAGGGGCCCCAGATGCACATTGGGCCCCCCCCCAATCAGGGCCAGTCGTATCTAGAACGATGTTATCGGCACTGCAGGGTGGAATTGTATACTGCAGCCCTCAAATGGGTGATTGGGAGCTGATCTCCTGGTGATCAACTCGGTGGCAGCAGGGACGGCCTGACAACTCATAGGGCCCCTGGGCAACAGGAGGAGATTATGGGGCCCCCAGGCAATAGGAGATTATGGGGCCCCCAGGCAATAGGAGATTATGGGGCCCCCCAGGCAATAGGAGATTATGGGGCCCCCCAGGCAATAGGAGATTATGGGGCCCCCCAGTATACACAGACACAATATACACACACAGAAAAGGTACTGGAGAGGCAGGGCAGCTCTAATCTTGGGATTTTTTTTTATTTTATTTTTTTTAAAACAAACAGATTTTTACATACTGTCCCTGATTTTATTGAGGCTGGCAACCCTGATGGGGCCCCTTAGTGGCATGGGGCCCTCAGACAGTGCCCGAGTGGTCAGTTCGCCCCTGGGTGGAAGAGGAGATCCGGAGATGAGAGTGCGACTAGCAGGCTCTTACAACTTACATGAAAATTGCCTCCGCTCTGCGTCACACACAGCCCCGCCCCCTCCTGACCCCACGCCTGTGATAGACAGAATGCAGGTCCAATGCTGGGATGTTCTGTCTATCACAGGTGCGGGGTCAGGGGTCTTCCTCCGCCAAAAAGTTGGGACGGGTTTGTAGGGGCCCCAGAGAATTACTCTGCCCAGGGGCCCCATGATGCTGTGAAGATGGCCCTGTTCAGGGGGATGTTTATTACACCCCATATACTAAAAGGGGGGGGGGAGGGTGATTAATACAACCTGTATATTAGAGGGGGGGGGGAGGGCTGGGGAAGTATTGTTATACCCTGTATAGTAGAGAGGCGGGGGGGTGTTTACTACACCCTTTATATTAACCACTTGCAGACCGCCGCACGACGATGTACGTCGACAGAATGGCACGGGCAGGCATAAGGGCTTACATGTAAGTCCTTGCCTGCCCGCGGGTCAGGGGCCACACTCACACCCCCCCCAATTACCCCTGCCCCCCAGTCACAGTGACACCAATGTCATTTTTTTTTTGCATTGGTGTCATTTGTGACTGTAATAACTGTTAGGGCAGTTAGGTTAGCCCCCTTTAGTTCTAATGTGCCCCCCTAACCCCCCCAATAAAGGTTTAACCCCGTGATTACCCCCCGTCGCCAGTGTCACTAAGGCTGGGTTCACATTGCAGCGGTTTATGAGAACGGATGTGATTCGCACCGCACTGCAGTGCAAATCACATCCGATCTCTGTGCGATTCGAGTTCAGCTATACAGATAGTATACAGATAGTATACAGATAGTATGGCTGAATTCGTGTCGCACCCGCCGCACCCGCCGCAAACTCGCACGGGACCCTTTTTTTGGTCCGCAGCAGAATCTGATCGCATGGGTGTTCACACCATGCGATCCGAGTTTGCAGATCGCACTGCGATATGCGAACTGATCTGGGGGTGTCATTAACATTTCACTGACACTCCCAGCAGTTTGCATAGGGCAGTGTGAACTGCCGCCGGGAGGCATGCGATGCGGGAACCCGCCGCGCATTCGTGGCGTTCCCGCATCGCTCCAGTGTGAACCCAGCCTAATAAGCGATCGTTTTTCTGATCGCTGTATTAGTGTCACAGGTGACGCTAGTTAGGCAGGTAGGTATTTAGGTTCGCCGCAGCTTTTTATAGCGCCAGGGACCCCCATATACTACCGCATAAAGCCCCCTGATTGCCCCCTAGTTAACCCTTTCACCAGTGATCACCATATAACTGTTACAGGTGACGCTGGTTGGTTAGTTATTTTTTTATAGTTTCAGGGCACCCGCCATTTATTACCTAGTCTCACTAGTGTACCCCTAAATTTAGAGGTGTCTACTTTCCAAAATGGGGTCATTTGGGGGGGGTTTGTGCCATCTTGGCATTTTATGGCCTTCAAAACTGTAACACCCTTAGAAAGCCTGAAGGCGGTGCTTGGTTTTCGGGGCCCCGTACGCGGCTAGGCTCCCAAAAAGTCCCACATATGTAGTATCCCCGTACTCAGGAGAAGCAGCAGAATTTATTTTGGGGTGTCATTTCACATATGCCCATAGCAGGTGTGAGCAATATATCATTTAGTGACAACTTTGTGTAAAAAAAAAATTTTTTTTTTGTCATTATTCAATCGCTTGAGGCAAAAAAATAAAATATTCAATGGGCTCAACATGCCTCTTATCAATTTCCTTAGGGGTCTACTTTCCAAAATGGGGTCATTTGGGGGGGTTTTGTACTGCCCTGCCATTTTAGCACCTCAAGAAATGAGATAGCCAGTCATAAACTAAAAGCTGCGTAAATTCCAGAAAACGTACCTTAGTTTGTAGATGTGACAACTTTTGCGCAAACCAATAAATATACAATTATTGACTTTTTTTTTACCAAAGACATTGGCTGAATACATTTTGGCCTAAATGTATGACTAAAATTGAGTTTATTGGATTTTTCTAATAACAAAAAGTAGAAAATATCATTTTATTTCAAAATTTTCAGTCTTTTTACGTTTATATCGCAAAAAATAAAAATCGCAGAGGCAATCAAATACCATCAAAAGAAAGCTCTATTTGTGGGAAGAAAAGGACGCAAATTTTGTTTGGGTACAACATTGCATGACCGCGCAATTACCAGTTGAAGCAGCACAGTGCCAAATTGTAAAAAGACCTCTGGTCATTTACCAGCAAAATGGTCCGGTCTGAAAGTGGGTTAAAGGCAGGTCATCATTTATACACCCAGCAACACCATACTAACCACATGAAGCAGCACCATACCACCACTGCCCAGACCCAGCAACCCTACACAATCTATACCTACCACCCTCCATACTCAAACCCCATTCCTTCCACTTACCATCCCCAACAGCACTATTTGCATGACAGCCCAAAACACCAACAGCACCATACCCACCCCAACAACTAGGGGTGCCACGTCATCCCTTCAACCCAGGACACATATGAATTACACGGCTTCTGAGGCCGATTTAATGCAGATAAGGCACCAAGTGAGTTTAATTACCACCTTAATCAGCTACAGAACCGTGTAATTAATATGTGTCCTGGATTAAAGGGATGATGTGGCAACCCTACCAAGAGCCCTACATCCCCCCCCCACGTCCTCCCCCATCAACCCTATACCCACCACCATCCATACCTCACCTCACCTCACCTCACCTCACCTCACCTCACCTCACCTCACCTCACCTCACCTCATCTCACCTCACCTCACCTCACCTCACCTCACCTCCCATTTTCTGCAGCTTCCATCGGTGCTCATACTCACATTATCTGCCATGCTGCTTCCTTATCAGACAAACTTGTGATGAGCTGCACTTCTACCTCTTCATATATAGGAGGTCTGCTGGGGGCGGAGCCAGTCAGGAGGGAGGAGTCACCCCGCCCAGCGCTCCCTGGACTGAGAATTCATTACAGAGAATGAATGAAATGTGGGTGGGGTGTGACCAGTGGCGGAATTATCAGGGTCGCAACAGTCGCAAGTGCGACTGGGCCCTGTAATTCTCGGCCACTTCAGGGGGCCCACCGGCAGCCCGCCCGCCGCCCGAGGGGCCCACCTGACTGTCCGGCCGGGGGTGTGCGTGTGCGGTGTTATTAATGTCAGGTTCATGCCGTCCTTCACCAGCGTGAGAGAAGTGCTCGGTTGGCTCCGCCCCCGCCTCCCTTACAGTCGCTCTGGATAGGCGGGGGCGGAGCCAACCGAGCACTTCTCTCACGCTGGTGAAGGACGGCATGAACCTGACATTAATAACACCGCACACGCACACCCCCGGCCGGACAGTCAGGTGGGCCCCTCGGGCGGCGGGCGGGCTGCCGGTGGGCCCCCTGAAGTGGGCGAAAATTACAGGGCCCAGTCGCACTTGCGACTGTTGCGACTCTGCGACACAAAAAAACCTTCAGCCAATGCAGTGAAGGCACTCTCTGAAGCAAGGAGCAGCGGAGGCACGCTTGGTGGAGGAACTTTACGTCACTCTGCAGGATTCTGAGGAGGGGGAATCGATCATCATCATCGACTGATTGGCGGTAAGTCACCACCCCCCCTCCAGATTGTGCCAGCCCGCCACCCCCTTCCAGTGCCACCACCACCCCCTTCCAGTGCCACCACCCCTCCAGACTGTGCCACCACCCCTCCAGTGCCACCACCCGCCCTCCAGTGCCACCAGCCCTCCAGACTGTGCCACCACCACCCCCCCTCCAGACTGTTCCACCACCACCCCCCCTCCAGACTGTTCTACCACACCCCCCAGACTGTTCCACCCCACCCCCCCCCAGACTGTTCCACCCCATCCCCCCCTCCAGACTGTTCCACCCCATCCCCTCCTCCAGACTGTTCCACCCCCCCCCCCCCGACTGTCCCACCCCATCCCCCCCTCCAGACTGTTCCACCCCATCCCCTCCTCCAGACTGTTCCACCCCATCCCCCTCCAGACTGTTCGCCACCACCGCCCCTCCACACTGTGCCACCCCCTCCCTCCAGTGCCACCACCCCCCCTCCAGTGCCACCAGCCCACCACCCCCTCTCCAGTGCCACCACCCCCTCCAGTGCCACCAGCCCACAACCCCCTCCAGTGCCACCACCACCCCTCCAGACTGTGCCACCCGCCCTCCAGTGCCATCACCACCCCTCCAGACTGTTTCACCACCCCCCTCCAGACTGCCACCACCGCCCCTCCAGACTGTGCCACCACCTCCCTGCAGTGCCACCCCTCCCTCCAATGCCACCACCACCCCTCCAGTGCCACCATAGTGCCACCAGCCCACCACCCCCCCTCCTGTGCCACCACCCCCCTCCAGTGCCACCACCACCCCCCTCCAGTGCCGCTACCCCCACCTCCCTCCAGTGCCACCACCCCCCCCTCCAGACTGTGCCACCACCACCCCTCGAGTGCCACTAGCCCACCACCCCCTTCCAGTGCCACCACCATCCCCTTCCAGTGCCACCACCCCTCCAGTGCCACCACCCGCCCTCCAGTGCCACCAGCCCTCCACCCCCCCCCTCCAGACTGTGCCACCACCACCCCCCCCTCCAGACTGTGCCACCACCACCCCCCCCTCCAGACTGTTCCACCACCCCCCCTCCAGACTGCCACCACCGCCCCTCCAGACTGTGCCACCACCTCCCTGCAGTGCCACCCCTCCCTCCAATGCCACCATCCCCTCTCCCGTGCCACCACCCCCCCTCCAGACTGTGCCACCACCACCCCTCGAGTGCCACTAGCCCACCACCCCCTTCCAGTGCCACCACCCCTCCAGACTGTGCCACCACCCCTCCAGTGCCACCACCCGCCCTCCAGTGCCACCAGCCCTCCACCCCCCCCTCCAGACTGTGCCACCACCACCCCCCCTCCAGACTGTGCCACCACCACCCCCCCTCCAGACTGTTCCACCACCACCCCCCCTCCAGACTGTTCCACCACCAACCCCCCTCCAGACTGTTCCACCACCCCCCCTCCAGACTGCCACCACCGCCCCTCCAGACTGTGCCACCACCTCCCTGCAGTGCCACCCCTCCCTCCAATGCCACCACCACCCCTCCAGTGCCACCATAGTGCCACCAGCCCACCACCACCCCTCCAGTGCCACCACCACCCCTCCAGACTGTGCCACCCCCCTCCTGTGCCACCACTACCCCCCTCCAGTGCCGCTACCCCCACCTCCCTCCAGTGCCACCACCCCCCCCTCCAGACTGCCACCACCGCCCCTCCAGACTGTGCCACCACCTCCCTGCAGTGCCACCCCTCCCTCCAATGCCACCACCACCCCTCCAGTGCCACCATAGTGCCACCAGCCCACCACCCCCCCTCCTGTGCCACCACCACCCCTCCAGACTGTGCCACCCCCCTCCTGTGCCACCACCACCCCCCTCCAGTGCCGCTACCCCCACCTCCCTCCAGTGCCACCACCCCCCCTCCAGACTGTGCCACCACCACCCCTCGAGTGCCACTAGCCCACCACCCCCTTCCAGTGCCACCACCACCCCCTTCCAGTGCCACCACCCCTCAAGACTGTGCCACCACCCCTCCAGTGCCACCACCCGCCCTCCAGTGGCACCAGCCCTCCACCCCCCCTCCAGACTGTGCCACCACCACCCCCCCTCCAGTGCCACCAGCCCACCACCCCCTCTCCAGTGCCACCACCCCCCTCCAGTGCCAACAGCCCACAACCTCCTCCAGTGCCACCACCACCCCTCCAGACTGTGCCACCCCCCTCCAGTGCCACCACCACCCCCCTCCAGTGCCGCTACCCCCACCTCCCTCCAGTGCCACCACCCCCCCTCCAGACTGTGCCACCACCACCCCTCGAGTGCCACTAGCCCACCACCCCCTTCCAGTGCCACCACCCCTCCAGACTGTGCCACCACCCCTCCAGTGCCACCACCCGCCCTCCAGTGCCACCAGCCCTCCACCCCCCCTCCAAACTGTGCCACCACCAACCCCCCTCCAGACTGTGACACCACCACCCCCCCTCCAGACTGTTCCACCACCACCCCTCCAGACTGTTCCACCACCCCCCCTCCAGTGCCACCCCTCCCTCCAATGCCACCATCCCCCCTCCAGTGTCACCACCCCCCCCCTCCAGTACCACCAGCCCACCACCCCCCTCCAGACTGCCAACACCACCCCTCCAGACTGTGCCACCACCACCCCCCCTCTAGTGCCTCCACCACCCCTCCAGACTGCCACTAGCCCCCTCTAGTGCCACCACCACCCCTCTAGTGCCACCACCACCCCTCCAGACCCCTCCAGACTGTGCCACCACCCTTCCAGACTGTGCCACCACCACCACCCTTCCAGACTGTGCCACCACCACCATCCCTCCAGACTGTGCCACCACCACCACCCCTCCAGACTGCCACCATCCCCCCTCCAGACTGTGCCACCACCACCACTCCTCCAGACTGTGCCACCACCACCACTCCTCCAGACTGTGCCACCACCCCCCTCCAGACTGTTCCACCACCCCCCTCCAGACTGTTCCACCACCCCCCTCCAGACTGTTCCACCACCGCCCTCCAGTGCCACCCCTCCCTCCAATGCCACCATCCCCTCTCCAGTGCCACCACCCCCCCTCCAGTACCACCAGCCCACCACCCTCCCTCCAGACTGCCACCACCCCTCCAGACTGTGCCACCATCACCCACTCCAGTACCACCGCCACCCCCTCTCCAGTACCACCACCATGCCACCCACCTCCAGTACCACCGCCACCCACCTCCAGGACAACCATGCCTCTCCAGTACCATCGCCACCCTCCTCCAGTACCACCACCCACCCTCCGGTACCACCGCCACCCCTCTCCAGGACCGCCACCCCCTTCAGTACCACCACTGCCACCCACCTCTAGTACCACCACCACCCACCTCCAGTACCACCGCCACCCCCTCTCCAGTACCACCACCATGCCACCCACCTCCAGTACCACCGCCACCCCTCTCCAGGACCATCATGCCTCTCCAGTACCATCACCACCCTCCTCCAGTACCACCACCCAGCCTCCAGTACCACCGCCACCCACCTCCGGTACCACCGCCACCCCTCTCCAGGACCGCTACCACCTTCAGTACCACCACCGCCACCCACCTCCAGTACCACCATCAGCCCCCCTCCAGTACCACCACCACCACCCACCTCCAGTACCACTGCCACCACCTCCAGTACCACTGCCACCCCTCTCCAGGACCACCACCGCCACCCACCTCCAGGACCACCATCCCCCTCCAGTACCACTGCCACCCCCCTCCAGTACCACCACTGCACTGGTGACACAGGTTTCACTCGGGACACAGGCTGCACAGAAATGTTTTACTTTGTTCTACAGTGGAAAAAAATATAGTATCAAAATCATGCTTTTCGGGGGGGGGGGGGGGGCCCTTCCTGATTTCTTGCATCGGGGCCCTGAGGTTTCTAGTTCCGCCTCTGGGTGTGACTGAGCATGGGGCGCCCATCATCACTCTGCTGGGGTGTCACCACTCACCACAAACATCAAGGGGGCAAAAGATGACCGTCCTCAAAGTCATTTCTACAACACAAAGGGGGAGATTTACTAAGACTGGAGAGTGCAAAACCTGGTGCAGCTGTGCATGGGAGCCAATCAGCTTCTCACTTCAGCTACTTCAATTAAACTTTGCCAAAAAAAGAAATCCTGGAAGCTGATTGGTTTCTATGCAGAGCTGCACCGGATTCTCTACTCTCCAGTTTTAGTAAACCGACCCCAAAGTAACAATTTCCATTCCCTGCTCCCCACCTCGCAGGCTATGGGCAGTATGTGATGTCTGTGTACATGGCTGTGAGTGGTGTGGGACATCTCTGCACCGGGGAATGGGCAGGGTGGGGCAATTATACACTTGGGTATGGGTGGCTTGCAATGTCTGTGCACCTGGCTATGGGTGGCTTGCAGGCCTGTACTGGCCATCGGGACTACCGGGAGTTTCCCGGTGGGCCGATTGGCTCAGTGGGCCGGTTGTCAGACAATGTGTTATGTGTTTGACTCACTACACTTCTCTCCCTGGATTCTCCATGTCAGTTGTGTGTTACAATAACGCCGGCGGCGGCAGCTCTGCTCCTGCATCTGGCACACAAGCACCACCCCCTCGTGACGCCGCCACTCACTCCCCTTACATTACAGGCTGCCTCCTTGTCCCAGCGCCGTGACGTCATTCACGCCCGGGGACATGGGAGGAGCCGGAGTGCAGCGAGTTGCTGCCCAAGCTTAGCTGCAACCAAGAGGAGCCAGCACCGCCAAGTCCACTTCAGACAGCAGCACAGACAGGGTAAGGGGACAAAGAATAGTCTTATCAGTGTAATTCAAGCACTAAATAATAAGATAATCGGATGCTATATGGGATGCAGGCTGCATGGCAGCATGATTAATAATAAACTGAGAGTCTGGCTGTTACTGTCAGTGTCCGTGATTACTGTAATATGCAGCATGGCAGGGGGAGGGGAAGGGGTAAATGTATTGCCACTGGTCATGGTAACTGATAAATAATTTAATGTCACTGGTCATGGTAACTGATTTTTATTCATCAGTTACCGTGACCAGTGACATTAAATTATTCATCAGTTACTGTGGCCAGTGCCATTAAATTAATAATTGACCAGTGGCATTAAATTATTAATCAGTTACCGTGACCAGCGTCATTAATATTAATTGAATGCCACTGGTCAATTATTAATTTAATGTCACTGGCCAAGGTAACTGATCATCAATTACCGTGACCAGTGGCATTAAATTATTGATCAGTTACCGTGGCCAGTGGCATTAAATTAATATTAATACCACTGGTCACAGTAACTGATGAATAATTTAATGCCACTGGTTACGGTAACTGATGAATAATTTTATCGTATTTTTTTGCGCAATTATGTATAGTTTATATACTGTTTTTGTGTGTATTTGCAAAATTAAAGTGGGCCGGTCTGGATGAAGTCCAGGGCCAAATTTTTGTCCCAGTCCAGCCCTGGTGGCTTGCAATGTCTGTGCACCTGGCTATGGGTGGCTTGCAATGTCTGTGCACCTGGCTATGGGTGGCTTGCAATGTCTGTGCACCTGGCTATGGGTGGCTTGCAATGTCTGTGCACCTGGCTATGGCTGGCTTGCAATGTCTGTGCACCTGGCTATGGGGAACTTGGGATATTTGTGTACCTGGCTATGGGTGGCTTGGGACATCTTTGCATCTAGCTATGAGCGTTGTATGATGTCTGTACAACTGGCTATCAGAGGTGTTTGACATCTGTGCACCTGGCTATGGATGGCATGGAATGTCTATGCACCTGGCTATGAGAGGTGTGGGACAAATTATTCTCTGTGATTTATCTACATGAAATCAGCCTCAGAAGCCGTGTAATTCATATGTGTTCAGGTTTAAAGGGATGAGGTGGCAACTCTAAGCACTTCCCCATGTATACTAAGTCCTCACCATTGGTGTCCATCACCTCATCACAGGACCTGCAGCTGAGGGGGATGAAGACACCTTCCATAGCAATGTTTCTCAACTCCAATCCTCAAGGCGCCCCAACAGGTCATGTTTTCAGGCTTTCCATTATTTTGCACAGGTGATTTGATCAGTTTCACTGCCTTAGTAATTCCCACAGCTGTTCCATATGAGGGAAATCCTGAAAACGTGACCTGTTTGGAGCACCTTGAGGACTGGGGTTGAGAAACTCTGGTCTATAGTATGTCAGTCACTTCCCAATATCCCTCTGCCCAGTAGGGCATGCTCCCAGATGGCACACACATTCCCAGGTTTCCACCACTTCTCACATAAGAGGACTCTGCCCAGACCTCCCATGGTCTGCACCACCTTGTCTGGGGCTTCAGCCCTGCAAAGGGCCCTTTAGATGAATAATGGAGGTCAGGAGATGACGTCTTAGTAGCTCTGGGGCGTCTCGCTCCCATGCCCCATCTCTAGAGGACGGCTTTCTCTAAAAAGGGGAATTGCAGAGGAGGGCAGAGATATATATTTTTTTTGATGAAGGTAACCAGGACTTTTTTTCAGCGGGAACGCGGGGGGAACGCAGCTCCGGAACCTCCAGCACTGAATGTATTCTATGGCAAGGTTTGCTGGAGGGTCAATTGAAGCTGACTGCTGTGGGGATCTATTTTTTTTGTGGGGGTCTATTGTTGCTGAGGGGTCCATTGTTTCTGGGGGGAGGTCTGTCATTATGTGTCAGGGGATCTATTGTTGCTGTGGTGGGGTCTGTTGCTGCTTGGGTGGGGTCTATCAAATTCCATACAAGAAGTGGTACTGGGTGGAGCCAATAGACAGTGCTCGGAGGTGGGTAGGGGGTGGAGCCAAGAGACAGTGCTCGGAGGTGGGTAGGGGGTGCGGAGACTAAGGGGGGAGTTCCTGCACCTATTCTCTGAGAAGAAAAGCCCTGGAGGTAACAGAGTGTAAAGCAGTCAGCTTGTCTGCTTAATAGATCTCGGAGTTCCTGAGCCCCACAATGGGGAGGAGATGAGAAGATCTCAGCAGGAAGTGCAGACGGGATCGTGTCCCCTAACCATCCACCTCACCATAGTGCAGATCACAATTTTTATTGTTTTGTAAAGTTAGTATAGCAGGCAAGTCATTTATCTTCTCCGGGGAGGCTTTGCTGCTGTTGGAATTATTTGTTTTGATTTACGTTGCCTGAGCACAGGGAGTAAAAATTTAATGGAACAATAAAATTGAAAGAATATAATCGTATTGTGAAATTAAGATTAGAAAAGACTATAGTGACATAGAAAAGAACACAACCACATTCCAAAAGTCTAATAATAAATTTGAATAGATTAGAAAAAAAAAATAAAAAATAGAAAAAAGGAGAACAGAATTAAAAAAAAAAAAAAAAAAAAAAAAAAAACAGAAAAATATAGAATAGAAACAATATAACCATCTTCTGAAATTTGAATAGAATATAAATAATGGATAAGAAAGGAATAGAGTGAAATAGAAAATATAACCATATTCCAAAATTCTAATAAATTAGAATATAACAGATTGGAATGCAATAGAAAATAAGAGAATTGAATTAAAAAAAAAAAAAAAACTGAATATAAGAAATTTTTTTTATATATATATATAACTAGAAAGAATATGATCATCTTCTGAAATTTGAAGAGAATCGAAAATAAAAATAAATAAGAGATAAAGGAATAGAATGAAAAAAGTAGAATTGAAATAGAATACAACCATCTTCTGAAATTCAGATTTTGTGTAGAAAGAATAGGAAAAAATTGAATAGAAAAGGATAGAATAGAAAAATAGAAATAATACAAGTCTTCCGAAATTCTAATTTTGTACAGAATAAATAGGTTAAAATAGAATGGAAAAAAAAAATAGAATAGGAAAGAAGGAGAATAGAATACAATAGAAACATTTGATTAAAAAACAAAAAAATAAAAAAAAGTAGATTATAACAGAACACTCGCCCTGCATTTAATCTCTTAGTGTTAGTCATAATGTCATGGTGATTGAGGTCTTCAGAGACGTTCAGATTTCCTTGAATAGTTTTTAGTAGGGACCATCTAATGTAGGGAGTCCTGTGTTGCATCTCAGATAACGGTGTGTTAGTTGGGAAGTTGTACCTCGGAGGTATCTGCAGAGGGGGGGGGAGGGGGGTCACCGAGCCGGTGTGGTGCGGCTGGGAATTTTAGGCCACAAGATCCAAACCTGATGTTGGTTCATTGTGACTCCAAAGACCAGCAACCTTTATCTTATTGTTTGATTATAAATATTATTGTTTCTGTTTTAAGGAATGTTCATTTTTTGGTTATTTGTTAATAAATGGCCACTGCAGCCACAATTTCTCCAATGTGGTCTCATCCTTTGGGTACAAGTGTTTAATTTGGGGATAGGTAGTGGTTCTTTTTGCCATGGTGTTGGAGAAGATTACATAGAACCCCAAACACTTTTTTCCAGTAGAGACCCCAAAAAATAAGTGGTTGTTGCAATATTTTATGCAACATTGCATTTGAAAGACAGCTGCACAAATGTCCCCCCCCCCCCCCAAAAAAAAAAAAATTAATAAAAAAATAAAGTCTAATTTTGGTCAGAATTGTGCAGCTCTAGATCTTGTCCTACCTGCCAGATAACTTCTCTAGAATTACATTTTCAGCTTGTTGGGGCCCCAAACCAATGAAACCTCGTATTAAAGCATGTTAAAAAAAAAAAAAAAAAAAAGACACAATGGAGCTCATTGGATTTTATTTGGAAGGCGGATGGAATCCATTCCTAGTACGGGGTAAAGCACGATGTTTGGCTACATGAGCAGCAGGAACAGAGATACAAGATAAGAATCTTTGTCCACTATGGACATTCCACAGATCCTGGATAGGGACACGTGGGGGACAGGCGGTTCCTCTGTGGGATTCTTCATTTGAATGTGATGGATTTGAGCTGGAGGTCCACCAAAGACAAGTAGGAGATCACCTCTATGGGAAAGCGGACCGGAAATGAGAAAGGATTTCCGGTAGGTAGTTGTATGGTGATCTTGTCTTGCTCAAACTGGAAGCAAACCTGCAAGAATATAAAAAAAAAAAGTGTCAGCTTGCCACACACACACCATCATAGCAAATCCTATATACCCTTCACCTCACCCATCATTCAGAGATATTATGTGCCCAATATGCACAAGGATACCACTTTGCCCCCCTCCAACATAGACCTACCATGATGTCTGACGCCTCCTGGAAGGGGAAGACGCTTTCCTTCAGCTCCTCTCCAAAGACATCGTTCACCATAGAGTTCAGGATTATCTTGCGCTCATCAAAGCGAGGGTTAAAGTGCAGCACTAGATTCTTTTCATCTTTTCCCAAGTTTATGGAAAACCTAGAAAGACGGAAACAGCAAATATTCTGCTCAGCTGACCTTGTTGGATATCGTACTCGAGTCCTTCACCAGTGGTCCTCCCGTGGGTACTTCACCATCCCCCACATTATGAATTTACATGATATCAGCCAATATTCCCTCACTGACCTTGAGAGTTGTAGCCACTGTGGAACAATTCATCCTGGATGGTCAAAAACAGTGAAGTCATTGAAGACTAGTCTCAGCTCTCTTCTCCCATCCATCCCAACAGGGCTGGACTGGGACAAAAATTTGGCCCTGGACTTCATCCAGACCGGCCCACTTTAATTTTGCAAATACACACAAAAACAGTATATAAACTATACATAATTGCGCAAAAAAAATACGATAAAATTATTCATCAGTTACCGTAACCAGTGGTATTAAATTATTCATCAGTTACTGTGACCAGTGGTATTAATATTAATTTAATGCCACTGGCCACGGTAACTGATCAATAATTTAATGCCACTGGCCACGGTAACTGATCAATAATTTAATGCCACTGGTCACGGTAATTGATGATCAGTTACCTTGGCCAGTGACATTAAATTAATAATTGACCAGTGGCATTCAATTAATATTAATGACGCTGGTCACGGTAACTGATTAATAATTTAATGCCACTGGTCAATTATTAATTTAATGGCACTGGCCACAGTAACTGATGAATAATTTAATGTCACTGGTCACGGTAACTGATGAATAAAAATCAGTTACCATGACCAGTGACATTAAATTATTTATCAGTTACCATGACCAGTGGCAATACATTTACCCCTTCCCCTCCCCCTGCCATGCTGCATATTACAGTAATCACGGACACTGACAGTAACAGCCAGACTCTCAGTTTATTATTAATCATGCTGCCATGCAGCCTGCATCCCATATAGCATCCGATTATCTTATTATTTAGTGCTTGAATTACACTGATAAGACTATTCTTTGTCCCCTTACCCTGTCTGTGCTGCTGTCTGAAGTGGACTTGGCGGTGCTGGCTCCTCTTGGTTGCAGCTAAGCTTGGGCAGCAACTCGCTGCACTCCGGCTCCTCCCATGTCCCCGGGCGTGAATGACGTCACGGCGCTGGGACAAGGAGGCAGCCTGTAATGTAAGGGGAGTGAGTGGCGGCGTCACGAGGGGGTGGTGCTTGTGTGCCAGATGCAGGAGCAGAGCTGCCGCCGCCGGCGTTATTGTAACACACAACTGACATGGAGAATCCAGGGAGAGAAGTGTAGTGAGTCAAACACATAACACATTGTCTGACAACCGGCCCACTGAGCCAATCGGCCCACCGGGAAACTCCCGGTAGTCCCGATGGCCAGTACAGGCCTGCATCCCAATAGTGAGAGGGAGAAAGGAGAGTCACTACTACTTCATGCCCTTTCTCAAGAGATATCTGCCCCAACAGTAGATAAAGTGCTTTGAGGTCCCCAGGGAGAAAAGGGCTACAGAAATTAAAAGCCAATTTTATTTAATTTATTTTTTTGTTCACATCACTTCCATAAGGTGTCACCATCCTCTGAAGGACCAGAAGTCCCGGAAATTCAGCCAACCCCCCCATGGGGTGTATGTACCATGGCAGGGAAGAGGTCTGCCAATCAGAGCAGTGGAGGGATGGAGGACTGGTAGACGGAGAGCGTAGATGGGAGTCACAGGATTGTCATATTTCAGATGATGGCTGACAAGTCAGACAAGTTTTATCATCCAGGATGACATTTTGTCACAAATGTTGAAGATAAATTTGCTCCAATCAAATCAATTTGATGTCCGGTATTATTTGAGGGACCAAATTCCCAGTGAGGGGTCAGGAGGATGGACTGTACACAGAGCACTTCTACTTCTGTAAGTTGTACATTTGGCAAATTCTAGTATTATACAGAGATCAGACGTATACATTATATAATAAGTAGCCGAGGATAAAATCTTCACCTACCTTGTACATCCCCCCGGAATGAAGCCCCCCACCTCCACAGAGTGACCGGGTTTGAGGCTGAAGTTATACAAGACAGCCGTCTGTATGGGAGAAAGGAGAAAATTACTACAAAACCCGTATACTAGAGGGGCAGGGCCGTCTTACCGAGCACAGCCCAGGGGCCCCAGATGCACATGGGGGGCCCCCCCACCCCAATCAGGGCCAGTTGTATCTAGAGTGACGATATCGACACTGCAGGGTGGAATTGTATACTGCAGCCCTCAAATGGTTGATTGGGAGCTGATCTCCCCGGTGGAAGCAGGGACGGACTGACAACTCATGGGGCCCCCGGGCAACAGGAGAAGATTATGGGTCCCCCGGGCAATAGGAGATTATGGGGCCCCCAGGCAATAGGAGATTATGGGGCCACACAATATACACACACACAGAGGGGGGGGGGTGTATATTTACTACACCCTTTATATTAAAGGCAGGTCATCATTTATACACCCAGCAACATCATACTAACCACATGAAGCAGCACCATGCCACCAGTGCCCAGACCCAGCAACCCTACACCAATCTATACCTACCACCCTCCATACTCAAACCCCATTCCTTCCACTTACCATCCCCAACAGCACTATTTGAATGACAGCCCAAAACACCAACAGCACCATACCCACCCCCAACAACTAGGGGTGCCACATCATCCCTTTAACCCAGGACACATATGAATTACATGGCTTCTGAGGCCAATTTAATGCAGATAAAGCACCAAGTGAGCTTAATTACTACCTTAATCAGCTACAGAACCCGTGTAATTAATGTGTGTCCTGGATTAAACCCTACCAACAGCCCTACATCCCCCCATGTCCTCCCCCATCAACATCCATACTCAGCAACCCAACCCACATCGCACATTTTCTCAGCTTTTGCAGCTTCCATCGGTGCTCATACTCACATTATCTGCCATGCTGCTTCCTTATCAGACAAACTTGTGATCAGCTGCACTTCTACCTCTCCATATATATGAGGTCTGCAGGGGGCGGGGCCAGTCAGGAGGGAGGAGTCACCCCGCCCAGCGCTCCCTGGACTGAGAATTCATTACAGAGAATGAATGAAATGTGGGTGGGGTGTGACTGAGCATGGGGCACCCATCGTCACTCTGCTGGGGTGTCACCACTCACCACAAACAGCAAGGGGGGGGCAAAAGATGACCGTCCTCAAAGTCATTTCTACAACACAAAGGGGGAGATTTACTAAGACTGGAGAGTGCAAAACCTGGTGCAGCTGTGCATGGGAGCCAATCAGCTTCTCACTTCAGCTTCTTCAATTAAGCTTTGCCAAATTAAAAAATCCTGGAAGCTGATTGGTTTCCAAGCAGAGCTGCGCCGGATTCTCTACTCTCCAGTTTAAAGCCCCCATACACACTATCAGATTTTTTGCCGATTTTTGTCTTCAGATTTACCAAAACCGTATAATATGAGGTCAAATCTTAGGAGTTTCAATGTGTCTGCAATCAGGCCGGCCCTTCTACTACATGGTTTTGATAAATCTGAAGACAGTAAACCAACCCCAACGTAACAATTTCCATTCCCTGCCCCCCACCTCGCAGGCTATGGGCAGTATGTGATGTCTGTGTACATGGATGTGAGTGGTGTGGGGCATCTCTGCACCTGCGAATGGGCAGGGTGGGGCAATTGTACCCTTGGGTATGGGTGGCTTGCAATGTCTGTGCACCTGGCTATGGGGAACTTGGGATATCTGTGCACTATATATATATACTATACTATATATATATATATATATATATATATATATACTATACTATATATATATATATATATATATATATATACTATACTATATATATATATATATATATATATATACTATACTATATATATATATATATATATATATATACTATACTATATATATATATATATATATATATATATATATATATATATATAACTGACTTCTCTCTATGTACCATGACCACTCATGTACCTCTATGTACAATCTCCAACCTCTATCTATGTATAAGGAGAACTATGATTGGTCAGGTGTTGGCGCCAAACTGTGCAAGTCCCCCCCCCCCTGCTTCTTCTTGGATAGGACAGTCGCCCACCTATAATTGGATTTCCCTCCACCATATTGTGTCTTACTCCCGGGCCATTGGCCCACTGATGACATCCCCAGCCTGAGGCCTTAATATTTGAGAATAAAGGAATGTCCACATATGAAATGCACTTTGGCGTCAACAACTGACCAATCATAGTTCTCCTTATACATAGGTAGAGGTTGGAGATTGTACATAGAGGGAGGTCCATATATTGTGTATATATATATATATATACACAACAATCAGCCATAGCATTCTGACATTGACAGGCAAAGAGAACAATTTGTCCCACACCTCTCATAGCCAGGTGCATAGACATTCCATGCCATTCATAGCCAGGTGCACAGATGTCAAACACCTCTGATAGCCAGTTGTACAGGCATCATACAACGCTCATAGCCAGGTGCACAGATATCCCTAATTACCCATAGCCAGGTGCACAAATGTTCCAAGTTACCCACAGCCAGGTGCACGGACATTCTATGCCTTCCATAGCCAGGTGCACAGATGTCAAACACCTCTGATAGCCATTGCAAGCCACCCGTACCCAAGGGTACAATTGCCCCACCCTGTCCATTCCCCGGTGCAGAGATGCCCCACACCACTCACAGCCATGTACACAGACATCACATACTGCCCATAGCCTGCGAGGTGGGGGGCAGGGAATGGAAATTGTTACTTTGGGGTCGGTTTACTAAAACCGGAGAGTAGAGAATCCGGTGCAGCTCTGCATAGAAACCAATCAGCTTCCAGGATTTTTTTTTTGGCAAAGCTTAATTGATGAAGCTGAAGTGAGAAGCTGATTGGCTCCCATGCACAGCTGCACCAGGTTTTGCACTCTCCAGTCTTAGTAAATCTCCCCCTTTGTGTTGTAGAAATGACTTTGAGGACGGTCATCTTTTGCCCCCCCTTGCTGTTTGTGGTGAGTGGTGACACCCCAGCAGAGTGACGATGGGTGCCCCATGCTCAGTCACACCCCACCCACATTTCATTCATTCTCTGTAATGAATTCTCAGTCCAGGGAGCGCTGGGCGGGGTGACTCCTCCCTCCTGACTGGCTCCGCCCCCAGCAGACCTCCTATATATGGAGAGGTAGAAGTGCAGCTGATGACAAGTTTGTCTGATAAGGAAGCAGCATGGCAGATAATGTGAGTATGAGCACCGATGGAAGCTGCAAAAAAAAAAAAAAAAAAAAAAAGGGGGCTCTGTGGGCTTTAGGTAGTCATTGGTTGGTGGTGGGTTGTTGGGTCTCCCTTCCTGGGTATTCTTAGTATATGGTATATACTGGGATGGCTCAGACACTCCTGTGACTTATTTCCATACCACCATTTTATTTTTTTATTTTTTTTTGTGATCATATTAACCATTTGCTATGTGGTTTTATAAATATAATGGCCCTAGTCTGAGATGTGACCCCTCCTGGGTTACTCCATTGTGCTGGATCATTGCCTCTCTCCATGCAGGATGGAAGTGGGGGTGGGGATACTCCAGACTAACATGCTGACCAGCATTCAATTCGTCCTGTACACACCAACTACATAATAATTACTAAACCTGAATGCCGGGCAGGCCTTGTGCCGGTCAGTAATTGGCACGGTCTGTAGATGGGACTAACTTGTATAAAGGTCTGGACAGCCAGCGTACATGACCATTATAAGAGAAAATGTGTATATTGTCATTGATCTGTCATTAGAAGACATTTGTGATCTTCTGGGGATGTCTGAGCTCCCTCCCCTCCCCTCCCCCACACAAAGCATCCGACAAAGTTCTGTCTCCCATGAAAATCCCAAATGTATCCTGAGTACAGTAACTATAAAAGGTGTAATAATCATCCCCCCCACCCCCCCTCCATTGTTTGTTATACAGGGTGTAATAATCATCCCCCCATTGTTTATTATGCAGGGTGTTGTAATCATCCCTCCCTCCTCGTCTATTATACAGGGTGTAATGATCATCACCCCCCCCCCCCCCTCCTCCTCGTCTATTATACAGGGTGTAATGATCATCACCCCCCCCCCTCCTCCTCGTCTATTATACAGGGTGTAATGATCATCACCCCCCCCCCCCCCCCTCCTCGTCTATTATACAGGGTGTAATGATCATCATCCCCCCTTCTCTATTATACAGGGTGTAATGATCATCACCCCCCCCCCTCCTCCTCGTCTATTATACAGGGTGTAATGATCATCATCCCCTGTCCTCGTCTATTATACAGGGTGTAATGATCATCATCCCCCCTTCTCTATTATACAGGGTGTAATGATCATCACCCCCCCCCCTCCTCCTCGTCTATTATACAGGGTGTAATGATCATCATCCCCTGTCCTCGTCTATTATACAGGGTGTAATGATCATCATCCCCCCTCCTCGTCTATTATACAGGGTGTAATGATCACCCCCCCCCCCCTCCTCGTCTATTATACAGGGTGTAATGATCATCACCCCCCCCCCTCCTCCTCGTCTATTATACAGGGTGTAATGATCATCATCCCCCCCTCCTCGTCTATAATACAGGGTGTAATGATCATCCCCCCCCCTCCTCGTCTATTATACAGGGTGTAATGATCATCATCCCCCCCCCTCCTCGTCTATTATACAGGGTGTAATGATCATCATCCCCCCCCCCTCCTCGTCTATAATACAGGGTGTAATGATCATCATCCCCCCCCTCCTCGTCTATAATACAGGGTGTAATGATCATCATCCCCCCCCCTCCTCGACTATAATACAGGGTGTAATGATCATCCCCCCCCCCCCCTCCTCGTCTATTATACAGGGTGTAATGATCATCCCCCCCCCTCCTCGTCTATTATACAGGGTGTAGTAATTCTCTCCTTTCTCCTATACAGGGTGTTGTCTTGTGTAACTTCAGCCTCAAACCCGGTCACTCCATAGAGGTGGGGGGCTTCATTTCGGAGGGCTGTAAACGGTAAGTGCGGGGTCTTTCCTTAGCTACTTTATTATGCAGTATAAATCTGCTCTCTGTGTGATGCAATATTTTGGCGAAAGTAGAAGTGTGCTCTGTGTACCCTACATCCTACTGACCCCTCACTGGGAATTTGGTGTCTGTGGTCCCCCAAATAATATCTGACATCAGATTGTTTTGCTTAGTGCTAACATTTTTTATTTTTTTATTTTTTTTCTCTACATTGTTACAAAATATGGGGGGGGGCGGAAGGGAAGAAGTTCCCCGTGGGGTTTAGGCAGCAATGAGGATGCAAAAGATTCCTATACAATACATGCAGGAATTAAAATGTGAGCTCTGGTGTACAGCGGACAATAGATCCTACTGTGGTAAAGATACAAGGTACAAATATAATGCATAATATTTTTAGAAAAAAAGAGTAAAAAAAGTATTCAAATCAATATCCATTTTGTAATTTCAATAACCATCTGGCATGCTTGATACCCCAATGCATTTCAGCCTTGGATGACTTGTGGTCCTCTTGGATAAAAAAAAATTTGACTTGTCAACCGTCATCTGAAATCTGACAAACATTCTGTCTTTCTTTCCTCCTGGGTACTAACCTGTATAGCTACAGGCACTGTGCAGAAATTCATCCTCAAATTTACAGTAGAGAGCACTTCATCACTATCGCATACCCATTTGGAGGGCTGAACCACCCCCTGTAATGAGGGGGCAGGGAGTGAAGGGGCAAAAGGCAGTAATGACTTCTCAGCTCCATCTCACAGCAGTGACTCCTTTGCCTGTGTGTGTTACCTCTGGTGAAGGACTCGAGTACGATATTCAACAAGGTCAGCTGAGCAGAATAATTGCTGTTTCTGTCTTTCTAGGTTTGCCATAAACTTGGGAACCGGTGATAAGAATTATGTGCTGCACTTTAACCCTCGCTTTGATGCCCTTAACACGAAGAACACCATAATCTTGAACTCCATGGTGGACAATGTCTGGGGGGCGGAGAAGAGAGAAGAGGTCTTCCCCTTCCAGGAGGGGTCGGACACCACGGTAGGTCAATGCTCGGAGGGGGAGGACAAATGTTGGATGGGGCAACATGGCATCACTGTTTGTATTGGACACATAATACATCTCAGAGTAATGCAGTAGGCAGCCAATGGCGGCTTGGGTCAGGGGTATTTACACTTGGCTATGATGGTCCTCACTTTTAAACTCCTCTTATGAAGGGTGAGAACCTCCCACATAGTAGTTTGTGTGTGTCCTCCTAGAAAATGGTTGCTGTTGTTCAGATCACTTCTTCTACTCAGAAGTCTCAGGTTGGGTATGTTTTGAGATGATTATAGGAGGGAGGGAGGGAATGGGGATCATGAAACAGAACCTGGCACTATAAAGACCCCTGTAAAGGCTCAATCTGGGGAGCATTAAAGTGGTTGTAAACCACTTTGACCTACAGGTAAGCCTAGATTAAGGTTTACAACCACTTTAAGAAGCTGGCAACTGAAGCTCATCGGCATCATGCTACAACTGTTGTGGGGACCAATGTGGGTGCCGGAGAGGTAGGATGCAGGAAAGGGTGTGATTGAGAGGAATACAGGGGGATACGTGTGGTGGGGTGTAGGGTGTTTGTTTTTTTTTTTTTTTTTTTTTTTTTCCTTCTGGGGGGAGGTCGGAGGGAATGGATATTACTGCTGGTGATTACTCTGTTCATCTCTGGGGCAGAATTCTTCAGAAGTAATCATATTTGGGGTCAATTATGAAATTGCTTACCCAGAATAATCTTATTCGATATACCTATTTATTTTTTTCCCTCAACCAGTCATAATGGGACTCCTGTCAAGGACTTGTATAAATTGGAGCTGTGGCAGATGAGGCTCTTATCAGGACAGACCTCTATTGGGGGGGGCGCGCATTTGGAAGGGGGTGATGGGTTTAAGTGTAGAATGAGATGCTTTGCCGGCATGGTTGGTTCGTGGTGATCTGCAGATAATTTAAACTATTGAGAATAACAACCTGAGAGGTCTCATTTGCATTATTGTGCACACATCAAATGCTAAGCCCTGCCCCCTAGGATCCACTGAAATGCCAGCATCTCAGTGCTCGGCCATGGCACAGTTCTCTCCTTTGGCATGTTGTGTAGCTGGCATGGCATCCAGTAGACTCTCAACCTTTTTGCCACAAACTTTCTTCAAGGTAAAACCATACATTTGGAGGGGGGGGGGGGGGGGGGGGGTAGTATAACGGGCACTGTCAAATGGGAGGGTAACTGGCCACAACTCTCAAACCCTAGGTGATGATGACATACTGAGGGCTCCAGTCATTATTCTAGGTGATGGATACAGCGTCCTCTGAAAACTGTCACTAGTACATTGCAGCACAGAAGCTATTTATTTATTTATTTATTTATTTATTTATTTTTTTTACGGTGGTAAAGTCTTTGTCTCTATGGCCAACACTCAAGCTGACCCTGTGCCGCCTCCTCCTTTTTTTTCTTGCAGGTTTGCTTCCAGTTTGAGCAAGACAAGATCGGCATACAATTACCTTCTGGAAATCCTCTCTCCTTTCCAGTCCGCTTTCCCACAGAGGAGATCTCCTACTTGGCCATGAAAGGCTTCCAGCTCAAGTCCATCACACTAAAATGACGAATCCCGCAATGGAGGAGCCGCCTGTCCATATCCAGGATCTGTGAAATGGCCATAGGGGACAATAAAGTGAATTCTTTTGCTCTTGTAGACGGACTTTGTATTTTTGCTCAGTTCATGTATTAGAAATGAATTTCATCCACATTTCAAATAAAATACAATGAGCTCTATTGTGTCTGATAAATGATTTTTTATTTAGTGCTAAACTGACTTTGGATTGAATTTTTGTATTTGATAGCGCCTCGCTGCTGGCTGCATAGCGCCCCTAGTGCTGGAGGTTGTTGCATTATATTTTAAGAGGCAAGCAGTAACCAGCAGAGGGTGCTAATGCTATGTTCTGCCTGCATAGCCTGAGGTCCAGTTCACAACACATGCAAGGGGGGAGGGGGTTCCCTTCTGCATCAAACACAAAGCTTGTATGGTTTTTCAATGGCATAGTTCACACCAGTGCTTGCAGCTCCAGAAAAAAGTAGAACGTGTGTGTGTTTTCCTTCTCTCTGGCCTGTACTGGAAGGCTGCAGAACACACCTGTCCTTTGCATAAAGGTGGGGTGGAAATGCATCAAGCATGCAGGCAGAAAAGCATCTGGAATGTCTGAACTGGCCCTGAATTCTTGGTTTTTCAGTAAAGTGGTAAACTTTTTACTTTTTTGGCTCCAGATTGAACGGTGTATACAGATGGTAGCTCTAATACTAAACTTTTCAACAGTAACCATTACATGCTGAGAAAATACAATTTCACAAGGGCCAATTGTGTAAATTTTATGTACAGAAAAATGAACAGGTGCAGTGGTAGGGGTAGGATGGGCAGTGAATTGTACCCCAGCAGGGGCAGTGCTAGGGGTAGGATGGGCAGTGAATTGTACCCCAGCAGGGGCAGTGCTAGGGGTAGGAGTTGCTGGTGTAGCACCCTGGAGTTTAGGCAGGGTTACTCCTCCACAAATTTACTTGCCAGGAGTAGTTATTCTGGTTGATAAAGATCTGATTTCTGCTTTAAGTTTGGCCTCATTGCACTTTTCTCTTCTACCACTATGTGGCTGGGTAATTGGTACTGGATACATGAAGGGCAACACAAGGTCAGGTTATGGGTATCCTGCCCATTGACTGGGAGTTTCTTGACTCCCTTGGCGTGCTGGGAGAACCTATATTTAGGTGGAGTCAGGTGTTCTGTACCACCTGGATGTGTATTGGCCAGGCTGATAGGCCAGAGATATGGGGGGGGGGGGGTTGCACATTTATGCCAGGCATATCTTCTGGCTAGGCCCTCAGACAGCAAGAGCAACAGTGTAGGGTTGGTATTGCAGCTTGCAGTCCAACCAGAAGTGACAGTTCTGTTGGCAGGAGAACCTGTCATGGGTAGAGGGCAAGTTGTCGCCAGTACGAGACTGATCTGCCTTTATTACCAGGGACTAACTGAAGCAAGTACCGGAGTAGTAGTCTCACCAACTGGGACTGTGAAGAACTGGGGGAACTTTCGCGGGAATTACGTCAGGGACCCAGCCAGCGGAGGTGAGGCTTGCAGAGCACCCTTCTGAGTTAAGCCAGGGACTGAGCAGGCCAGCGTGGGTGAAGCTTGAGAGGTATCAAGTGCCGAGCTAGGGACCCATCAGAGAAGCGGAGGGTGAAGACTGAAGGGAGCTCAAGGGATCCGGTGATGGCAAGTCGGTGGGTCTAGGGAGCAAAGTGGGCTGAAGAACTCTTCTGGCCTGCTCTAGAAGATCTTGCAAACAGGGATGCCTGTTTAAGAAACACTGCGACACCAAATTGAGGACCTGTGCCAGGCATGGCACATGTGTCAACTTTCCCTGTCGAAGGGTGGGCAATAGGTCGGTGCCATTTTCACCCACTGCCATTTCTGGCCCAAGCTTCCATGGCATGAACCGCCTCAGGGCCTGCGCCTGCAGAGCTGAAAGAAGCTCTGCTCTTGACCCCTAGGCAGACCAGCTGAAGCACTGCATGGCATCTTAGCCTGACTCATTGAATGGCCCCTTGAATGCTTAGGGGGTACTGGTGGTTCATAGGACAATCTAGCAGAGGAGGGGGAGCTGACATCTCGTATAATCACCACCAGCCATATGGAGACGTGGTGGTAAAGCAAGCTCCAGCACTGAGCCCTGTCCTGCATCCTTCCTAGTTGCAAGTGGAGTTACCCAGTATGTGTGAATGAAATGTATCACCCCTGACCACATGTGTGATGGACCTTGCGGCTAACTGATATGCCAAAACATTGCCTTCCACATGATGGTATAGAGCTGGAATGGCCTTACGTGGGGGGAAAAAAAAAATAGTGACTGGGAATTTGCCATTGTGGTACAGCACCTTCTGAAAATTTACAGATGAGGGCAGAGTCCAACAGGCAGGAGTTGTGAAGCTGGAATTTGGAAACTGGGCATGTGGGTAGCAGAGGGTGTTTTTTTTATTTATTATTTTCACTGCAGCAGCAGAGACATTTGCCTGCTATTCTCTACAGCTGGTGCTGAGTGGTGGGAGGTTAAATGCCTTGACAAGCGTGTGGTACCCAAATGGCTTATGGCACGCTTGATCTGCTTGTGGCAGAGATTGCAAATTGCAACGGTGCAATCGGCTGCACATGTGCTGAGAGAGGCCCACACAGCTGAGCTGTGGGAAGTGGGCCGAGAGATGACAATCTGAATGTAGCAGCCATAACCCTTTGTAGGGCGGCCTTGACTTATTGGGCTTACCGGTTACCTCCGCTTGGCTTGTTCTTCCACATCTAGGGGTTCCCAGGGTTGATACCCAACAACTTGGACGCTGACACCAATAAAGTCCTTTGGAAAGGTTTTATTTTGCAGGGGTAACCTCCAACAACACAGTCTCGTATAGGAACAGAGGGCAAGGGGTGAAGAGCTCAGGCACCTTGAACTGTAGACATAACAAAGTCTCTAATACCACCCAGAGAGTAGCCACTCGCAGCTGGGCGCTTCAAAGCTGAACAGATCTCTAGCCAGAGATCAAGGCAATC